>NC_134487.1:97730572-98079322 GCF_040206685.1 Ascaphus truei | reverse complement strand
ATAACGTTTGTTTGGTAGACGTGCATTTTTTTTTGTATTCTGTGCCTCTTTGCACCATTTCTTTGCTTAACTGGAGTTACATTTCAGTAGGGATTCTATGTAATTGCTTCTGACTGAAAATGGCCCAGTTTTGCCCAGAACTGCCTTGATACGTCGACCCCTTCATGTTAATTAATCATTTGAGTGGTAAACCTGTGGACCTTCTTTTAATAGAGTATCCTTGTAGGCGATGCTTGGCACCTCCAGCTGGAAAGGCTGTGGCGGCTATACGGGTAATGCTCAAGAAATTTATTTTTAAGGCGATTTTGGGAGCATTCACCTTTGCCAAGAATTTCTTTCTACAATATTCATAATACTTGAAGTTCATAATGCACGTGTAATGACTATTTAGTTAGTTGTAGACAAGATAACACCAGCTGGGTAGAAAATAAGTGGAAGATTACTGCAAATGTTATTGTCCTCTTGTAATTGAATAGAATCCCAATCACTGCATGTGCTCATAACAGGTTTGTAGTGCTTAAACCCCGGGCTGCAACCACCCAAACAGCCCAATGAAACCTTCTAAAACACTATTCACTATTAAATGATGTAATCCATCTTAAGCAAAGTGATTGGTAAACAATCCCAGCTAGTGCTTTATTGCCCTACAGGGCACATTGTGCATGTTATCGTTTACAGCCACTGTCATTACAAGCTTAACATTTTATAAAAAACAAGCCAGATGGTGGGCAGTTATTAATGTATTTTTAGCTCTTGCTTATTGCGGACACGTCTCAGAGTAATTCCCATTTTTATTTAAGCAAATGCAGTAATGTACTACTAGGTTACTAATGTAATGGTAATTTGTTTCCAGGGTGTCAGTTCCAAGGTTGTGGTCTGTGACTCGAGTGTTTATTTAGGATTTAATAAAGATTGCTTTATGACATTAAGCTGGTGTGTTCAGGCAATCGGCATTGAGTTTCTAATTATTAAGACTGCAATCTACACTCCCAATTCACTTCACTTTTCTACTCGGAGTAGATTGCGCTTCCAGTTTCTTGCTGTTGCATTCAGCTATTAATCAATGGCCCTTCTATGGAAGACACCTCATACTTTGCATTTACTGTGATGACCATGTTAGTACATATTTCTGAAATCAGGTGGCCAACGTTTTTTGGTGTAATAATGGAGAGCTGTTTTTAGTGACATAAACTCACTAACGGTCCTTGCTCTGATATTGCAGGGGTGGAATATGCTGAATGAACCAGTGTGAGGTGCACTCTTCATTAATTTTCAGTGGTTTAAATGCTTTTAAGTGGTTAAGCAGTTACAAACAATACCACCACTCTTGGAGGAATCTGCATGTTTTAAAATATACAGCATCGTTTTTGCTCGGAATGGGGGGTAAAGGTGTATACAATATCTTGACGTTTTGACATCTGTTTTCTTGTTGGAACAGTTAGTATCAGACGCACTTACCAGAACGCCCTCCTACTTTCTCTGTACGTTCTCCCTACCAACAAATTAGATTGTAAGCACTTCGGAGCAGGGACTCCTCCATAAATGTTACATTTATGTCTGACGCACTTCTCCCCTTTATGTGTTATTTATATTATTTGTTATTTATGATTGTCACGTATATTGCTGCTGTGAATAGCTATGTACATTAATGGAGCTATAGCAATAAAGACATACATAGACCTGGTGCCATATTTAAATGGAGAACTTGGAGAACAAATAATCCCTTTGCTGCAAGAGTGACTGGCAATATATACCGTAGTGGAGCAGTCCCCTCTGATAGAGATGGGGATGATAATGTTCTCTTGCTTTGTGCTTATCCGTGGATGATTTGGGACTGTTCATTCCATCAGCATTTTTAACCACATGAGATTTCTCTTTTCTTTACCTGGGTCAGTTCTCCAGTATATTTAGAAGATTGATAAATGAATAATCCCATGCATTCACCTGAAATTAAGAATAATTGGGGAATACGGGTCCATTTTTTTCTATGATGTTCTATTCCATAAAACAGCTTCCGGCGCTGGATGACCCTTACATTCCATTCACTTTAATACACGTGCAGAGGCTTCACTAGCTTGAAGGTGGAATGGCACAGCGTGATAAATATAGGCCTTCATGTATAGAGAATATTTAGTAATGCTGATGAGAACCCAGAGCTAATGTCTGTGGTCAGACTATAACAGGTCATCATTGTCCTATATTGTGTAAAGCTGTCTTTGTGTTCGACCTCTCGTGGAAAGTTGTTCTGACTATTCCATATTTTTTAAATGTTTTTTCTTGTTCAATAGATTCTTCCTGTAATACTTAGTTCTTGCATGCTTTACATCTTTAGTTTAATTTGCTTAACCTCTGGAAATTGTTTTGAAATTGAAAAAATATACACAAGTATTGGAAACCATCTGGAAAGGGTTCCAATGCCATTAACAGTCTGGAGCAACTATCACGTTGTAGTTACATCCAACAGAGTAGCTTTGTAATTGATATGGTTTGCACTGTTAAAAAATGTGTATTATAATAAAACTGACAAGAAGCTGTAACCTGGTTGTCAGAGTAGGTGTACATAGGCATTATTGTAAGGGTTAAGTACACTATGGTGTATTAAAAAAAAGAAAAAATATTTTATTTGTATATTGTGTAATCTCAACTTTGGGGTGTGTATGGTTGCTCTGTAAGTACCTCTAAGGTTATCTTTGTTGTGTGTATGGCTTTAGGATATCTATATCCCATAAACCAGGACGTGTCACCTGTCAGTACATTTTGGGTAAGTATTCTGTTTGGAAGACTATTCGGTTTCCAATTGTAACCAATTTCCAGTCTTGGTGGCTACATTGTTTTAAAAAAAAGGTTTTCATGGTCCTTTTGTACCAAGAGGACATTCTTTGTAATAAAGGTTCTTAGATCTGTGTTTTACCATTGAGTTTAACTGGAGCTTGGATTAATCACTCCATTTACATTACAGTAGTTCTGAACTATATTGTAATGCAGTTCATTTCTTCTGCTTCAGCTGTTTTCTGTTATAGCTCAGAATTTCAACATGAATAAAAACCCCTCCCCTCTTTGTGCTTTCAGCTTTTTGGGTTCAGAAAGAGGAGTATTTTTGCTGGAGTTTGAAGATCCAAGCCTGAAACTTAATGTTGTATTGGTGATTTCTCACAGAACAAAATCACATGGATTAGTGTCTGCATACTTTGCTAGGAGAAAGGCGGTCTTGGTCTTTTGGTTTTGCTCTCCTAAATTAGAGGCCCAGTGACAGTGAACCGATAGATGACAACAAATTAGATGGGAACATTCAGGTGAGGAAATACCTGCCTGTAGTATGATTGATTTTTTTATTTGTATTTTATAATGTATTGTACAATCTATGTTTCAAACACCAGCAGCTCTAGCATTAATCGGTATAAACAACTTGGCGTGTTCAATAGCTTCGCAGACTTTAGGTCTAACTTTGCAAAACACGGCAGCAATTCTGGAATATATTGTACTTGTTACATTCAAGAGGTGTTGCAGTACATGGCCTATGAAAGGACAAGATGTGCAGTCATTTACACAGAGTTGTAAAGCAGTTGTTTGGGAAACTGTAGTCCTGGTCTCTGGAAAACATAGTTTTACATCGCTATATATCTCCATCATAAAAACCGGACAATCATTTCCGTGTGTGTGTGTCTCAAAATAATTATGTCCCAATGTACAATTTAGACTCCCAAGTTTCCCTCTAAATGTTATAGCTTGGGTTGCTCTGTTGACTCTGCTTTTGGCTGAGATTATACTCGGCGCGATGGTGCTTGCGCGTGAAAAACCCAGGGGGCATAATCCCTATGCGTACGCCAGAGCACGATAGCACGTCCGCGTTTTGAACAGACAAAAAATGTTGTCTTTTGAAGCCCGGCTGCGTAACGTCAGCGTCCCGTGAGCAATTCAGCCAATGAGGGCGAACCAGATTCGTGACTCATCCGCCACGCCTCCCCAATCTCCTGCAGCCAACTTCACACATCGCTGGGGCTGCAGGCGTGCGCGCGGGGCTATATGCGGTCCGTCGCACTTGCACACAAGTAAAGACTATAATGGTAGCCTTGGAGCATCATTGACGTTGAGGCTACTTAAATCAGCAATCCATAGGATTGAAGCAGGGGCTCTCGAAAGCTGAACACCATTAATTTATGCTCCGGGGACTCCCTGCTTCCTGAAATAGGCAGTGCCGGTATCTCAGCGCTGTTTAAAGGTCCTGGTAACGCGGGCTAATAGGAAGCCGCACCGGATGATGTCCCTGCTTCTTATTGGCCCGAGGGATGGGGTGAACTGTGAACACCACCATTATGAGAACAGCTACCCAGCCTATGGAGGTCTGTATCTCCAGAAGCAGGGGTCACGGGACCTGACATGTGGTTCCCAGCTCTGGAGACCCCCTGCTTCAAACCTGTTAAAAAAATAAAAAGCCCCCTTTTGCTGCTTTGAAAGATTATTGGGTGTGAAATGACTAATGGATATCAGTTGAGCTAGAATAAAATATTCTCCTCCCCCCCCCCACCCGATTTTAAGATAGACTTTTGTTTTCTAAGAAGACTTATCATATTTTTTTTTTTTAAACATTACCACCCACAAGATCAAGTTAACTTCTGATGTAGGATCTCTCAGCTTGAGACATTATTAAAATATAAAACAATTTATTAACATTATTTAAAAAAAAAAAATCTCAGACACATGAAATTAGTTCACACAGAATAACATTTCAGATGAGTGTGAGAAGAAATCTCGGAGTACACTGGGTGCTATATATATATATAAAAATAAATACATACAAACTAATTGTGGCTTGTGGACCAGATCTCTCTATTAAAAGCCCCTCTAGTTCTTCTGTAATGCAGGCAGAGCAAGGCTTGTAATTTGCCACAGTGGCTTTGAGTTCTCCATGATGTGGTCAATGGAAGTTGGCCAAGCGGCCTCTTTACAATGGGCTCCCCTGCAGAGTGTCACTGTGCTGCTCTGTGAGGGCTTGGAATGCACCACTGAGCTTCATCAGCTTCAAGAGGAGTTTATCAAAGGGGCTGGGACACTGACATTTTCAGAACCTGTGTGTAGGGATTCCCAGCTTTTAATCAGTAGCGCTGATAAATAGCCATGCATAAATTTACAGAACCTAATGTACTTGCAAATATCATGCTTTCAATGCTACTGTACATCTTCACCTCCAGAGATCCCTGTTTCAGATAATTTGTTTTTCAGTTGCGCAGGCAGTTTATCAGGTGCTGTTTATAAAATAATGTAGGCCTTCTGCCAAAGCGCTAAAAAAAAAAATTTTTTACCCAAGTTAAACCCCCCCCCCCCAACAACTTGCTTCTGATGTTCGCATTTTAAATCTGAAAACTTGACATAGGACCAGAGCAAATCTCATGAAGATGACGATTTTGATTTTGACCCACAAAGAAGTCACATTGATAGTGTGAAAGCTTAATTGTATGTAAAGAGTGGATGCCACTTCTGCCATTAAGCTCCGTGCTTATTCTATACTCTGCAGTGACCAAGTTTCAGTGCTGGAGCTCTGCTGCAGGGCCTACTTTAGCTTAGATCTGAGGACTAACACGTTTAGCTGTAGTTGACACTTACTAAGTTGACACTTATTACCCACAAATAAATATACATACTGGATACATATCCACACCTACCTGCCTATTGACTCACAGCAGCCATGGTTAATGCTGTGTGGCTTCGTGCACATGCCATTGTTACCCCGGCTGTGAGTGGTTACAGTGAGAGAAACAAATAGAAACCAAACATTTATTCATAGGTTTAAGTCTACATTTCTATAAAATCTGTAAGTTGTTTGGCAGGTCTCTGCCAAGAAGGACTGGCCTGAATCCAAATGGGAACGTACAGTAATAGACTGCTATGTAAATTGATAAAAATAAAAAAATACATTTAAGTGTCTATTAAAGAGGCAATCCAAGAAGCGTAAAAAATAAAACTTTTTGTTTTAATATATGCAGCATTTGATTACCTTTATAGAAAACTACCTAAGTTGCCAATCGATTTGGTCCTCCCTTATCTATCGATCAGCAAAATCCTGCTTCCCAGGGTTTACTAAATGGCCACCTTTTCAGTTTCAAATCAATCGTTCAGTCAGTGTAACGCAGCAGATTCCTGTATCACTCAGGTAACATCTATTGTTAGTTTGCAGCTAAAACTGCAGGGAATATTGGCAACAAACTAAGATCTTGCACTGCCGGGGAGGTGGGCTAACACCTGCTACAGAAATCCAAGGATGCTCAGTATATGAAAAATCTTTAAAAATAGCATTAAGAGTTGAATTTTAAAATAAAAAAAGATATTATCTAATACTACAAAACTGATTTATTTAAAAAAACAAAAACAAAAAAAGGGTATTGCTTGGATTGCTCTTTTAAAGAAAGTTACACTTTCTCTCAGATCTGTGTCACAACTGCTATCACTATGACCCTGTAATAAGTAGCACACAGTACATATGTCTTAACTTTTTGCAATGTACTGTTTGGAGTTAGGCCTTCAAGCTCTAGTCCCAGTTTTTTTGTTTTTGTTTTTTTTTAATCGTGGTTTGTAGGAAGTCTTTGGTTCCCTGGGCCTTCCTAGGGGGTTCCCTGCAATTTTCTTGCCATTTGAAAATTGTACAAATTACAATTATCCGCTTCCACTACCAACGAATTACCAAATCTGTAATTATTTGCAGAGTCTCAAGTCTCTGTTAAGAGAAACGATGTACTTGACACCCACCAGTTGTAGCAAAATGATGCGAAGCAGGGTTGCAGACCTATTTGAGACCTTTTTAATCTGCTCTCACACGATATTTTTATTTACAAAATACAGAATAATCTACAATGCATCTGATATCAGACGCGCTAATAGAGAGGGTTGGGGTTCCTTACAATGCACCTGATCTCAGACTCGCTATTAGAGAGGTTCGAGGTTCCGCAGAATTTAACAATATAATTATAGGGTTCTTTAACCAAAAAAAGTTTAACACTGTTCTAGTCTGTTTAATAAGGATATATGAGCAAGTGTATGTTGCATTGCAATTCAGATATGGCTTCCTGAGCGGGGCTTTAATCTTCTTGCTGCCAGAGAGGTTGATCTGGCAGCAAAAGCGTTAATATGGCTCCTACACTTTTTTTCTCCTCTCTTTTCTCTCTCCTTATGAGGATTACGTGCTGGAACGGGTTATCGAATGGGTGCGATAACCCATACTAGCACTTGATGCATGTGCCTCAAAGTGTGTTATTCACTAAAATGTGGTAACCATTAACACTTATTAACGTTATTCACTTGAAAGGCTGCTAACGAGCGATGGTAATTGTCATCACACTTGAGTGCAGTGATTCTAAACCAAGGGGACAGCTCAGTGTCACAAATGTATAAAGCAAGTCGAGATAAAACTAACTATTAACTTTAAAGGAATAGAAGGTGAAAACTTATTTTGAGTTTATATACACATAACCAACAAGGCTGAAAACTAGTACAGTACCTAGTGTGTCTTAACAGAAAATTAAAACAACATTGTGATATATATATATATATATATATATATATATATATATATATATATATATATATATATATATATATATATATATATATATATATATATATATATATATATATGTACATGCACCCCTTTTTGATATAAAAACAGGCTTGCCGTTCCTTTTTTTTTTTTTTGGTCCCACAAAGGCAACTATAAAATATCCTCCCGTAAAGTGGACTAAGAAAAGGATCGTAATGAATTACAACCGGTGCCATACCATTTAAGAGCCATGAATATGCATTCATAGTAATCGGTTAAATAATCCAGTGTAGTTTCTTGAGCACTGATAAATTAATTCCATTTTTTTTTAGCACACAGTTTTTATTGGAGTTATCAAAATATAACACATTGTCGGAGAGAGGGTTTGGGGGGGAGGATAGAGAAATTAAGGGGGTTGAAAATAAAAAGGTTCCGTTTTATTTGAAGTTGCATCATTCAATAATGCATGACCCGGAAGAGAGATTATGGCGGATCATGTATCACAAATAGAACCGGGTCGAACCTTCTAGGAGAACGAATGATGGGCACAGGGGTAGGTGTAGAGGATCACACAATATGGAGACTGCGTTGATCCCAGGATTCCCTATATGAGCCAACCATGGAATGTAAAACCGGTACTGTTTAAGTAGCTGGTAAGTTCCTCCATCTGACATACAAACCAAATGTTTTGAATATGGGACAGGGAGGGCAAAGAAGATTAATTCCAGAGATTGTGTTTTAAAAAAAAATGTAATTATATAGAGTATCTTGTCGCTGTGACAATAAGGTCTAGTAACTTCTTTTCTGAATTGTCTAGGCAGGGCAAGGGTGACCAACTCCAGTCCTCAAGGGCCACCAACTGACCAGGTATTGGGGATAACCCTGCTTCAGCATAGGTCGTTGATTGCGCCACCTGTGCTGAAGCAGGGATAGCCCCAATACCTGGTCAGTTGGTGGCCATTGAGGACGGGAGTTGGCCACCCCTGGCCTAGGGATGTGTTTACGAGGAATAACCAAGGACCTGATTAGTAGTGTCGAGGATCCTTTAACCGCATGCGTACCTTTTTTCCCCATAATTTAGAGACCAGGTAGCAATGCCACCAGATATGTATGAAGTCTGCTATAAATTCTCCATTTGCCCGTGAGTTCACCAATCGGGCCGTTATCTCCCTGCCAGTGTAAACATAAGATACTAATATGAGCCACCTTAGCATTCTTCCTCGGTTTGCGTCCTTTCATATATTTTTTTACATTCTCATTTTTGCCCGACAGAATCTTAAGGATTTACTTACTGTGCGCTGGGGGGAGGGGTTGTTATTTCTAGATCGGTGCTTTTCATACGAGACCGTATAAGCATTTACAAACCAATTCCTGTAATTTGTCTCTTGTTATAACGATGACTGCACACAGATGTAGAACACATGCAATGCTTGTGTGTAAGTTAATATGCACACGTACAAGTCAGACCTAAATATATTGTGACTGAAAAACCTAAATTGTACCTTTTGCAAATTGTACCTTTTGCATGTAATATATGTAATCTCAAACCATATGGATGGAGGCTCTGCTGTGTTTAAACCATTTTGAGCAGTAAGGAGAGTGCAGTGTCCGCACAGTATCTGATGTGCCAGCATTGATTGAGTGATCATCAACTCTGTCCTCGGATAACAGCAGCCACACCAGATTTTAGAAAATGCCTGTAAATTGTTCTACTGACATGTATGTGAATGGAATATGTATGTGTTGGCTATCCCCAGAACATCACATGACTGGGTTGCTATATGTGTGGATTATGAATTTGGTGCCTATATATATTTTTTTTTCTTAAATGTAACACACACAGTAAAGACACAGGCACATTTCTGAGCTACAATAACGGGAAAACAACCAGTTGTAGCTATTGAGCTATGAAACGTGTTGGGCTGCAGCCACGCTAGCGCTGTGCGTGCTGACCGCACTGTGCTTGCCGATTTTTAGTTTATGCACTTTTAAATTGTCCCGTCCCCGCTCACGTGGTGCGCGGGCACACACGCTCACCCACGCTTGGCACTTAGATAAACAAAAAAGAGACTTTGAAGCGTGCTCAGCTTGCCTGCAATGACCCCCCCCCCCCCTTGCGCGCTTGCAAAATAGCTAGGACACCCGGCGCTCATGCTTGGCGAGCTGGTGACGTCACCGGCAGCGGGGCCGCAGCCTTAAGTATCAAGAATTAAAAGTACACTATTAAACACTCCAACAAATTGGTAGCCATGAATTGATTTCTGGTTGTTTTTAGTTTGGTATCAGCACTGTTAACTGTGTTTGCAAGTGATGCGAACTGTGTTTATGCTCTGCATTCTGGTAGTGACTGGCAAATAGATGCATGTTAGGATGTTACCAAAACAATAAAATAGGAAGCTTTTCCCATTGACTCAGGTATAAAATGAACAAATTAATTATTAAATACAGTGTTTTTTTAAAAAAAAATTTAAGTGGCGTGCAATCCCTTGAATATAGGTAAGACATCTTGATTTAATGTAAGACAAGTTTCATAGGCCGCTCGGGATTGAGGCTTTGAAAACTATATGTAGCCCTGATAAAGATCAGTCCACTTCTTAGATTTTATATAAAAACACAATTTAAACACCCAAACTTTTACATTTTAAAGATACTAGCCCAGATTTGTGTAGCAAAGCTTGGTGATAGTATGGTCTGAGCCATTTGCTTACCAGTCAAAATCACTTTAGGAAATCTGCAAAATGGGCACATTTATAATGACAAGGATTTGCATGTCTTGCCTTTTAACTCCGTCAGTGCCAGAATGGCAGTCCTCTCTTGTCCACGACTTGATATCTGTGCCGATGGACCAAGCCCCTAATCTCCTCATAAAACAAGGTTTCCTGCCCCCTGGGCGGGTTGTTTCACACAGAATAAACGCGAGATTGTGGCGTCAACTATAAACTAACACAATATTATAAGCACTGCATGACTTTGCAACCAAACAGTCTCACTTATAGCCTTTTAGAGCAGGATTTTTCAGTTGCACTTTTCTTCCAAAGGCCCACACTGGTAAAGAACCATTCTTCAGTTTAAAAAAAAAAGACTTCATAGTACTGTGTTTTTCAGGCTGTCAGCTCAGTAACAGGGGGGCTCTCTTTAAAAAAAAAGAAAAAGATTTCAGATAATGTCAGAGTTAAGCCAGACTGGCCACACAGTACATGTCTTTCATACCCAGCTCCAAAGTTTTCACGTTTGTTTATTAGCATCAACAAACACTTTGTACATGCTTTGCTGCAGCGTGAATGATGCCGTCTGTCTTCCATTTTACTCAGAACTTGTGAAGGAATCCTGGGGGCTTTCTAAGGTATAAGGTATACTGGCAAGTCTTTAAGGTTATGTTGGGAGGTATGTAATCCCACCAAGTACTTATTTTTTTTTTTGGGAGGGGTGCAATGTTCATAGCTATCTTTTGGACACTTAAGGGGTTAATAATTATGTTGGGCAATGCCTATTTTGAAAGCCTGTAGTTTACAAAAAAAAAGAATAAATCAGTGTGGTTCAGCCTAGTGTTTCCCCAGCGGCACAAATAGGACAGATTTTTCTAAATTTTTTTTATCATATTCCTGTTTAACGCTAATGTATGAAAATTGGCCTTAATTACATTTAATTGGGCACAATGTACACGTGGAGCTGTGGAATGCCTGGCTCTTGCAGGTACGCAGCACATTTGCCTGGCTGCATTGTATCAGGGCTGATTTGTGAAGAAGTTTTTATAGTGGCAGGCAGTTCCATGTAGTGGGCAAAAAGTTATTTCAATTCCTTTTTTTTTTTTTTTTTTAACTCCTTGTAATTGGCTTCCTTAGGCTGCGCTTATAGTGCCGGCGAGAGTGACGCAACGTCGCGTCAAAGCAAACGCATTGCCGCCGTCGCGTGCGCTTACGGGCCGAGCGACGGCTTGGTCGCAATCGCTGGATGTCATCTCGATTTTGATTTTTCCAGCGACCATAGCCTGACGTCGCCGGCACGATAAGCGTTGCCTTAGGCCTCCGCCGCACGCTCCTGCAGCCCAGCGATCTCTGCTCAAACTGCAGGAGTTGGGTCGCAGCGTTTGAGGGAGTGGCGGGGGGCGTAATGAACACGTCACGGAGCTGGTTCGCCTTTATTGGCTGAACCAGCTCACGTCACGCGACTGTAGCCCCAAATTTCAATTCCGGTTGTGGCGGCAAAATGTTGCAACGTCAACGCTGCTCTTTGCCGCCGGTGGAGTTTTCATGTTGAAAACTCCCACCGAACAACCCGAATTTGCGACGGACTTGGGCGCGCACGTAAGCGCGTGCACGTCGCAACGCGGCCTGTCTGAGCGAGGCCTTAGCCTTAATCTCCCTAAAGTAAAGTGTTCACTTATTCTAGTGCATTAATTTCTGTTTTCCCCCATCGGCATTTGACACAGGAGAAAAATTAGTTAAATCCCCCCAAGTATGTGCACGTGACTGTACATGTGACAGGGGTTAAAACATCCAGCTGACTCACCTCCCCGCAGGGCACTAAAAATGAGCAATATCTCCATAATAACCATCACACTACACCTGAATTATGCTTCCACCACCAAGAATAATTTAAGGCTTTTCCCTCAGGAGTCCTTGGTCCCATGTCTACTAGAAAAACGATGTAATTAACACACAAACCGAATGTAACAGTGTCAGAAAATGTGATTAATTCCTTCAAAAAAAGGTACTGTTCAGTTACAGCCCAAAGACCGTACTTATTATTACGTTTTGGATTTAATATAAGAAAGTGGTACAGTGCTTGTTTACAGAAAAGGAATGACACGTGTTTAATAAAATAATGAAACAGAACCTATGTTACCAACTAACAATATTGGATCCCTTCAAAGGTCATGAAGTTGTGATAGAACTCGCGTGTTATTGATATTACACCCCCCTTTGTTGAATTCTGCTTTTGATACTGCAATACATTGTTTTTATGCTCAAACCCTTTGCCCCTGTGACAACCTTTTTGAAGGTGTGTCTTATTTCCCACTCATCAATCTTTCGTGACATTTACAGCTGGGAGAGAATGATTTTAAACCTGAATGAATAATTTTTATTTGTTTATTTATAAAATGTTTTACCAGAAAGTAATACATTGAGAGTTACCTCTCGTTTTCATGTATGTCCTGGGCATAGAGTTAAAATGACAAATAGTACATTTTGTATATATTTTATAGTACAAATAGTACAATAGTACATTTTTATAAAGAATATAAAATACCCTCATTCACGCCGCTCCCTATAAGCCAGGGGGGCGGGGGGGTGGAGGCGCAAGATTTTTCGGGGGGGGCACAGGCAGTTGGAGGGCCCGCGCTCTTCCCCAAGGCATTAAAATTAAATGCCGGGGGATCACGTGAGGCCTCTGCAACATCAACTTACCGCGATTCAGCCGCCATCTGGCACGTCTCCATGGCAACATGGTAAAGTGGGTCGCGAATACGGGATGAGTGCTGGCAGGGGGGCGCAGTGCCAGAAGTTTGTGCACCCCTACTATAAGCCCTAGAATAATGCTACCCTCGTCGTTGCATTTGTATGCTTTTAATGTATGCTTGGATATGTCTTGACAGGGCTAATTCTAACTTTGAGAGGGACACAAATATCTGATGCATGTAACCCACATACCCTGTCATTTAGTGTTACAATTCTGTATTTCGGCTTGCCACAAATCTATATATTTTTCTATCCTTGTGAATTGCACCAGATTTTTAGTCTTGCATTATGGGGACTCTTTAAGTAATATAGTGACCCTCTTTTCACCTCTGCCAGTCAGAGAGGGCTCAAGAATTTGTATGATTGCCTTTTGAAGATACCCTGGAGATCAGGTCACATTTCTGGTACGTTTGTATACTGTCATTTCAATTATAAACGCATCGTCATTTGTTTTATTGGCATATTAATGCAGTTACCATATTGACCCAGTTATCCTCACAGGAGACAGAGAAAAAAAGGTATTTTTTTTAATGAAAATTAACCCCTTGGTTGCTTTATTGTTACCACAACTGAATAGGTTAAAGGTTAAGCGCGCCACAGAGAGGCCAGGTATTCCCAAACCATACGCTGATAATCAAGCGTATATCGACAAATCTCTTGTGCGAAGATGCCTTAAAAGCCTGTCCTGTTTGTAGCCTTCCTGTACTGTAGTTGGTCTTCACGGATTGTGGAGGTACGTCTGGGATGCCAGCCTCATGGAAAATATAGTTTGGATTGTTTTCAGTCCTCTCCGACATGTAGTAATTTATACTGTATGGCTGTCCAGAGCGATGCAAGGTTTGTGTGTAGCACTGGAGACCAAACAAATGCCTTGCGTTTTAAGCCTAATGTGATTTGAGTTGGATGTTAACATAAACGTGAGGACATAAATCTGTCCTGTTAAGTGGAGAGGAGCTGCGGGAACACTAGGAGCATTCCTTGGGGTCAGCCAGCACGCCCTCCCAGGATTAGTCCTGCCAGAGGGGCAGGCAGTGCATCAGTTAAGCATTCTGGGAGGTTTCTTTTAAGGGGCAGGCCCACTTAGTAAAGTATATTGTCTTCCATTCATATTATTGCCATCGTTTATTTGTAAAGCGCCAGCATGTTGTGCAGTGCGGTACAATGGGGGGTACAGAGATTTGATCATTACATATAAAGACAAACATGCACACACAAATGCACAGGTAATGAGTGTCCTACTCCTCGGCATATGAGCAAATACTCCTGGAGTGGCATAGTATGCACAATATCTCTCATTGTTTATTTAATCTGATGTGTATAACATTTCTGCTGTTTTAGCTCACAAAAGCGAATGCTTTTTATTGTAAATGATGTGTTAGAAAGTATAAAAATGTAAAATAGTGTGGTTGTTGAGAGGGCTTCTTTTTGACGTTTTTTTTATTTTCAAAAGGTTTGCTTTCATGAACACTTTTTTTTTACAAAAAAAAATATATATTTTAAATATTTTATATTGTTAGATGAAAGATTTGATTTCACAACAAAATGAGGAGATCAGAAAGAAGAAACAGAATTTCGGCAAAACACAAGTGAATTAGACTTTGCATGCTTTTAGAAACACAGCTGATCACGTTTTTCTATTTTAATTTGCAGACATGCATGTAAATAGTTTAGTTACCAAACAGTTTTTGGCTGTGGAATTGCATTCCCCTCCAGCATTAGAGGTGAACCGACCCTGCTAAGGCTCCATGCGTTGTGGCAACTTCTCCCAGCACGAGTTGAGTTCTCTTGGTAGCAGTCGTAATAGTTGGGATTGAGAGAGGTGGTTTTTTTTCTGTTTTATTTTTCCTGTGTTCTCTGGCAGCCTTCGGCTCAAATTCCAGCTGCGGATCATCTTGCCCACGGTGGCAGGGTTGAGACAGGAAAAATGCCTCTGAATAAAATGCAAAAAGGAGGTTATTTGTTGTGTTACTGTCAAAATGTTCATCCCACTTGTGTTTTTTTTTTTTTTTTTTTTTTTTCAATCATCTAATCAAAATATGTATAGTGTTATTTTAAATTTTTACATAAATTCCTGTGTATCTTACCTGTTTGCCAGAACAATTTACTTCGCTGATCTTTGTGTCGTAAAAATACAAATTATTTCATTGTTCGTAGTTTTAAAAACCAAAAGAAAGCTTGCTCATGCCTTATTTTTCACGTTACAACTGGGATATTATAGGTAATCTCCATAGATAAATGCATTGGCTCAATCAAAGGGAAACCTATGTTGTGTCTTCCCTATATTTATTCACATTACCTCACAGCTTTTCAGGTCTTGTCAGCTGTATATTTATCTTGAAAGCAGCCATGCAGGTCAGCGTTGATCTCGGGAGGCTGATAGGTGAAACCGGGCCTCGTACCTGCCCCTTCCATCTGTAACACGCACAGCTTGTTCAAAATGTCAGGGTTTGGATATATCCCAGGGGCTGCAAAGAATGCAAGCTTTTCATGTACTGCGAGATGTGAAACCTTCCCCAACGGCCAGGGATAAGTGAGACTCTGTCTCTTCTGGGCTTATTGAAACACTCGGGCCTTAGACTCGCTGCGCGCCAAATGTGTTTTGGCCCAGTAGCGCTGGAACAATTCAGAACGTGTAACTGCCAGCAGCCGATGGCTCTCTTGACCTTTTTGCTGTGAGTTCTAGGAATAAACATAAACGCTGGGTTGAGTGAGCCTTCAGAGGCAAGGCAGCCGTTTAGCAGTGTCGGATTAATTGATTAGAGTGGGGGTGAAGTGAGACATTTGGCATTTGATGCTCTTATCAACTTTTCTCTCTCCTTTACGAATCGTGTTCTTTTTAAATTGCCCTTCGAGTTCTCATCTTGATTATGCACGGAGAGGCGTGTACAGTCCTAATTAGCTACGGTTGTGAAATACTCCATTATGCATTTCCTAGAGAACTCTGCGTTTAGTCATCTCTGTAAAGGAACTTTAAGGAACAAATCCCATTATTCTGGATTTTTTTTGTTTTCATTCGATGGCTATAAATGATTTTCTCCCCCCCTCCCCCCCTGCCTCTGCATCAGTCTTTTCCTTGCAATAGTCTTGGTTTGAAGTCTTTCATATTTAGCAGAACAAAGCTGTCACCAGATTAAATGTCGTCTTTAGCTGTCTTCCCCCCTCCCCCCCTTTTTTTATACACATTATCGCAAACCTAAATTACAGAAATGTAACAATCTTCGGAACTGGTTAATATGTCCTGTGACAGGTAAGCTTTCTCCCCCAACAATAATAAAATACAGAAAATTTAAAATAAGGGGGCATTGGTGCTTTATATGTGCTGACAATTTGTGTGCTTTGATAATTTGTGTGCTTGGACTGCTGTCATTGGAGTTGTCATCATTTTTTCCCCAGTGACTCATGCAGTTCCAGCGAAAGCGGTTTAGATCACAAGTCCTATGGTGTTTGCAATGGTGCCTCCTTAGAGTCTGGCTTTCAGGTCCAGATTTCTGAAGACATAAAACATATTGACATCTTGGTGTCTTCACAGCCAGCTTCTGCAGTTAAAAGCACCATGGCAGATGAAGTGGTTTTAAAAAAATAAATAATGTTGGGTGCTATTGCTACATTGCAATTGTACCCAATCGTTTCTACATTGCTAGAAAATATGTTCTGCAAACACCTTAATAAATCGTATTATCCACTCAGACACTTGCTTACAAAACTGTTTGACCGATGTCAGGCAGTATAGTGTCTTGGGGGGGGGGGGGGGGAATATCCGCTTAATAAGGCCCCAAAGTGCACCTCTGTTTTTGCAGACAGCATGGGTGATATAGCTGCCACAATCACAGCCCACAATGCCTTGCTGCTGTGGATGCAATGCTTTGTGGAGGGCATCTTCGGAAGCTCCTGCTGTCATTGGCAGCTGTACACCCTCCCTCCCCCCCTCCAGTCTGGGCTGGCCTTACCTCTTGTGCAGCCCAAGGCAGCATGCTGGCAGCGGGCCCCATGTGACACTGCAGGAAATGGGGTGCCGCTCCAGAGAACGTAAGACCACCCCCTACACGCACCTACCTTGGGGTGAGCAGCGGATCAGTGGTCCTGCACCAGCCTCGAGGCTCCTTTAAAAAAAAAAAAAAAGTTTTATTGTTGAACTCCTGGGGGTTCCCGAGCCCCCTGTTGGAATCATTGCTATATTGAAACTCCCATAAACCTCGTTAAGCAATACTTGTAATAGACAATAACAGAGGACAACAGAGGCTGCTTTACATGCCCCCACACACTGTATATTCCCCAAAATGCACTCTTCTATAGGAATTAAATCTAACTATATCTGGAATGTTTCCATACACACGGTACTGCTTAGATTGTAAGCTCTCCGGGTCAGGCATACCTTTTCCTATTTTATGTTGAACTTAATGTATTATACTTCCTTGTATTCTAATATTTATTTTGTAAAGTGCTGCACATGTTGTCATGTTATAAACACGAATATACATGCGCAGGTAAAAGTCATAATAAAAAATCATAGGAGCTGCGGCAGGATAGAGGTGACTGCTCTGATATTACAGCAGTTCTGTTTAGGAGAGCAGTCTTTAACTCTTCTTTTAACGGTTTGTGTGTTCCTCGCTTAACCAGCAGCCTAAGGTATGCTCTCTGTAAATGCGGTGGAGTCTCATGGCCACTATCCCTACTTGTCTCAATATCGAAATGTAAAATGGCAGTGAAAAAAGTGTTGAATTTTGAATTTCCCTTGTTGCTGTGGCCAAAGTAACCACACAAAAGCATGCCCCAGAGCGAGCCAGTGGCTGCTTGAATACAACATAATCTTGCATTCAAATGTAACACTGATAAATGTTGTCTTCATTTCTGAGCAGAGCAGGGCTGTCACTGATATTATTAACCCAGCACCTTCTGTAACCTATCCAGCCCCTTCAGCTAGCCGTTGGTATCTGTTTGTTTTTGTCACACTTGGACCAGATGCCTTGGTATTGGGTTGTGTAGCATGTGAACAACTCTTGGTTAGGGAAACGAATGGTCTTTATAATAATTGTGCGTTTCCATTGCTCTCTGTGGGCAGATATTACAATAATAAAAGGTAGAAAAGATCCTTTTCTGAAGAGATTGCTGTTCTGTGACTTTGGTACCAAGACAGTTCAATATAAACGTCCCCGCACAACACAGGGATTGAAGGGAGTTTAAATGTACAGAAGAAAATGGTGACATACAAATATTTTCATAGTTTACTTTGTACCTTGACTGACAGGTTTCACCCATTAATTAGATATGGTATAAGGGGAAGTATTCGGTCTGTTTTATAAAAGCACAGATTGATGGTGTTCATTTATTTATGGTTTCTTCCCCACCCTCCCCCTCCCCCCCCAAAAAAGGGTGGGACCAACGTTCGTGTGTTCGTGTGTTCGTGTGTTCGTGTGTTCGTGTGTTCGTGTGTTCGTGTGTTCGTGTGTTCGTGTGTTCTTGTGTTGTGTTCTTTAGGATGGGTAGCCTTTTTTTGCTTTGAAGAGAAAATCATCAGCTGTAGTGAAATATGTTCTGATAATGTGAATAATCGATTTGAATCTGCCTACAAATTACTCCTCCCAGATTAATATACCGTTGCACTAGTGTTAAATGGAAGTCCTAGGCTTCATCTTCTCCTCTTGCCAGAATGACTGTGTTGGACAATTGCATGTTGAGGTTTATAAAACACATCACACTATGGGGAGAGGGTCCTGGCTCAAACATGCTGAAATCATTCTTTGTATATGCAGTACCAGTCTCCTCAGCTTGAAAGCATGGAATGGGGCGGCTACAGAGCTGTGTGGTCTGGGCTTATTGTGCAGTGGGTGGTCATACAGCATGGCCTCTGCATTGATGAGTTAGACAGCATGCTTTCAGTATGGAAAGTGTATTCTGAAAGATTGAATCAAATGCGGAGTTCAAGATGGTTTCACGGTAATAGTGGGCAAAGAGGCTACGTTAGACAAGGGTTTATACTGGCCTAAAACGTGTTGTATTCTATGCATCCATTTGCAGAATGGTGGTTTAAGGTGCAACAAACTACTGCTAAAATTCTAATCTGTGCCCTTCCATATCAATGTATAATGGAAACGTTAGATAGTTTTACTTTTTATACAAATATAATGCAGTGCGTTACAGAGCCAGCAGTGATTAAGGATTAGTGGAAGCACTTTTGAGCACTGGAACTGATGAGTGAGTTTTGTGGGCCATCTAATATAGTGTACAATTATGACTTCAAGTTACATCCTTGCAATGAAAAACCGCAGAAATGTTATGCAAACCAAGAAGCTGCAGTACTGACTCTGCAGTGATCTTCTGACGTCTTAATCCCAACCCAAGCATGTAACCGTAACTGGAAGGTATGGTGTGGGTCTCCGTGGTATCCCAGTGATGCAGGGATGATTTGCAGTACAGTCTGAACTCGAGAGGCAACCTGAAAGGAGCCATACATATTTTTTTATATTGACCATATCTTAAAACACAACCAGATCATTAATAGTGACAAATGGTGAATTTCTGGTTCTTTTTATTTTGGAATTTCTTGAGATAGGGACAACTATTTGGTAGTTTGACTTTGAGGATTGTCTTATAAAAGCCTTACTCTTAGTTGCTATTTAGTTTTCTTGTTTTAAAAGTGTTGTATTCATATTTTTCTTAGAGAATTAGTTCCCGGACAACAAACACTTTATTAATTTATTTTTTCCTATCATCGGAGCACTGTAAAAGAACTATTAATCTTAACGGTACCTGTAGCATATGCCCATGCTGGTTACTGTTGCTACTGTCGTCAAGGCTAGGCAAAGTGCACTGATCCTCCAAGCTGTCGCTACACCTATGGTAGTGCTGTAAAACATCATTACTTACACTGAAAAGCAACGATGGAACAGCTGGTTTTGCATTAGGACAGACTGAGCGTGCAGGTGTAAGGTACGACCGTGATCCCAAATATACAGCGATGACGGACTTCACCTGAACTCCTCTCTTCCCCTGGTAGCCCACACTTCTTGTGTCGGAGGTGCAGTTATCGTTTTGAGGTGTAAGAGGCTATGGGATGTGACAGTATATTGATCTTAACTGTTAATGTTTTTACGTTTTTATATTTTTATTACATGGTGTATAATATATTCTCATTTTCAAAGTACACATTCCAGTTACATTGTGCACAGATATGCAATAAAATGCATGTCATCGCTTGAGATATAAAGGATAACATTATTTGAAAAATGACCGCATGTTTTTACACTAAATCTAGGCTATAAATCATGTTAATGTTTCATATCGATAGAGATGTAATGTCAAATGAATTGTTGGGTGTCCATTTACCCGTTGTCCAACCCCCCCAAAAAGATGAACCCTTTATCTGCCATGGGCCTGCCATGCTTTGCAGCGCTTGATCTTGCCAGCCCCTCTTGCAGCGAAAGGGTTAGTCAATTAATCATTTTGGAAACGCCGTTGTAATAAGCTGCAGCTGGGGTTGCCAACGCCGGCCCTCAAGGGCAATCAATAGGTCAGGTTTTAAGGCTATCCCTGCTTCAGCAATGATTGACCAGCCTGTGCTGAAGCAGGGATATCCTGAAAACCTGAGCTGTTGGTGGCCCTTGAGGGCTGGTGTTGGCCACCCCAGAGTTAGAGCATTGCACAGAGAGTCTCTTCTCCTGCTGCATAAAAAAATGTTTTTTATTTTTGGTAACACCAAGGCTATTTATTTTGAGTACGGGTAGCGGTAGAAAGACCAGTAAATAACTTCAAAAGAAAATGTATGTTTTCTATACATTCTGTTATTCTTTGTGCCACTGAAGTGGCATTTGTAAAACCAAAATACTTTTTTTTTTTAATTTTTTTTTTATGTTTCTGTAGTGTAGTTCAGGGTTTGGTCAGTCACTGAAATGAAGTTCGTACGTCTACACAAAGCACTGCACAGCCACGCTGAAAGCTGGTAAGGAGCGCAGAAACACATGGCATATTTTCCTATAAATTAAACGTTATAACTACTATATATGTTGACTCTGCGTGCACCTCAAAGAGTTTGCCGTCTAATTTGGCGCCTCAGAAATGGTATTGGTATGATTTGTTTGTGGTTAGCCTGGTTACATCCCTTAATCAGTAGCCAAACCTTTTCCTCCTGCATGCAGAAATGTGTAAGTACAGAAAGTCTGTTCAACTAGCACAGGGGTCTTCAACCTGCAGCAACAAGAGGCCTGACCCCTCCCCCGCAGCCATCGGAAGCCCAGTGAGGGAGAGAGGCAACCTGTGACAGAGGAGAGCCACATGTAGGTGGTGAAAGAGCCGCATGCAGCTTGGGAGCCGCAGGTTGCCTACCCTATAACTATTGAAGTGGGGAAAGTGGGGGTGGGACAAGTACTCTTGCTACAGTGAAAGTAGTAGATAAGGTGCTAGGAGCAAAATTGTGTAAATAACAAGAAGAAAAGAGCCCCTATATACGCGACTCAGTAACCTTGACAAAGCGTCAACTGACGTGAAAAACGTACGTCGGTGCGTGTCACTGTTACACAACGTCCTCGTGTATCCGTACAGGGGAGGGCGCTTACAGTTCGCTGATGCGAGTGTAACATTTCAGTATTTTGGATAGACATTAGCCAAGTTCTGAGTTATATGGCTATTACCATGTCACTGCTGTGGGAGAGCATTTACGATCCTACTCAGTCCTACAGTATTCGGGTTGCAAACCGGATTAGTGAACTTTACGTTTTATGGCCCCAATACTACAACAGCATACCATGCTGTAGCAGTCTCAGGCTGCAACATTGACGCTATCCTCAATGGAGGACTATCACCATCAAGCGGTTTCTTATCCTCACTGTGATATCCCAGCAGGGCATCCTGCTATTATGCAATACTTAATCTGACAGACACTGATAACGTATATAGTGTGTATTTTATAACCACTAGACATTATAACCCTCATAACGGGTCCACTTCACTTACAAACAGTGGTGTAATTTGTCTGAATAGATATTTAGGTTATATTAACTACTACACTCAACAATTATTAATTTGCCTTGTTAACTCTTAAGGCAACCAGTTCATACTACCCCTTTTTATATGAGATCAAGGGAAGTATAACTTAGATGTATTTTCATTTTTGATACACCTAACAATATTCAGAATGTGTTGAACATCGCACACTGCTGATTACGGATGCTCCCTATGTGCCCTTTTCCCTCTTGTCACAACATACCAGCCGTAAACCACAGTTTAATAGCTGGCTCTGCATGACTATTAAGTTTGCAAGTTTGTGACTAAATCACTATTTGGATATCAGAACTCTGACCCCAATTTATTTACTAGTGGGAAGCAATATGTTTCCTTATGTGCTCTTATCTTTGCATTTTTAATACGTTGGCTGTATATTCTCTCCTCCCATAGGAGGGGTTCAGTTCTCTTAAAACAAGCTCCTTATGCATATGGAGCAGAGATCGTCTCTGTGACTAAATATCTATCCATTAGGGATTGATCTGGGTTACACATTGTATTACACTATACTAGTATATACTATATTCTTATAGCCAGGAGTCACTACCAATATCCCTTGGTATTTACATCAGGATTTGGCAATTCTAGGATTAATCCTAAATGAGATTACTGCTATTCTGTCTCTTGTTGTTCTTATTTATGTTGTGTCTTTGTCCAACATTATTTTATTATTACTACCTAATAAAGGTTATATTTTAATCTAATCATAATACTTGATATTGAGTTCTGAGTATAGGGGCTATTTTCTTCTTCTTTACAAGATATTGTTCTCTACCCCTGAACTAGCATTATGATACCAAGTACAATGGTTTTTAAGTGAGATTGTTCTTAAAGGGGACAGTCCCTCTTAGGAGGAAAGGGAACTATGCAAAGCGGCATGTTTTAATAGGTTAAATGTACATGACAGACATTTTTAAATATAACGGTCAGCAGCGCTTATTCTGAGCCTAAATCCCTGGCATGAAAAGCTAATCTAATCTTAAAAACTGATCGTGCCCGAGTTACTGAGTTATTGACTTGCCCCAGGTATGGCAAATGCACTTACATTTGAACTTTAAATATTGTGCTCCATCTCCACATGGTATATGTTTGCCTTAAAGAACTTACAGCGTACTTATATTTTTGGTACTGAAGCGCATGTGAAGATTGTGATTTGCTTGAGACTAAGGCTACGCTTATAGTGATGGCGACGCAATGTCGGGCTGCGGTCGCTGGGAAAATCAAATTGAGATAACTTCCAGCGATTGCAACCAAGCCGTCGCACCGCGCTTACTATAAGCGCACCCGACGGCGGCAATGCATTTGTTTTGACGCAACGTCGCTGTTGCTGGCCCTATAAGCGCTGTTGAAGCAGAGCATTATCCACTACAGAGCCCCGGGCCTTGGTTACAAAGAAATGTGCTCCTTTTTTTTTTTTTTTTTTTTATTCTGGGGTTCATTTATTCACACACAATGGTGACCTAATAATTTTCATTTTATTTATGAATTGCAACTTGCATTTTTGCACAAATTATTCCAAAAGGACAGAATATGTCAAGTCACTTGTCTCTAAATTAAAAGTTGGGTGAGCTGTACAAATACTGCAATTACTGTAATGTAATGCGGAGAAAGAAAAAAATACCAACTTTTTGCATGTTTTTATAATCGGCTGCAGATGGACACACTAAAATCCATACCTCCTTGCTACACAGCTGCTTTTCCTTTTTTGTAATTTTTTTCATTTCTATTTGCAATCAGTATGTCACACGCAGTTTAATGTTGTGAATAACTGCTATTGTAAACGGCAAATACAGTATTGTAATGTATTCCTATACATGCTTTGGCAACCCTGAGAAGCAGCAGGTCATGACAGGAGCTTTGTTTGACCGCAAAAGACCAATGAGACAGGCCCAAATAGGCTGCGCTTATAGTGACAGCGATGCGACGTCGCGGCAAAACAAATGCATTGCCGCCGTCGCGTGCGCTTATAGTAAGCGCGACGTGACGGATTGGTTGCTATCGCTGGAAGGCATCTCTATTTGATTTTCCAGCGACCGTCGCCGTCACTATAAGCGTAGACATAGATACATCGATACATCGACAAAGCAGGCGATATTGTGAGAGGCAGACGCCGATAGAGACACAGAGAATGTGCAGGCACAGAAAGACACTGAGAGACACTGAGAGACACTGAGATATCCTGACTGGTGAATTTCCAAGCAAACTGTTCTAATACCAGAGCATCCAAGCTCCACCCTCAAACTTTGAGGCCTGCCCCTCATTTCGATTTATTTTCACTTCCTAATTTCAATGTGTTTAGTTTCAGCGCTTGCATGCCCATCTTGCAGTGAAACCAGCAGTAATTATGCCCAATGTGAGCTTGTTCAGTTTACAGCTTTACCTACTGCGGCCAAAAGACAAGTATTTAACAGAACTGCAGTAGTGGGC
Organism: Ascaphus truei; assembly: GCF_040206685.1. Lineage (NCBI taxonomy): Eukaryota > Metazoa > Chordata > Amphibia > Anura > Ascaphidae > Ascaphus > Ascaphus truei. Next base: position 98,054,914 of record NC_134487.1, on the reverse strand, counting down.
AATAATCAGTTCTGTCGAAGGCCTGTAGCCCCCCCTCCCCCTACAGATTGTTTAGAATTCAGTTACATAGTAGATGAGGTTGAAAAAAGACACATGTCCATCGAGTTCCACCGATGCTACATTTAGATGACACTTGGCCTATATTTGTATTTACATTGTTTTAATCCCGTGGAAGGCTTACAAAAAACCATAGTAAAACATTTTGCATTCGGCTAAAATTGATATCTGATGCTCTTGTACTGTTAAGTCATACGTCCTGATTTATTCTGTGAGCTTCCACATCCTCATGAAGAACAACTGCTATATTTGAAAGCAAAAGGTGTTTCCGCTTTCCACCATGGGACGATGTATAGGACTCGAGCGTCGTGGCTCACATGGGGTTAATGTTCCTGTCCCACTTATTTCATGCACAAATTGCCTTTCTCTTTAATTTTTCATTATGGAATACTGCTCTTGTTTGTCTATTTGAGAGATTAGTGCAAAAATGTTGAGTGCAAACCTGTGTAGGGGTTGTATATTCTGTGATATGTTGAACTCAAATGCCTAGTTGCAAAAATAAGTCATTTTCAAATAAAACATCACAAGCACGAGCGTATTAGACTGCGGCCCCGCTGGCACTGACCGTGCTGATGCTTGAGTAGTGACGTCACCAGCTCTCCAAGCACGAGCGCCGGGTGTCCTTGCTATTTCGCAAGCGCGCGCGGGGGGGTGTTGTGGGCAAGTTGAGCTCGCTGAAAAGTTAAATTTGTTTGTTTACTCAAGCGCCAAGCTCGCGTGAGCGGGTACTTGCACAGCGTCAGTGGGGCCGCAGTCTTAGGCTGCGCTTATAGTGCCCGGCGACGTCACGCCAAAACAAATACATTGAATCCGTCGCATGCGCTTCTAATAAGTCCGACCAAAAATGTTGAAGTCAGTAGAATTTGATTTTGGGAGGGACAATCGCCACGTGACTGTCTCTACACCAATCACAGAGCGCCTGTTGCACTCTGCCCTCCCCCTTCGTGACGTCACTGGCCTTGTCGCCAGCTACGCCGCTCAAAACTAAAGTTCAACTTTTGCCAGTGGTGACGGCAACGGGTGACGTCATCGTTGCCTTCGCCGGCACTATAAACGCGGCCTTAGGAATGAAAGAAAAGCTGGTATATCATTTTTGTTTTTACTTTGTAACTCTAGTATGTTTTGGAAAGTGGGGCTGCACCTTTCTAATGTTAAGCTACCCCATAGCAGTGTTTTTCAACAATGGTTCCCTGGGCCCCTATATGATTCCCTGCAAATTTCAGGTCATTTCAAAATTGTACATATTACAGAAGAATTGGCCATGCATCTGATCTCCGATGCGCTATTAGAGAGGGTTGGGGTTCCTGTCATATCGTGTATCTTAATGCACAAGCCTCCAAGCTTTTTTTTAGATTACAGACAGCACAAAATTAAAAAGTAACCGTAGAATACAGTTCATGTTTGTTTTAGTTTTATTCTTTTAATTTGTAGGCCTACGCCAAAAAGTGGCAGAGAATACATAGTGCATAGAACAAATATTTAAAATGTAGACTTTGAGCGGGAAAAAAGTTGTTTTCCAGTCCTATAGGTGGGACTCCTTTAATGCATAACTAGTTCTATATGTTAAATCTTTTGCAGCCAGGGGGCTTGCACTGCATTTCAGGAGCAAAGTGGTTAAAGTGCAAATATAGTACTGTGGTTTGTGACTATACAAACTGGAGTTGGCTACCCTTGGTCTCCATTAATTACTGGTATGTAATAATAAAAATAAAAAAACACAAATTTCATCTAAAAATCTATTCACTGGGAAAAAGCAAAGCATCAATGTGGCCTAACCAGTAAGAAATCCTTGATGGCCCCTCTTGGGGATAATCCATAATTTGTTCCAGGGTTGAATAGAAAAGATTTTACAATTTGGAAACGGGTTTTATTAGACTACTAGATCTAGAGGGGAGAAATACTATCAAAACATTTGAACAAATTAGGTCAGAAAAAGACGTGCTACACTCTGAATTCTTTAGATACCTCCAGATAAGAGCATTTTATAAAAAATTCAACCCCCGGCCCGCATTAACAAATTTTGAAAAACTCTGTATATTAGAAACAGATCCTAATGGACTCACTTCTCGAATGTATAAAGAAGTGATCTGTTCTAGTCCTAAATACTACAGGAAAATGAACTTTATATCTCAATGGGAATCGGATCTAGGGGAGGAGATCTTTACTGCAGTAAGCAAGAGCTCAACTTGCACAATGCTAAAGGAGAACGCATATGATGAGGTGGTATCTCACCCCGCTAAAATGATCAAAACTTGTCGCAGGTTATTCCCCATTGTGTCCAAAACAATGCGGAGAAATAGCTGACTTGTTACATATGCTATTGTCCTACCCTCAGATTGCCCCATTCTGGGAGAAAATTAGAGATTGGCTAGAGAGGATTTGGGGCCTCACCATTCCATTAGACCCCTGGCTGTTTCTCTTACAGAAAATTACCAGGCATCTCCAGGACTGAAGGTAAATTAATTGCACATTTTGCAACAGCAACTAGGTGCGAGATCGCAGCATTATGGAAACAGATCGAGATCCCAATCATCCCCAGGATTTGGAACATAATTTGGTTTGTCTGCCAGATGGAAGTGCTGACAAGTTTGGTCAACGACTCTGGTACTAAATATCTAAAAGTATGGCTACCATGGCTAGCCCAAACATATCCCTGGGGTGAGTATAGCCCAATAAAGCTTTAATAGGATAAAATGCGTTCTCCCTGGACGGAGTTGATGAGGATTATGAAATGGAGTCTAGCTGTAGTCAAATAAGCAGTCGATAAATAGGGAAAAGGAAAAAACAAAAGGGTAACCATACAGGGGACAGAATAGGAGATATACAGTAAGAGGTCCTAACCTATACTAGAAGATACTGGATGCATTGTTACCCCACCCCTCATTGTATAATCTTTATTATTATATACTTTTTATTTAAATACATATGTTAAGAAAGCACACTTCTGTACTGTGATATGAATCTTTTGTATGTTATGCAAAAATACAATAAAAACTTTTAAGTTGGGGGGTGGGGGGGGAGGGGAGAGAATCTATTCACTAAAGTCCTATTGCCAGTGCCAGGGGGAAGGACATTCTCTCTTTGTTTTTTTGTTTTTTATAAAATTTATAGTCTTGGGCATCATAGGATAAATAATTTATTGCCCTAGAGTTTCTGTAAGAAATCCTATTGCATAACCCTATGATAGAAAAGTGGGGTATATCCGCACCCCTCTCCTTTCCGCCCTTCTGCAGTTTCGTCGCTAGCGCTGATTTGAAATGAGTTTTCTTCTTTATATTATCTGCGTCGCTTGGCACAATGAGTGCATTTTTCAGGTCTGACTGTGAACTGCATAGAACAACCCATTCAGGAATAACTAATTTCTTCATGAATACGGTGGTAATTTATCATTATTTTTTTAAGTTGTGGGGATTTTTGTTTCTGCAAAGTCAAATGTTAAAGCCTCAGCATCTACTTCTAGTGATCCTAACCCAATGCAGTTTATTTACTAAAGTTTCTCGGCTGCAAAACAAGGGTAAAACTGGTGCAATAAACCACACCAGATTTAGCAAGCAACTCCTTGAAAGAAACACCATTTTTTTGTTGTTGTTTTTTTTAGTTTGGTGAATCTGGTGCAATTCCTTTGCCCGGCTTTTGCTAGAGACCTTGGCAAATAACCCCTTTTGTGCAGGTTATTTGCACGGTGATAGACTGCCAGCCTTGCAGGCCTTCCCTCCTTGTCATAGCGCAGTCGTGCAGACTGAGGCCGGGTTACTCATTCCCGGGTTTCTTTGTAGCAGTGCCCTCTCCTTCCCCTCTTTGATGTGAACCTTCTGTCCCCCTCTCCCCACCCTGCACAAATGTTGCTTGAAGTTTGACATAAGTAGTGTGGGAGTTAAAGAAAAGGACTTTTCCCACTTAAAAAAAGAGAGCGAGGGAGACATTTCAGTTGCCAAGAAACCTCTTTAGACAGACCTGCTGCCCATATAAAGCACGCGTGTTGCTAAGGTTACCCGGGCTGTTGGGAGACGAATGCAGGGTGAGCTCTTGATGTGTGAGGAAGCACAAGGAATTTGGTGTGGGGCGAGGATTTGCCTCACTTTTTAACAAGTGTTGCATTTTCAGTAAAAAGAAAGCATGTTATTATCTTATGTGTGTGGCGCCAACATATTCCACAGCGCAGTACAATGTGGGAATGATGACCATTACATTGCACATATGGCAAGACCAGCTGAGGCAATAGGAAGGACGTAGCCTATGCCGCATTTTAGCACTCGTTTCATGATCTGAAGTCACATTGAATAGATTTTCAAATATAGCGTTGCAAGCTGCTTGTTGCATTTGCTCAAGTTAAATGATATGCTGTGGGGGAGAGAATGCTACTGTGATTACATAGCCACTGCTGATAAGGTTACCTGCTTCAGTGCTGGAGGGACTAATAATGCGTTACAATCTGCCACTGAAAGAGATACAGTACATGGTTAATAAGTCTGGTTAAATGGATGCCTCCTCATCTAGTGGCAACGCTTAATTGTGTTTTATTTGTAAAAAGCCCACTTTGTTTACAACTTCAGTTTCATTATGTGACATTTTAGTATGTTGGCCATCCCCGCAGGTTTTTTTTTTTTTTTTTGTTAATACATAGAAAATAAGTTTAGTTTCTAGAAGTTTGTTGGCCTAAACATGTTGCCCAAGCAGTTTTATTTAGCAGTATAACATATTTACTAACATGACACAATAGGCAGGTTTACCAGCTGGTTGTGGATATGTTTTTGTATGCTCTCTGCCCAGTCCCCTTCGTTCTCTTTTGGTTCTTTACTTTTAGGAACCATTTTGTTGTCAAGCTCTTTATTTGGATGCCAATATGTTATCTTCCCTGGCATAAACATCTGGCACCAGTTCAATGAGTTTATTTCTTTGTAGTATGTCGACAGGTGGCACTCATAGTTGGCATTCAGTACAAACAATGCTATCTTATATTATAAACCACCTTAATCGCTCCGATTTAGGTGTGGCAGCGGTACAGTTCTTGACACTTGAGATCTTGCTCTTGACTCCATTGCTGCCAGATGAGAGTGCGCGTACAGATACATATACGTTTGTAATAATAATAAAATATTATTACAGTGCGTGCACATGTTTAAGAGCAGTTTGGGCAAAGCCAGCACCACCCGTAATGCATGCAATCACAATTGTATTTATTTGTCATTATTTATTACCACCACATTAGAATAGAAATACCAAACTATCTCTTCACAAGATGATACATAATTGAAGCAGCCTGTAACCAGTATGGGGTAGTTTTTTTGTTTTTGTTTTTTTTAAATGGCAGTCTCGCTTACCAATATCTGTTATTGATGCAATGCCTTTCCTATCCAAATTGCTTTGTAATTCAGCTTCAGAGGTGCTTGTGTAGCCGCCCTGCAGTGGAATAGTACCATATGGTTGTGGTATGAATGATTGAATGGTTTCTTGCCAAGTTATAAGAGAGGAATAGCATTATCATATGTTTCCAGTTATACAGGGTGTCCACACTGAGACCTTGGTCTCCTACGAGTAACTACACGGCCTCTTTTAGTGTGAACACCCTGTAGGTGGTTAAGTTGAGTCATGAGAGAAAAGAAAATAATTTGCCCAAGGTCACACACTGCATAAGTGACTATGGCTGTAATCAAACCGACCGTTTTATGTATGACACCAATCTGTTAAGGCGGCAATTCCATGGCCCGCTGCATCGGAACATACACAATGCCCAGCGTGAGACGCGCCCATTGTTTTGAATCAGATTCGCACCAGAATAAAGCGAACCACAGGTTACAATAATGTTTGCTAGATCGGAGTACGTTTTCCTCACTCCTTGTCTGTCCGTGTGAGCTTTGTGATCACATTATTGTAGGCAAATGAAAATAAAACGGAGACGTCTTTTATTACGGTTTAGATCCATCGTGTGGTTTTGAACAGTGGGTCTGACTGTGCACAGAACTACGTTGTAAACATGGAAGAGGGTGTTACATGTCTAAGGTTTCCCTATATTATTAGCATGCTGTAAGTTGGCCTGTCCCTGCAGCTGAGCTGAGCAGTGTGAAGCCTCTTCCACGGGCAGCTCCGTGTGCTCAGCGTCGCGTTCATGAGATCTATGTTCAGGCAGCAATCTGTAGGCTTCGTTTGCTCATGTGTATGTGGTAAAATATTTTCCCGTTGATTGTTTTTATGGTTGGGATTGCAGGCTCTTGAGTGTACACACCACATACACACCACACACACGTGTGTTTGCGCACACTCGCAGGCGCACATGGGGCGCGCGCACTCACAGGTGCGCACACATATATGTATATCCCTTTGCTGCCATAATGTTCCAGCACTCGTGAAGGAAGCGTGGAAACAGAACGGTGATTAAAGGTCTCTAAATGTGTTCGGTTTCCCCCCCCCCCCCCCCCCCGCAATAAAATTGTATTGTGCTCTTCACCGTCTTACGGGTCACCGGGATTTCCAACTAAAATAGAGACTTGGTCACCCACCTGGCACTGAAGATGTTAAAGAAATGTTAACTATGATTACAGCTGCTACTAAAACAAATATTTATTTTACCCTTTAAAAATATGCTAAACCATTTAAAAAGCTTTGTGTGCTGTGCACTGAGGGATTGTCTGAGAAGCTGAAGCCCAGGGAATGTGTGTGGGATGGCGGGGGATGGTGGGAAAAGAGGTTTGCAAAGTTTCGTTTCAGAGCATGGTATATCTTAAAGCAGCAATCCCTTTTTTTTCTTTGTCTAATAGCATCTGTACCAGGGGATCGATTTCCCCCCTGAGCCGCACCGCTCTCTCTCTTTATCTATATGCGTAACCCGCTTCTCAAGGTTTAACCTCCTAGTAACCGCAGTCTTCTGCACGCGTTGAGAAAATCCAAATAGTCGCCAAATCGGCTTCAGTATGGGCTGGGTTGTTGCTTTAACCCTTTGAGTGCCGAATGGATCCTGGCATCAGTGTGCCCCAGCACCTGATGTACCCGGCGTCACCGATGATGGAAAGAAAATGAGTCTTCCACCTTTCAGCGCTCCACAGGAAACGAGCGCATGGCGTAACTACGTCATGGGGCACGCAGGGGGTTATGGTTGTGCCAAGATGTAGTTGTGTAGATCTTGTTTGTGATGTGCATTGCAAACCATCAGATGGCCTGGCAAACACTAATGTATACTTCTTTTCTTTTGAAGGTTAAATCGCTGCTTAAGAAAAAACACGGTATGATATCATGGTGCAGGATTGACGCCCTAATGCTGCAGCAGAGGTTGGGAAGATTAATCGCCAGATCTATGTAAGTTACTGATTTCGGTTTTTGTTAAGTCAAGGGGGGGAGTAGCCAGTCCTCATGGGCCACCAACAGGTCGGGCTTTCAGGATTGTTAAAGACTGAGCCACCTGTGCTGAAGCAGGAATATCCTGTTGGTGGCTTTTGAGGACTGGAGTTGGCCACCTCTGGTTTAGCTGAATGATTATGACTTTGAGTCAATATTTGTTCAAAGCTGAAAAATGTACGCGTTTATTTTCTTCCTGCAAGATACTGATATATATTCTGTATATTTTTTTTTGTTACAGAATTTGAACTGGGAGCTCTCCACGCCGGAACTGTTATTTTTAGCTCCCGGGAAACCAACCCCTCCCCCCCTCCCCCCCTTCCCTTCCATACTTCAGATAGTTGCTGTTTTGACTTGCCAGTGTTTCTGCTCAGATTCAGGAACTCAAAATGACCGGCCAAATCCCGCGGACCAATAGGAAGCCGGAACAGATGACGTTGCGGCTTCCCATTGGTTGACGGATGCCCCCGTTGAAAATCCAGGAAGTAAACTGGCAACTGAAACGGTAAGTATCTTAAGAACGGCTTGGATTAGCTATGAAGGACCAACAGGCTTTTAAAGTCCATTAAAAATGTTTTAAAAATCATCATGCAAAATGGGCGGTATTGCTTCTTTAACGTAAACCCTCCACGTACAGTAAATAAAAATGCCACTTGTGGGTACATGTCTGACAGATCTGCAACCCTGTCCTTCCCATTATCACTTAGCAAACCGTGCTTCCACTGCAGCCAAGGATGCTGGGAAATGACCTGCAAATGAGCCCTCAGTGAATAGCCCCTTACTTCTCATCCATTTAACATGGGCGCCATATAAGCTTACACCTGCCGCGTTACATCGCTTCTCAGCACAGCCTGGGTTAAAGAAGTGCATAGACAATAAACCTACTCACAGACAGCTCCCTTGACCTTTTAGGTCTCATGAGTGCGAGGTTGCTTGTTGGCTTTGCATTGTGGAGCTTGTAGTGTGTATAACCAGACATTAAAGAAGCTACAGTATAAATTAGCTGGGTAAGACACCCCCTCCTCATGATATTTGCTAATACACAATCAAGATCAACCAAAATTGGGGGGTCATTCTCCCAACAGAGATTATTCTCCCGGTCGCCAGAAAAGCCATTATGATCAAGTGGTTGGATACACAAGCACCTAACATAGAACTTATTAAATCCCTCTTGGTCAAACTGATCACGATAGAATATCTTCCGAACAAGTAGGAGATAACCAGTTTGACAAATTTGATCGAAAATGGGAGATGATTATAAACTCTATATTACATTAATTATTTGCCACATTTCTCAGATTTGGTAACCAGGAGGAAGTGTTACCTGGAAATATGATTGCTCAAACGTATAACCATTTTAACACTGTAAAACAATGATCCAGTGACCATAATTTATTAGACTATTTTAAACCATTGTCTTGCTAGCTCAGGTCAAGGTACTATTAAAAAGTACTAATGTGCTTGGTTTCAGGACAGTCAGGTGATATTACAAATGGGGTATAACGTCTTTATATCCTATTTTCTGGAAGCGTTTGTTTATTTATATTCCATAATTAAACCAGAAACCCAATTGATGCTAAAAGCTTTTACGTCAAATTTTTATTTATAAGATGTGTTTTTGTGTGACATACGATCATCTCATTGAAATGCCTCGCAATTACAAAATGTAACTGATTAAAATAAGCATAATAATATCTTTGCCCTGAGGAAGATCCTTTGTGGATTAAAGGGGGAAAAAATTAAATAATTTTTTTTTTTATTACAGGTTTTAAGCATTGGGTCTCCAGAGCTGAACCCCATAAATTTCTGCTCCGTGGGCCCCCTGCTTCCGGAGATACGCACATTCGTAGTGGCGCCGGTATCCCTGCAGGAAGAGCAACGGCGTGTTTAAATTAATGGTGGCTTTTAATGTCCTGCGTCATATGTGCCAGTAGTAAGCCATGACGTCACCCGGTGCGGCTTCCTATTGGCCCGCGTGACATGGGGCTTTAAACTCCGCAGAGATACAGGTTCCCCCTATGGAGGTGCGTATCTCTGGAAGCAGCGGGTCCCCGGAGCTGAAATGAATGGGTTTCAGCTCGGGAGGCCCTCTGCTTCAATCATGTTATAAAAATAAATATATTATTTTTTTTAAATGCCAAGACGTATTGCTGCTTTCCCCTAGCGCTATTCAGGGCCCTCTCACTGTACTAGGTGTAATGTTTTCTGAAGAATAAACTATAGCTTTTGTTGATGTGTAGTTCATAGGACAATTTTTCTTTTTATGTTGGATTTCTAGTGATCACATGGTCTTCTAAAGAAGCAATGGGTAGCTGTTGTAGCTGTCCAGATAAAGACGCTTCCCCAGATAACCATCAAAACAGGTTTAAGGTAAGTTCTTTGTTATATTTCTTGAGCGATTTTTACACCAGGGACACGGTCTATGTTCTACTTTTTACCCTTTGTTTGCCTTATGGAATTCACTGAGCACAAGGGCCAGCAGACTAGTGGCTCATATGATGTTCTGTGAACATCCTTTGTTGTTTATTTCTTTGCCTGTTCCTAGCGGTGATCATGCCCACTGCTCTTTCACAGCCCTGGATGTGATTGGAATGAAACGGGAGGGCTTTCTGTTCCATTCCTGACCTTGGGGTGCAGACACTGCTCAAGATTGGTTAAGGACCTATGTGCAGTGTTATATGAAGGGGGGAAAAAAGAAAAGGGCACCCTAAGAAAACAAGCAAGAGCGCATGCGTGTGCGCGCACACACATTCACACATTCACACATACATACACACACACAAACATTTAATACACCATTTAGGTATTCTGTTGGTCCCGCCGTCAACACACCTACAATCGCTGTTGTACCCAGTCTTGTGGTGAAGAGCAAGAGCACAAAACGTGTTTAGGTGACTTGCTGATGTCATTGTTTCCTTGCCCGTGGGATCCGCGTCAAGGTCAAAGCAGCATCAATATTTGGTGTACAGCAGCTATTCATGATGTATGTGAATGCTTACAAATATGACCGGTATATAATACTTTTCAAAGTTGAGGTGCTTTGCTCAGAAGAGGAAAATGGTGCACAGGGAGCAATTTAGAGGCAAATCTAATACAAAAGGAAATACTCTATGCAAGGTTAACAAAGGGGCCAACACTTGATAATCAAAAGATCCAGATATTTAATATGTGAACAGATAAGCAGACAAAGCAAGTTCATAGGCAGTCACATACAGATGTAGCAGTTATGTACAATACCGTGTTGGTTGCGCTCCTCTTTGTAGCGCGGCTAATCTCTGGACAGTGGTGTCTTCTCCCACTGGGGCATTGTCCCCAACTAACATGCATCCGTGGGAGTATTAACCGTGGCTACATCTGTAAAAAGGTGAATGGCAAGATGGCGATAAGGTGGCGGAGTCTGTGGTGCAGTTGATCCTGTGCCACATGATCCTGCTTTTATCGGTTTCTTTTCTCAACAATTTAGGCGAGCCACCTTAAAGATGAACATTAAGTTTTGAGAGCACAAAGGCCTTTTTTGAAAAAAAATAAAATGCTAATTTTTTGGGTGAGTAGGAGATTTCTTAAAGACTCCAATGTAAATGGTGAAGGGGGAAAAAAATCATACAACTTGGTGTAAATGACTGCCTTAAAAATGAAAATCAGTTACCCTTAAAATAACACGTCTGTGAAAATGTTTTGTGTTTCTCTGGGAAACTGGATCCAGCCATGCACGCTACTTATGTTTATCTGCACATTTTGGGTACTTACTGTTCTATTTTGCTTAAGCAGAACAGATTGCGAGAGCCGTTTTTCTTTTTAAAGATACCAATCATCATTATATAACGGAATAGGTTTATTTTATAAGGGAGAGCTTTTATCCCTGTAACCTTGGAAGGGCAGAATGTGTGTGTTGCTTTCGAACTCGGTCTTCATTTTTTCCTCTTGTTTCTGAAAGGTTATTAATGTGGATGATGATGGTAATGAGCTGGGATCTGGCGTAATGGAGCTGACGGAAACTGAGCTGATCTTGTACACCCGTAAAAGAGACTCTGTCAAGTGGCCTTACCTCTGCCTGCGCCGCTATGGATACGATTCAAACCTTTTCTCTTTTGAAAGTGGTCGACGGTGTCAAACCGGACAAGGTTAGTGAAAATGACTTAACCTCAGTGGAAATGTATTATAGCTTATTTTGACCTCACAACGGAGTACTTATGAAAGATTGAGCAACAAAAAATTTTGAGAACCAGTGCACCTATATTATTTGGGATTATTTCCTGCATGATCAAGAATTTGCAATATATGATCTTGATACAATGTGTATAATCTGTTAATGTATCTTTGCTACTTGGAGTATATTTCAGTACATACACAGAAAGTGCCTTGAAGTGATGGTGCTGGCAAATTAATTAATAGTTAAAAGAATTTTGAAATCTAGGAAATAATGGGAACATATTAATGATGTGGTAATTGAAAGAAGGTGTTAAACATGTTCCCCTTATTCGTTTTTCATCCGTTAATTGCCAGAACAAAAAATTATACGCTGGTAACATGCAAGGTTCAAAAGCATTTTGGAAGGTGTGCATGATTGCTTGCTTTAATAATAGCATGTTCTTGTATAGCGCTGCTAGTTTTACGTAGCGCTTTACAGAGACATTTTGCAGACACAGGTCCCTGCCCCGTGGAGCTTACAATCTATGTTTTTGGTGCCTGAGGCACAGGGAGATAATGTGACTTGCCCAAGGTCACAAGGAGCTGACACTGGGAATTGAACCAGGTTCCCCGGCTTCAAACTCTGTGCCAGTCAGTGTGTTTACTCACTGAGCTGCTCCTTCTCCCTTTAGGCCTCGTTTATAGTGCTGGTGACGCGACCGATGACATCACCCATCGCCACCAGCGAAAGTTATAATTTGATTTGAAGCTACATTGCTGGTGACAAGGCCGGTGACGTCACGAAAGGGGGTGGGCCGCGGTCTCTGGTTTAGAGACAGTCACATGTGGCGACTGTCGCTAAAAAATCAAATAGACCCGCCTTCAACATTTTTGGTCACGCTTACTATAAGCGCTTGTGATGGAGTCAATGGATTTGTTTCGGAGTGATGTCGCGTTGCCAGGCACCATAAACGCAGCCTTAGAAGTGTTTTGTAAAGAAAAGGAGTCCCTTATCCTGCACAAATAGGAAAGTGCCGTAAACATGGGTAACATGTTCCTATTAAAACAGCAATCCATGCTACAATGTTTTTATTTTTTTATTTATTTTTTTTACCTTATTTGAAACCAGGTTCCCTGGAGATGAACAGCACTAGGCAACACCCTGGTTCCTTAGAGATTTATTTTTGAAATTGCCTTAGAAGAATTCTTGTCATGAGTCAGCAATTCGGTCACTGGGGTTCAGCCTCACTCGGGCAGCCAATAGAAACTTGTGACCTCCATCATGAGTTGAAATTGCAGCTTCCACTTGGGAGACCCAGTAGTCATATCATGCAAATACCAGCAAAAGTATTAACATATTATCGGCCGTTGGGGGTTCCCCAGAACTTTGGGTGCAGTGGTTCAGCTCTATGTACCTCTTTGGTATATACAAGATAAAAAAAATAAAAATAAGCGAGCAATACTTTGCCTGTAGCCCATTTTCCAACACAGTGTGCAACCTCAGACTCCATTAAATCTTTGGCTTGCAATGTTGAGGTATTATATACACTTCCACTCTGTCCTCTCTTCTGTCCTCTCTACAATAATGGGAAGCAGCCACATGTTGTTTTTCATTAGATCTTTGGGGGCAAAAAAAAATCCGTTGCCTATACAAAGGACCCCAGTGTACTGTACATGAAATGTATTCAATCGGGCTTTTCTTAGCTTGTTACTGAGATGAATGCAATTTTCTGCTACCTTTTTCCACTCGCTGTCAGGTTTGATATGTTCCAACTTCCTGTTTATCATCTTTTCCTACTGGAGTCATAAAGAATGTAAATGGCTGGAACGTAATATTAAATGTTCGTGACCTACTGTATGTACAAATAATAAAATATGTATTTAATGTAGAGACCTATTTTCAATTCCATGCTATGATGGAAATGAGAGTCCAGGCTTTCACATCAAATCCTACATAAAAGCCTTTTTAACAAGAATGTTAATTTTAACTTAATGCTTGCATAAGGAAGCGTAATCCATAGCCGGGACCGCACTGGTTGACTTTGCCGGTACTGGTAAGTTGGGGGCTCCCTCTGCTGTTCATAGTGGCACAGTACCACAATATCAATGCCTTCTTTGTGCCGTCTGTCTTCTTTCCCTCCTGTCTCTCCCAGAGGCCAACAAGAATGGGTCAGTCACTTTATTTTTCATCACAGTAGGTCTTCTTCGAGAAGTGTAGTGCAAAGCAGGTCATGTCTGCACATCAGCACCGCTGCCACTACCCTCCTCCATTCTTCAAGATGCCCCAGTGTCTCCTATTCTTTCTTTTTGTCCTCCCCTACAGAGCACGCAACTTTTTCCACCTTGTATTAATGTGTTATTTTCTTCTATTTGTCACAGTGAATGGTTAGAAGTGTTGTGTGTATCCTGGAATGTTTAGTCTGTGTCCGTTGACTTAATATATTTTGTTGATGGAAAAAACCACAAATGTAAAGGAGATATGTTGTCTTCTCAGGAATTTTCGCCTTTAAATGTGCCCGCGCAGAAGAGCTGTTCAACATGCTGCAAGAGATCATGCAGAATAACAGCATCAGTGTTGTGGAGGAGCCAGTAGTTGAAAGGAGTAATCAGACAGAGCTGGATGTCCCAAGAACCCCTCGCACACCCACAAGTAAGTGCTTTTCCATCTTTCTGAACAGAAGGATGGTTTGCTGCACCCTCATGTGACAAGAATGCGTTTGCCCAGTGTGTTGGATACGTTCAGTCCAGATTACTATAACACACAAGGACGGTCTACATGATGATGGGTGGAAGTACTGAAATAAGTGTTCCTTTTCGATAGCAGCAAATTGCACTTTCAGCAACTAGGAGTTGGTTCTCCCGGACTTTATTGAATTATTAAAACTTCTCATGTCTAATGTTATGTCTTAAATTGGGCTTTTAAAGTTGTAGTCTGTATTGCATGCAGCAAACTGCGGTCTTTACACTTGTACTCCGTTCCTATCTTGAGATATTGAGTCACAGAGATGGATTCAAATGACTGACAGCGACTTCCAACAGAAACAACACAAAGATAAAAATGTCCACTCCATGTCTGAGTGGGGAAAGGCATTGTTTAAGAAACAATGATGCATTGTAATATTGTCTGAGATGTAAATGCATTTTTATAGGGATTGGGGGGTGCTGCTTTAAAAATCAGTGTACAGATAGATGGCAGGTGTCGCAACAATCAGCATGTTCAATGGTTGAAAGAATGAGCATTTGATACCTGTTCTGCTAATATAAAAAGGCATATAAAAGACTAGTTAATATTGCAATCCTAATGTCACCCTGCTTCTTTCTAGTAATTTAATAGTAATATTTTTCTTGGGTTCGCAGTCAAATATATAGTGTAGATAGAAGAACAATGTGTACGTAGGAATATTAAGGCAAATCCATGCCCTGAGGTTATGAAAAACTAGCGTTTATGACCTTTTAACTCGGACGCTTTCTTTCCCAGTTTTTGAAGTGAAACTTCTTTAGTGGCACCTATTCTGATGGGGTGAGATGGGGGACAAATGTGAAACGGAAGTGACGTCACGGCTCCCCCCCTCCCCCCCCTATCGCCGCCGCCGCTCCTAACAGCCGCTGCTCCCCCAAACACACCCGCTGTGACATGCTGCCCACACACCTGCTGTGACATGCTCCTAACGGCCACTGCCATGGGTATAGCAAGATGGCTGCCGCAGAGCTTCCGGTGCTGCGGGTGTAATAAGATGGCGGAAGCCCCGCAAGTACTCCGGCTGAGAGAGGAGGAGGAGCCGCTGCTCAGCCTCTCTCCTCCCTCCGCTTCCCTGTGTCCCGCTGACTAAAGGGTGCCGCTCTCCTCACACGGCCGGCCGCTGCGCCGCTCCTAATGGCCGCCGGTCCCAGCTGCCATGCCGCGCATGCGCAGTTGTGATGGCGCCGCTGACGGACGCCACACATGCGCAGAAGCGGCAGGCAGCGGCGCCATTCCCCCCAAACGTGCACTGCCATGCCGCGCATGCGCTGTTCCCCGCGCCCGCTGACATGCCGCGCATGCGGTAGTCATGGTGACGCTCACGGACGCCACATGCCTGCCTCCTGCTGCTAGCTCATCTCCGGGCCGGTCACCGACCCCCTGTCCGGCGGGATGTCTGTCGGACATGGAGACCCGCGCCCTGCTGGATATCTGGGGGGAGGCGGACGTGCAGGAATCCTGCCCGACCTGAGTCCCGGGATCCTGCTTCTCCCCCTGGACCCCCGTGCAGGGGAGGTGAGCAGGCGGAGGAGACCTAGGAGCTGAGGGGGGCATGCGCAGATGTGACCGCCGAGTACCTCAGGCCAGGAGAGGGCGGCGGCGGCAGCAGCAGCTGCGAGGAGGAGCCATGCGCGCCCCCGTTAGGTGAGGGAGACCCCCAATAATGTCCTGCTTTGGTAACGGGAGGAGGGGGTAACGGGACCACGTGTCGCCGGGGGGGGGCTAGGAGTCCGCAGCTCCGTGTCCGCAGCTAAGCCGGGGGTAGTGGGAGTCGGGAGGAGGGGGGTAACGGGACCCCCGTGTCGCCGGGGGGGGGGGGGGCTGGGAGTCCGCAGCTCCGTGTCCGCAGCTCCGCCTGGAGGAGGGGTGGGGGGCACAACACAGAGAGACATTCACACAACACAGAGAGAGAGAGACACACACTGACTGACACACACACAAACACACTGACTGACACACACACACACTGACTCACACTCACACACTGACTCACACTCACACACTGACTCACACACACTGACTGGCACACGCGCACACACACACTGACTGACACATGCGCACACACACACACTGACTGACACATGCGCACACACGCTGACTGACACACGCACACACACGCTGACTGACACACGCGCACACACGCTGACTGAAACACGCGCACACACGCTGACTGACACACACACTGACTGACACAAACACGAACACACACTGACTGGCACACACGCTGACTGACACACACGCACGCTGACCGACACAGAGAGACATTCACACAACACAGAGAGAGACATACACTGACTCACACACACACACACACACGCACACACACACAGACTGACGCACACACTGACTGACACACGCACACACGCACACACGCACACACTGACTGACACACACACGCACACGCACACACTGACTGACACACACACACACACACACACACGCACACACTGACTGACACACACACACACACACGCACACACTGACTGACACACACACACACACGCACACACTGACTGACACACATGCACACACTGTCTGACACACACGCACATACATACTCACTGATTGACATACACAGACTGACACATGTGTGCCGAGCACGCGCGTTATAAGTCAATTTCTGCGACAAAAGTCAAAGAAGTTTCACTTACTATGCGCGTGCACAGCACACACAGCTTTTTTTTTCAACTCCACAATACATTTGGTGCTTGTAAATTAAAAATATATAATCCTCCTTACATACAAACTATTTTCACGAGACACTAGTGATCTTGGATAATCTCATGAATGTGTTTTACTGAATATTGCTCAGATTGTTTGAAAATTGATTACTCTTAACACAATTTCTACTTTAATGCATCCAATAGTGTTTTTGCAATAGGTTCATTCTTTAGGGGAGATTCACCAAGATCAGATAAAAGGGTATTGATGCTTGATCCCACTTTAAATCCATTCACGTCAATAATAATAATAATCATAGCATGTTCTTGCATATGGCTGTAATCGGCAGATCGATCTCTGATTTCTCTGATCGGAGCTTGGCGAATCCCGACCTTGGAGCCATGTCGTTAATGTAGCAGCTCATTCAAATCGAACCTTCTGTGTTGAGTTCTGCTACAGTACTGTATGTCTCCTGCTCTCACTCTGCAATGCAGTGAAGCACAAGAAGCGTCTCCACCTCATTTCTCCCACAGTTTATCCCCCAGTGAATATTCCTCCAATCTCTGCTCTGCAGACCTGTCATTTAAACACCTGCAGTAAAATCTCCAACCCGTTTCTGAAATATGTTTCTACTTGATTTTTCGTCTGTCTACTGAAAAAGATGTTTGATTAATAATTACTTGGAGGTTATAGTAGTAGTTGATGCAGCAGGTCATTAGAACCCCACCTGTAGGTGGGAAATGAGGACATGGTTGCAGAATTGAGTATCTGAAGCACCAATTTTGTTATCTTTGCTATAACTGGTCAACATAAAAAGGACTATCTTAGCCCTGGCTATTAGAGGTTACAATGCATGCTTTTACAGTTTAATGGTTGTGTTTCCAACAGACTACTAAATGAGTTTATATAGAAACTGATACAAACACCCACTGCATCATCACTTGCAGGTGGGTCTAACATAGCCTGCAGATTTATCTTTCCAAACAGACTTGATTCTCTGTTTAAAAACATCACTAGTTTTGTCTCTTCGTTATGCTCGTCTGCTAAATGAAAATGGTGCTTTGACTGGAGTGCATTGATTAGCACAGGGGTGGGCAACTCCAGTCCTTTAATGACCACCAACAGGTCAGGGTTTCAGGATATCCCTGCTTCAGTTGTTGATTGAGGCACCTGTGCTGAAGCAGGGATAGCCTGAAAACCTGATCTGTTGGTGGCCCTTTAAGGACTGGCGTACTCCTGGATTAGCTGGTCTTATTCTTCTCTTGCCTTGTACAGTCAGCAGACCAGCAAAACATGCATGTGGAAACTGTGCAATGATTCTTCTGCGTTATTCTTTCTAATATCCCATGAAATGTGCGTACTTTTGCATTATCGGCAGAATCCCTTTAATTTGACAGATGTCATTGTGAATATTATACAAATGGGTAAATCAATGGACTAACCCTCCAGGCGCTCAGAATAAAACATAGTCCTGCTGGTGAGCAATGATACAATAAATCACATAGACCCCGGCTGTATTCAATCGTATAGCAGTATAGAAAATGTATCCTTCCCTCCAACCGGCTCACCAAGAGCACTATGAGGCTGGAACACGGGAAACTCACGTATAATACTTGATGTCCGGTCTTTCAAATTGCTGTGCTGTATGCTCCCGCTCCTCCTGGATAGGCTGGGGTCTCTCCGTCGCAGGATCTCGTTGCTTCACCGCCAACCCGCTGCCCGCCGATGCGGAGGGTGGTCACCTGACCGGCGGCATGGATGGTGCTTCTGAGTGACGTCACGGCAGACCCGACAGCCAGGAACACCCAGCAGTGACTCGGCGTGCAGGCGCGCAGTGAATCAGCATGGATAATCTCTTAGAAAAAGAGTGAATGCGCCGCACAGCACCAAAAAAGAAAGTGAAGGCTGATATGGGAAAAGTAAAAAAGCTTTACAAAGGCCTCCCAGGCCGAAACGCGTCAAGAGGTTTCGCTTGCACCTTGTGCAAATAAAGCTTTTTTACTTTTCCCATATCAGCCTTCACTTTCTTTTTTGGTGCTGTGCGGCGCATTCACTCTTTTTCTAAGAGATTATCCATGCTGATTCACTGCGCGCCTGCACGCCGAGTCACTGCTGGGTGTTCCTGGCTGTCGGGTCTGCCGTGACGTCACTCAGAAGCACCATCCATGCCGCCGGTCAGGTGACCACCCTCCGCATCGGCGGGCAGCGGGTTGGCGGTGAAGCAACGAGATCCTGCGACGGAGAGACCCCAGCCTATCCAGGAGGAGCGGGAGCATACAGCACAGCAATTTGAAAGACCGGACATCAAGTATTATACGTGAGTTTCCCGTGTTCCAGCCTCATAGTGCTCTTGGTGAGCCGGTTGGAGGGAAGGATACATTTTCTATACTGCTATACGATTGAATACAGCCGGGGTCTATGTGATTTATTGTATCATTGCTCACCAGCAGGACTATGTTTTATTCTGAGCGCCTGGAGGGTTAGTCCATTGATTTACCCATTTGTATACTATACATTAATTACAGGCAGCTCGAAGATATTGGAGACAGAGGACAAATTGACTGCGCACTATATATCAATCTGAATAGATTAAGATATTTATCCATGTTCCAATTGTGAAGGCTGATAGTGGGTCTTAATATCTATTATATACTCACCCAGTTTTTTATCATATATTTTTTCTAACAAATAAAGTAATTTTTTGTTTTATAAATGGATGGAGAACAAGAGGCAGAAATGGATATACATACTACATATGTCCAAAAATGTGGCAACAACACTGAAAGGGCAAGAAGGGCCACAACTATTTTTGATGAGGTTAAAGAAAACATCACATGTGAGAATTCAACAGATCTTATTGATCACTTTGTTAAATTGGAGAGACTATTGACACAGGATATCCGTATATTTTGGGATATAATAACTCTAGAAAATTACATTAAAGTTAAACGCATACCGAGGGGTCTGCGTATCAAGAAGATGCCATCTTTTGGATTTCCCAGCAAGGACTTTCAATCACAATGGAGAATTATCCTAGATGAATGTTCCAGAAAGCTGATGGAACTTATTGTAGCAACTAAGGTGTCTGAAAAGAAAATGTTATCATGTGACATAGGTGTATTGAAAAAAGAATTGTATAGATTTAAAGATATGGATAAATTCTCAAATAATGACAAAATATTGTTACAGAATATTGAAAAGATGGAGCAGGATGTTATCATTAAAAAGCAGGAGAAATTTTCAAGAGATAGATCTGACTACGAGAAGGGTCAGGTCTATTTCTGGGAAAGACCCGTTTCTACTAGAGATTTCTCCAGGGGTAGATATCCTTCACATTCAACCCCCCGTAAATGGTCTTCAGAAGAAGAGATAAACAATCAGAAGTCCAATACTAGATCCATTTTGAAATCACCTAATGTAGAACGCAGACAGAGTTTTGAAACAGATTCTTCCGACAACACAGACAGACCCTCAGTATCATTTTTTACACAGGATAGACATACCAACAAAGATCAAGAAGGAGGTTATTTCGATAGAACATACTTACCTAATTCTAGAGAGGAACATACTAGAACAAATTATACTAATATGGAGAATAGTCAGTCAAAAAACCAAAAAAGTGCAGGAGGGGTAAAAAGAGTAGAAAGAACGCATGGAGCAGACAGCAAGAGAAAGAAGTACTCCTAAATTCTACATCAAATAATGTTATAAACATTTCTGATACCGTCCTAACATCCTCACAGGTGTTATTGCTAAATAAAGGCCTAAATTATGCACCACAGGAGAACTTTGACCTATTTACAACCATTATAGATCTCCAAAAATATACTAGGAAATGGGCTCTAAAAAAACTATTTGCAAAAAAAGCTGTGAATCCAACAAACACAAATGCAATCCCTGTGAGAATGGTGGTAACGGTACCGTTTCTGTTTTAAGTGGAGGTACCTCTTCATTTGCAGATACTGCTTTTACCTTTGACTTACAATCTCTGTATGAAGAGGGTTGTACTGATGCAATTATTGAGCCCCCTTTTTTCGGCCACATTGACTCCAACCTTAAAAAACGGTCTTCCTTTATGCCTTATAACACCAAAGGGCCATGTCTGACAACATTTGAACGACTTGTTGATAGAGATTTAAAGACGCTAGCTAAAGGATATTCATTTTCAAAATCATATTTTACACCTGATAATTTGACTGTACAAGAAAGACTAGATTTAGAAGATCTTAAGAAAAATAAAGACATTGTAATAAAAAATGCCGACAAAGGGGGCGCAATAATTGTCCAATCCTCAAGGAAATACAGAGAGGAAGCACTTAGATTACTAAGTAATACTGACTTTTATGTTAAACTCAAAACAGACCCTACCAAGAGGTTTCTTGGTGAGCTTGAGAAATTGCTTGAACTGGGTGACGTACTATATGTAATAACGAACAAGGAAAGACAATTCCTGGCATGTGAGTCTCCCATTGTACCTGTGTTTCACCATCTCCCAAAGATCCACAAATCACTGGAGGACCCTCCGGGGCGTCCCATAGTGGCCAGTATTGGATCTTTGGGAGATGGTGTATCACGCTACGTGGACAAATTCCTTCAACCAATTGTTAAAAATTTACCTTCATTTATTGAAGATACTTCATCATTGCTACTTTCATTGGGGGATGTTGTTTGGAAAACAGGGTATCGTTGGGTCACCATGGACGTCACGTCACTGTATACCATTATCGAACACCAACATGGACTTCGTGCCATATATCACTATCTTCAACTCTCACCACTTTCCACTGCACAAATCACTTTTATTAATGACGCTATTCTTTTCTTGTTGACTCACAATTATTTTCTGTTTGACTCACAGTTTTTCTTACAAACACAAGGCACAGCAATGGGGACTTCTTTTGCACCCTCATATGCGAATCTTTTTATGGGTTTATGGGAATCTCAACACGTTTATGGTAGCACTAATAAATTTCGTTCCAATATCATTTATTATAAACGCTATATAGATGATTTAATTTTCATATGGGATGGTGATCTTGATAGCATTCACTCTTTCATTCACGACATCAATTGCAATGATCTTCACCTTCACTTTACTTTTGAGACACATACTGAAAAAATAAATTATCTTGACGTGACCATCCATGGTGATCCTACAACAGGTATACAGACAGACATTTTCACGAAACCCCATGCTAGAAATTCATACTTGCATGCCAGTAGTAGTCACCCCAATGCATTGATCCAAGGTATACCTAAAGGACAATTTATGAGATATAAGCGTCTATGCTCTAACCAGGATACATTTTTGGAACATTCCAAGACTTTGGGCTTAAAATTTCTCTCTAGAGGTTATAAACAAGATGTTGTTGAAAGGGCATTTCTAAATGCTGATTTGATGAAACGAGAGGACTTGCTAATCCATAAAAAGAGTAAAAAAGATAAACGAACAGTTATTATGGATAGTCCTCTATTCATTACAAAATACAGCAAACAAGCATTCCAGATAAAACAGATCATTCAGAAGCATTGGAATGTACTGAAAATGGACACAGACCTTGAACAATATACAAATTCGGGTCCTAGATTTGCCTTCAAAAAAGCCAACACACTTGCTACATCAGTATCTAAAAGTATGTTTTTATCAAAAGATTCTAAACTTGGGAACATACCAAAAGGGTTCTTTAAATGCGGTTTTTGCAATTATTGTAAGTATGCCTCTCCAACTAAAAGAATCCGTATACTATACCCTAATGGCAAATATCGGATAAATACATTCATTAACTGCCAAACCACACATGTTGTTTACGTCATTACCTGTGGCTGTAAACAAAGATATGTGGGAAGAACAATAAGATCCTTATATGTCAGAATCTCTGAACATGTCAGACTTATTCATAAACGTGATCTCTCCCATCCAGTCTCCAAACATTTTTCATTATGTCCACTTGGGGGATTAAAGAACTTTTCTTACTATGGTGTTGAACACATTCCCATCCACCCAAGAGGTGGAGATAGACTTAACCGTTTAAATAAGAAAGAGATGTCATGGGTTTTCTCCCTCAACAGTTTGCAACCTTGTGGCCTTAATGTAGAGTGGGAACTAAAACATTTTCTTTATGATTAAATATTTTTTATGATTGATTTTTGAAACGTATATATTTACTAACAAATAATTTACTTAGTTTCATTAGATTTATTTTTCCTATACCCCTCCCCCTTTCCCCTCCCCCCCCCCTTCCCCTCCCTCCCCCCCCCCCCCCTCCCCTCCCTTTCCCCTAACCCCCCCCCCCCTCCTCTTTTCCCCTCCTCTCTTTCCCCATCTCTGAGTTATTTACATATTCCAATTTATTTTTGATTTAAAATGTAACTTCCATTAACTTGACTACTATGATACCATGAAAGTGTTGCTAATATATATTAATGCTCAAAATGTCGATTATAACCTTTGAGTCTTCGTTGATTCTCCCATCCTATATTCCAGGGTTTGTGATTAAACTTAAATTTAGATTTATATTACTTGTGCTTTATTTTAGCTCAAGGTGCATAGAATTCATATCTTATTGACCTGTCATCTATGTATTTAACTGAGACATTTAGACTTATGTTCATGTTCCTAGTCATAATGATTGGTCTTTTTTTACATATATATCTTTTGTTTTAACATGTTTTTCTGACATCTATGTTCATCATGCAGGCACTAGGTCTGACACTGAGGTTGTTAATGTTCATTATGTTGGACACCTGACATTCATTGCATTGAACAACATGTACAGCTGTCCTTAGTTTGCTGATGTATAAATGGATGTCTGATGATGCAAGCGAATCACTCTTTTGACAAAGGCCTCCCAGGCCGAAACGCGTCAAGAGGTTTCGCTTGCACCTTGTGCAAATAAAGCTTTTTTACTTTTCCCATATCAGCCTTCACTTTCTTTTTTGGTGCTGTGCGGCGCATTCACTCTTTTTCTAAGAGATTATCCATCCTCATTGTGAATATTGCTGGATAGCATGAATAGACTTTAATCACCAGGCAGATCTTATGATGGTGTAATTAGGAGTGCTTTGCCAATAATTAAACTTGTGTTTTCCCCAGTTGCCTTAGGGTGGTTACTTAAAACACACAATACTAAATGCTTTGGTTTCATGGAAAATGAACACCTATTTCACATTTACAGCATTGCTGTTCAATATTTCTCACACTTTCCCCCTCCAAATTGGTGGTTGTTTTTTTTTGCTTATTCTACATATGTAAAAAAAAAATGTAAATCACATTTTTGGTAGATAATTGTTAATTAGCACTTCCTTTTGTGTCCTCCCCACATTGTACTGCGATGCTGGATATGTTGGCGTCATACAAATCTTAAATCATTTTTTGCCTTTGAATTACATTACCGTTGGAGAATTATATAATTAGGACTGCTTTTTGTAATAAACCAATGATTTTCCTTTTAGACATGATTTTTTAAATTTATTTTTTAATTTAAGATTGTGACTTTTATTTATTTTTATTACTCTATTTTGATTAGATTTGTAACCACACTGGTGACACTATGGAGGGTGCAACCTACATTCAAGTGTCCACTGTCTTGCATTTATGACCTTACACAGCAATTGCAAGATAACCATTTTATGGATGATAAGGTATATATGATTAAATATATTTATATATATTTTTTTTTTCCCCCACTGTAGCCCCTGGTTTTACTGTTCCAAGTTTACCCAATGGATACCCCCGTTACCCATCCTTTGGAGACGCCTCATCACACCCATCTAGCAGACACCCCTCCGTGGGAAGCACACGCCTTCCTTCAGTGGGCGAAGAATCGACACATCCTTTGCTTGTGCCAGAGGACCACGTGAGTGTTATTTTTGTTTACGGTTATCTTATAAACTTGAGATTGGTGTTCCGTGTGTGTGCTTTAAAATAGGTTAATGCACTAAAATAATTTGACTTGTTTCACTACTGGTGCACACTTCAGGCTTAGTGTGAGACACTGAGTGATCTGAGAGAATCTGCTATAGGTCTTCTCTGGCAATTTTTTTTTCCTGCACGATATCGTGCCCTTTTAGAAGTAATACTTGAGAGGGTTAAGGTGGAAGAGGGTTTTAGACACAAGGGGTAGAGAGAAGACATCCTTGAGCAGAACGTAAGAGTCGGCATGTGCAGTGTGAGAAATTAGGGTTGAGAAGTAAGTCAGAAGAGTGTAAAGCCTTAAAAGTGAGCAGGAGAATTAAGTGTATGTGATCCGGGATTTGATTGGAAGCCAGGAGTGGGATTTCCGCGGGGGGTGGGGGGGCGCTGTAACAGATTTCGGAAAAAGTAAAGTGATTCTGGCAGCAGCGTTTAGGATAGATTGTAGGGGAGACAGGTGAGAGGCAGGAAGGCCGGACAGCAGGAGGTTACAGTAGTCGTGTCAATCATATAAATAACAAATAATATAAATATTGTGTATTACTGCTGTGAAGCGCTAAGTACGTTATTGGCGCTATTTAAATAAAGATATACATACATGGAGCAAATGGGACAAACTACCCTAAAATGCACTGTGCTTTTCCTTCTCTCAATAACATATTTATCCTAAAAAAGTATTTTTTGACACCTAATTGTGAATATATTTACATAGTATAAATGGTTTTTGACATTGCATTTCTGGGTGGAATAGCAAACCGATCTAACAAAATGGAGTCACACACTAAACGATCGACAATCTTATATCATAGTGAAGTAATTGATACTGGAAGCGCTAATGACCTAATGACAAAGGTCAATATGAAGAAAACCGTGGGAAGCTTAATTATTTTTCTCATTATTGGTCCAAGTCTACCATAATGTTTTATGGGAGACCTGATCTTTAATGGTTGAAATATGTGTGCAACGCCACTAAGGAGCTTATAGTGTAAATTCATGTTAAATATATTTCTGAATATATATTGCCTGCTCCCGAGAGAGAAAAGATGTCAATGATAATTGAGGCGAGTTTGTAAATGTGTTTTTTGGCAATACGAAGTTGGAGGTGTTTAAGGCCCATTTCCTTCATTGAGCCATTAGTCGACTAAACTCCCATTTTGTGTTACTATAGGTGCATACATATGTAAACACGACTGGTGTACAGGAGGATCAGAAACCTAGACCAAGTGTTCCAGCACCTCTAGAGCCGCATCTTTCGGTTGCTGAGGGAGACCAGGCACAAGATGAACACAGTTGCATTCCGGATAGAGACCCACAGGTTATCCTGGATCCTGAGGGAGTGAAGTTTGTTTTGGGACCAACCCCTGTTCAAAGACAATTAATGGAGAAAAAGAAACTTGAGGGAGACCAAACTGGTGGAAAGGTTGGTGGTAGCACCTGCCCTAATAGCACAGAGTGGGACACTGGTTATGACAGTGATGAACGCAGAGATACACCTTCTGGTAATAAAATGGTGTATGAAAATGTTAATGGATTATGCATCCCAGCTTCTGGGGCGAGAAGGGGACGTATCACACCGCCCAACACTACAGACATCCAAAATATCAACAACTCTGCCCAGAGGAGGACTGCATTGATAAACTATGAAAACTTGCCATCTCTTCCTCCGGTTTGGGAAGCCCGGAAGCCCATCAGGGAGGAAGAGGACACTTTAGGACCAAAGACCCCATCCCTGAACGGTTTTCACAATAACCTAGACCCGATGCATAACTACGTGAACACAGAGAACGTAACCGTTCCATTAAGCGCTCACAAAGTAGAGTTTTCCAGGCGCCGGGATTGCACGCCAATAGTCTTTAACTTTGATATCAGGCGCCCAAGTTTAGAACACAGGCAGCTCAATTACATACAGGTGGACTTGGAAGGCGGCAGTGACTCTGACAACCCCCAGACTCCGAAGACTCCAACCACTCCACTCCCGCAAACCCCTACCAGACGCACAGAGCTGTATGCTGTGATAGACATTGAAAGAACTGCTGCTATGTCCAACCTGCAGAAAGCACTGCCACGAGACGATGGTACTTCTAGAAAGACTAGGCACAACAGTACTGACTTACCAATGTGAGCCTGAAGCGCATCACTTCATTTGCACCTTTTTGTGATATTTCTTTAAAAAAAAAAAAAAAAGCAAAGTTTTTCGTATCTTAAACACTAACACTTTTTTTATAGACTGAATTGTTCATGTTCTTTTGTCTTAAGGGAATTTATGTGGAGCAGGTACTCGTACTGTAAGTTACATTCTACAGTAGTGATACGTACTGTATAACTGCATCGCCATTTTTTGTGTCTATTTAATTGAATAGACTTGCAGTGACATACCATTTGAGTTTATCAACATACTAGACACTTGCCTATATTTTGCATCTAGACTGTTGCCATTTTAATGTGTTTTCTGAAGCCTTCTAACATGTACAGTAGCTGCAGATGCATTTACATTTTTGGGATGTCATTTGCAGTTTGAATGTGTGAAGTACAGTATGTATTTTTATACTAACTTTTTATGATGCCAGAAATTTGCCAAATATGTCACACCAGCATTTTGCATAGAGGACATTGGTACGAGTGTACAGTTGCTTATTATGTATTAAAGAGTGCTGTATTACAGCCTTCCAACATGCTGCATCCAAACAAGCATGTTGCTTTTTGCACGTTAAAGCACTATTCAAGCTATGTTCCCAAAATCCTCGCCTGCATCTTAAATTCCATTACAGGCGTTTGGTTGTAAAGGAATCTAGTTGTAACTGACTGCTAGGGATTCATCTTCTCAGTAGTTTTCCAGGGTTGCATTTATTAAAAGCAGACACGTATCCATGTGTATTAAGGCCAAACACTATTTCCTTTTTTGTTTATCACATTGTATGATATTGTAAGATTATTGTACGTTCCTAATTTGCATTATAAATTGTTTATTTTTTCCCCCCCATCTTATATATAAATAGCAACTTTGTATAAAGGTAGTGTAGTAGATTTTCAATTGTTTTCTTTTTTTTTTTTTTTTTTAAGATGTTATTTAGTTGTGTCCTTGCCAAACTTTACGTGACACCATTATTTTTTAAAAGTGATCTTGGGTTCGTATCTGCACTAAACATTCCATGATACTGTGTTGAAATGGAACCCTTTCAGTGCCAGAGAAGCGTGTAAAGCTGGGCTGGGCAACTCCAGTCCTCAAGGGCCACTAACAGGATGGGGTTTTCAGGATAACCCTGCTTCAGCACCGGTGATTCAATTGAGCCACATGTGCTGAAACAGGGATATCCTGAATATCTGACCTGTTGGTGGCCCTTGAGGCCTGGAGTTGCCCAGCCCATGGGTAAAACCATGCAGAGCAATGTATTTGCCAGCCCCTATTTGCACTGAAGGGTTCAAGAGAAGCGATACTATGCAGCAATATAATATACACTTATAACCTGTTCATCTGAATATTAGCCTTTAATTTAATTTTTGGGTTGGTATTTTCAGATATTGACATTGCTTACCTACACACATATACATATATGCACGTGTGTGTACATACATACATATTCTCTCACACACACACACGCTCCCACACGCTCCCACACATACACACATACACGTGCTCTGTCACACACATACACGTGCTCTCACACACATACACGTGCTCTCTCACACACATACACGTGCTCTCTCACACACATACACGTGCTCTCTCACACACATACACGTTCTCTCTCACACACATACACGTGCTCTCTCACACACACGTGCTCTCTCACACACATACACATGCTCTCTCACACACATACACGTACTCTCTCACACACATACACATGCTCTCTCACACACACACACGTGCTCTCTCACACACACACTCTCTCACACACACACACACTCACACTCTCACACATATACACTCACATGTCACTTCATCAGTGCCAACATCCTTTCTGTAGCATGGCAATAAAATACTGATTACACGTGTTTCTATTGTGTTACTTTTCTCTTGGAATGAGCCGACGATGGAGTACAAAGTGAAGTCAGCAATATAATTTTTCCTTTAAAACTATCATTTTTCCTGCGTGTTATTTATTCCTATTCAGGCCTGTGGGTAACGTTACACCTGCTTAAAGTGGGTGAGTAGATGATACTAGTAAAGATATTCATGTCCAGATCAGTGATGCACACAATGTTAAAATAAACCCCATTTACCACCTGCTGTCCTAAAGATGCAATTGTTCAGTGGCTATACAACAATTTTATTGGGAGATATTCACTGCTTGCCAATGCAGTGTATCGTCCCCCGATCTAGCCTGCTTTTCAAGTCAATGGCTGTTAACTCCAAATCCAGGTGCAAAACCCTGCAAGGCAGAAACCTCTCGGCAGCCTTCAATGGGTATGATACCCAATAAAGGACCCTGAGCGGTTTGAAAGCTTGTAACATACCTTTTATTGGACCAACAAGTAATTGATATCATACCACCTACTCCCTCTTCCTCCTTTGTTACTTCATGGAAGAAAGGCTTAACATGGCTACCCACCCTTCTTTGCTGTTTTGGTAAGACAATCTCTAAACTTAAACAAACCAAGAATTTTAAAAAGTAGCCAAAAATATGAATTGCCTTGTCTTAAAAGTTGTAGGTGTGATTCCTTTAAATGTCATGCTGGGAGATGGAAGTGGGCCCCCTGACACGACGAAAAGGTTTGTTGTTCAGTGCGTTCCTGTGTTTAATTTTGACCAGCCTATTTAAAAAAAAATGATAAACTTTGAACCAGTGTTGGCCAGAACTTTCAGAAACGCTAGTGAGTAAACAAACTACAGTATTGTGGCATTTTAAATGAGCTTATCAGCGGCACAATTTTATTTGAAGTTAAAAAATGTTAATCATTCTCTTCAAATTATTTCATGCGTGTGATTGAAGAGGAGACCAGAATATTCCAGTCTTTCCAATTTTGGGATTGAATTTGTTTCATGCTTATCTTGGGAAGGCATTGTCTGTGTGGCCTGTGTTAACAGTGAATGGCCTACAGCAGGGTTGGCCAACTCCAGCCCTCAAAGGCCACTAGCAGGTCAGGTTTTCGGGATATCTCTGCTTCAGCACAGGTCTGAGACACTGATTGAGCCACCTGTGCTGAAGCCAGGATATCCTGAAAACCTGACCTGCTGGTGGCCCTCGGACTGGAGTTGGCCAAGCCTGGCCTACAGTATTTAAGATGTAAACATTTGCAGTTTATCATTATTTAGTCATTTATAAAGACTCTAAAATATTACACACTGCACAACTGGTGAGAAAAATATAACATGCAATATTAAGATGAGCTGATACGGTAGGCTAAGTTCCAGCCACATCCCTATGGCCTGGAAAACCGTGAGTTATCCCTGTCTTCAAAAGTGGTGACAGAACTTGTCTCTCTAGACCTATCTTTATTCTACCACTATTATCTAAAGTCATGGACAAATGCGTCAATTCCCAACTAGGCAACCTTTATAATGAAGTCAAATTTTGTCCGTCAATTCCAATCTGATTTCCGACCAAATCCCTGCAGTAACGACTCGCTTAAAAATGTGCAATGTGATCCAATATGGTATGGGACATGGGCGGTTGCACAGACCCCATGCTCTTCCCTGAGGCATTTAAATTAAATGCCGGGGGATCGCGTGAGACCTCTGCAACTCACCGGGGTTCAGACGCGTTGCTGTGACACATCGCCATTGCAACACAGCGTCAAATGACACCACAGTGTCATGCAGAGTGACTTCACACTCCATCTCCATGGCAACGGGGTCATGTGACGTCACACGTCATTTGACACCACCAAACCAGGTAGGGGGGGGCGCAGCTCCAAAAGTTTGCGCTCCCCTGGATTAGTGCACTATTCCTAGATTTTTCAAAGACTTTTGATACTGTTGCTTATGTTACCATGTTAAGCAAGCTCCAGTAATCTGGAATCAGGCCACATGCTCTAAAATTGGTTGGACTCTTTATCAGGATTAGCCCAACATGTCTATCACAGGCTCCAACTCTTGCCACTTGGAAACTACCTGTAGGTTCCCCCGAAGGCTCTGTACTGGGACTCTTACTTTTTTCTATATTTATTAATAAATATATTGAGTGAAGATATTGGGAGTGTCAGGGCAGAAATGGCAAGGCTGGGGGGAGACTGATTCCTCTATCAGCCAGGGGAATAGTTCCTCCAGCACAGAGGGGACTCGGGATGCTCAGATACCAAGAAAGATTGTGGTGGTAGGGGACTCCATTATTAGGAAGGTAGATAGGGCAATCTGTTGCCATGACCGCATGAACCGAACAGTTTATCTCCCGGGTGCTCGGGTTCGGCACATTGCTGATCGGGTAGACAGATTGTTGGGAGGGGCTAAGATTGACCCGGCGGTCTTGGTGCATGTTGGCACCAATGACAAAGTTAAAGAAAGATGGAGGGTCCTAAAAATGATTTTCAGGGATCTAGGCCAAAAGCTTAAGGCAAGGACCTCCAAGGTAGTATTTTCTGAAATACTACCAGTGCCATGCGCTACCGTAGGGAGACAGTAAGAGATTAGCGAGGTTAATGCATGGCTAAGTGGTGTAGGAAGGAGGGGTTTGGGTTTTTAGAGCACTGGGACTCCTTTTCTGAGAGGTGCCATCTATATTTTAGGGACATATGGCACCTCAATGAAGAGGGATCTTCTGTGCTAGTGGGGAGAATATTTAAAAGGTTGGAGGAGAGTTTAAACTAGGAAGGAGGGAGGGAAATGAAATAGATAACAAACTAAATATAATGGAAGAGGAAACAAGGGGTTTTGGAGGTAGAATATGGGCAAGTGTGAGTTTGACAAGCAGTGAGACACCAATAGTACATAGAGATAATAATAGAAAACTTCTAAAGACTAAACAAAGTTGGCGCAGAAAGGAAGAAGCAGATAAGATAATAGTACAGGCAGAAAAAAACCTGAAATCCATGCTTGCTAATGCAAGAAGCCTGACAGATAAAATGGGGGAGCTTGAATTAATAGCTGCAAGGGAGCAGTATGATGATATAGGCATTATTGAAACATTGTGGGATGAAACTCATAACTGGGCAGTTAATTTAGAGGGTTATTCCCTTTTTCGGAAGGACCGAGCAAATAGAAGAGGAGGTGGAGTATGTTTGTTAAACTGGATCTAAAGCCTATAATAAGGGAAGATGTTTATGAAGGGAATGATGAAAATGTAGAGACCTTGTGGATAGAAATTAGCAGTGGAGGTAAAAGTATAAAGAAAATGTTTGTAGGGATCTGCTATAAACCACCAAATTTATCGGTGAGATTGAGGAAGCTAAAATACTTTTGCAAATGGAGAAGGCATCAAAACTTGGTCATATTTGCATAATGGGGGATTTTAATTATCCAGACATAGACTGGGGCAATGAGATTCGCATTACAACAAAAGGGAACAGGTTTTTGGGGGGTGCTTAAAGACAATTATATGACCCAAATGATTGAGGAACCAACCAGGAGAGGGGCAATACTGGATTTGGTAATATCAAACAATGTAGAAGTAATACCCAAATGTTCCAGGACTTGAATATTTGTTAACAGTGATCATAACATGGTCTCATTTGAAATAAATTATCAAAAAACAGATTACTTGGGTTCAACAAAGAACTTAAACTTTAGAAAAGCAGATTTTAATAAACTGAGGGCTAATCTACAAGTAATACACTGGGATGATGTTTGTGCAGGGGAACATGTAGAAGATAAATGGGCAGTCTTTAAAACATTGTTAGAAAAGCACACTTATCAGTGTATACCCTTGGGTAATAATTATAAAAGAAAAATAAGTCAAAACCAATGTGGCTAAATAAACAGGTAGGGGAGGAATTGGACAAAAGGAAGGCGTTTCGATTTTTTTTTTTTAAGTCAGAAGAGACGGACGAAGACATCGTATCAGAATTATAAGCAATGTAACAAAAATTGCAAAAGGGCAATCAAATTAGCAAAAATGGATAATGAAAAAAGGATTGCAATAGAAAGTAAGATCAACCCTAAAAAGTTCTTTAAGTACCTTAATAACAAAAAAAATGAGAAGAAAATATAGGACCCTTTCAGTGTGAGATGGGCAGGCAGATTATTGGAGATAAGGAAAAAGCAGAGGTATTAAACAAATACTTTGCCTCTGTGTTTACCAGGGAAGAATCCATTTCAATAGTAGTGCCGCAGGAGGAAGCCACAACCTCCATATTAATGAACAATTGGTTAACTGAGGAAGAAGTTCATAAGCGACTTGAAAAAATTAAAGTAAATAAGGCACCTGGCCCCGATGGCATACATCCAAGAGTTCTCAAGGAGTTAAGCTCAGTAATAGCCAAACCATTATATTTAATATTCAAGGACAGGCTTAGTACCACAGGATTGGTGTAAAGCAGATGTGGTGCCTATATTTAAAAAGGGAGCTAGATCACAACCGGGGAATTACAGACATGTAAGCCTGACTTCAATAGTGGGGAAACTACTTGAAGGTTTAATACGGGATAATATTCAGGAATACCTAATGGAAAACAAAATCATTAATAATAGTCAGCATGGATTTATGAAGGATAGATCATGCCAAACTAACCTTATTTGTTTCTTTGAGGAGGGAAGTAGGAATTTAGACCAGGGTAATGCAGTTGATGTGATCTACTAAGATTTTTCAAAAGCTTTTGATACGGTTCCACCCAAGAGGTTGGTGTACAAAATAAAGCAAATTGGACTCAGTAATAATGTATGCACCTGGATTGAAAACTGGTTGAAGGATAGACAACAGAGGGTTGTCATAAATTGAACTTTTTCAAGTTGGGCTAAAGTCGTGAGTGGAGTACCTCAGTGATCGGTACTGGGACCCCTGCTTTTTAACTTGTTTATTAATGACCTTGAGGTTGGCATCGAGAGCAAAGTCTCCATCTTTGCTGCTGATACTAAATTGTGTAAGGTAGTAGAATCAGAACAGGATGTAATTTCTCTCCAGAAGGACTTGGAGAGACTGGAAACGTGGGCAGGTACATGGCAGATGAGGTTTAATACAGATAAATGTAAGGTTATGCATTTAGGATGCAAGAATAACCTGGTGATTGATACATCAAATGCCCAAAGTCATGCAGTAGCTGCAAAGGCAAACAAGATCTTATCTTGCATTAAACGGGCAATGGATGGAAGGGTAGTAAACATAATTATGCCCCTTTACAAAGCTTTAGTAAGACCACACCTTGAGTATGGAGTACAATTTTGGGCGCCACTCCTTAGAAAAGACATTCTGGAACTAGAGAGAGTGCAGCGAATAGCCACCAAATTAATAAAGGGGGTGGACAATCTATTTTATGAGGAGAGGCTAGCTAAATTAGATTTATTTACATTAGAAAAGAGGTGTCTAAGAGGGGATATGATAACTATATATAAATATATTCGGGGACAGTACAGGGAGCTTTCAAATGAACTATTCATCCCAATGGCAGTACAAATGATTCGGGGGCATCCCTTAAGGTTGGAGGAAAGCGAAATTTCACCAGCAACAAAGGAAAGGATTCTTTACAGCAAGGGCAGTTAAAATGTGGAATTCATTACCCATGGAGACTGTGATGGCAGATACAATAGATTTGTTCAAAAAAAGGTTGGACATCTTTTTAGAAAGGAAAGGTATACAGGGAAATACCAAACAAGTAAACATGGGAAGAATGTTGATCCAGGGAGTAATCCGATTGCCAATTCTGGGAGTCAGGAAGGAATTTATTTTTCCCCTTAATGGTTTTTTTTTTGTTTACCTTCCACTGG
Source organism: Ascaphus truei (assembly GCF_040206685.1). Taxonomy (NCBI): domain Eukaryota; kingdom Metazoa; phylum Chordata; class Amphibia; order Anura; family Ascaphidae; genus Ascaphus; species Ascaphus truei. Next base: position 98,020,291 of record NC_134487.1, on the reverse strand, counting down.
ATCAATAAGTAAGTATAGATATAGGATAACGTATTTGTTGTCTAAATTTAGCATAGGTTGAACTTGATGGACGTACGTCTCTTTTCAACCTCATCTACGATGTAACTATGTAAATGACCTACCCACAGTTTGTAAGACAACTTCATTGCACATGTATGCTGATGATGCTATCCTATGTGCATACAGTCTCTGCTGCTCTGCCATTGAAAATGTACTGTGATCTGATTTTTCAAAGGCTGACAGGAGGATCACCCAAAACAAACTGCTTTTAAGCAGACAAAACAGTAACTATGGTGGTTGGGGTGAAGACTAAAATTTGTAAGCATCTCATGACAGAGCTACTGATAGGAACCAGCTTTAATAAAGATCTTGCCTGTAACTCGCTTTAAATATTTAGGAATTTGGCTTGACTCCAATGTAACAATTGGTTTGTATATTGACAAACTGACATACAAAATCTATCACAAACTGGTTGCACTTTAAAGAAATAAATCCTGCCTAAGCCCATTGGTCAGAAAGCACATTGCACAGCAGATGCGAAGGCCACTTATTGAAGATATAATGTATGGTATAGCACCCCAAACTCACCTAGGCAAACTTGACATTTTTTTCTCCACTCCATATGTGGTGTTGTCTTGCTGTGTAACATCAGAAAAAATATGTTGGGGAAAGCAAAGTAGGTGGTATAAACTCTGAATGCGTGGCCAGCACAATACAGACTGCAAAACACAATAGAACAGAGTTTCCCAAGCAGAACTTGACCTGCATATTTCTGTGTGCCCCTGCCTCCCATTTAGGAAAGCGCAATGAAGAATGCAATGTTTGCGCGCCGTATGTGACCTGTAACGTTGCATTATTCACTGCTCTTTCATAAATGGACAAGACTGCACTAAGACATTTGCGAGTAGAGTTCTGCTTAATATCTTTGGCATAGAGAAAGTGCAGGTGACGGTGCGCGCAGCATGAACAAATGCATGTAAGTTACAGAAGGGAGGCGATAGCACTCTAACTCCGATAAATATGTATGGAGGCAGGGTGCACAGAACAAAGGGGACCCTTATTCCCCTCTACTAATACTAACCCACCTATGGAAGTACCAGCACTCTCTGACCATGTTTAATGTCCTTTTCTTCCCCCGACACCACTCACTTTGAGACATAATTTACCATTGTGCCAATTTATTTGCTTTTGCATTACACTTGCTTTAATCCTGGTTTACCTATAGTGTTATTACATTTATTTACCATTTGGACATTTGCATTCAGTAGATCATTTAGCCATTAGACAGAGAGTGCTGGTACTTCCATAGGTGTGTTAAAATGCATGTAAGTGCTTCAGTCCGGCCATACGGCACGCCAGGATTTTAAGCTTACAACATTTTTTGATTTTTTGCGCAACGCCCACATTTGAGCCAATCAGGGTGAGCCAAACCACATGATGTCATGGCCACGCCTCCCTGTCTCTCGCACAAGGAAGTCAACAAATCGCTCAGGTGCCAGGCATGCGAGCCTCCCTGCACTCTGTTGCGTGTGCAATACAGCCGCAGCCTTACTAAGTAACTTGAACACCTACCATTGTGATATGTTAACTTAGGTTGTCTAATCCTTTTGTCCAGGCATAATGTAAATCGTTTCTTACCTTCAAGTACTTTCTGGATAAATTACCCAATTATCTGAGTAGGCGTCTCGCCCTTACTGTACACAACACTTATCACTTCCGATCTGTCCCACGGTTCAATAAAGAATCCGGTCACCATTCTCGTACTGATCACCTCAGTGCTGGAACAATTTACCCAAGTCCATCAAATCCGCTTCCTATCTAAATTCCTTCAAGACTTCATCTGTTTCCTTTTTGGAACGTGTGTAACTAAATTGTAATGTTGTCAACTTTACTTTGTGCCCAGGACACACTTGGAAACGAGATGTAATTATTGTATTTTGTTCCTGGTAAAAAATATTTTTATAAATAGCGCTAATATCTCTAGGTAGGCAGAGGAGGCGCGTAATGAATCCTAGGATTTCTCAGTTAAAGTGACTGGTTTCATTTTTACAACGCCAAAACGGCGTCTCCAACGCTCTTACGACGCTTTGCAAAGTTGTTTGTGTATATAATATGTTATATTATATATATATATATATAATCATAATATATTATATAATATCTATATATATATATATATAAAATACAGTATATACACTATATAATTTGTGTATGCTGCATATCTTATTGTTTGCGTAAAATATTTTGTGTATTTTAGCATTATAAATGCCTTCAGGAACGGAACCTTTCATTTAAACAGTGTTCCTATGGGAAAACGTGTTTCGTTTTACAACGTTTCGCTATCCAACGCCATGTTGATTAACGCATTGTGTCAGATAACCGAGGACTGCTTGTAGACATGCAACTTAGCCTACGGCCCCGGTGTCGGCGCTACACGCACACCTGCGAGGCTGGCTCTGTTCTCTGGTCTGTGCAGAGCTGGGGGGTGGCTATGACATCACCAGGCAGGTTTGCTCTCATTGGTTGAGCTGCCAGGGAGCGTGGCCAGCACTTCGTCGCCAGTTCTGAAGATAAAGTATGTTGTATAAACCGCACTACACTGTGGGTGCAAAGGAACAATGAAGAGACCCCTAGTTTCTGCTAAGTAGACTATAGAGCACACCAGGTCCCTACACTCTAAATGAATATAAGAGAGTAAATGACGCATAAAATGCTATTGAGAATTCAATTGAAATCTTTTCTATTGTTCTCTTAAGAAAGATTACCCTACCCTCACTTGATTAGTGAAATCACACTCTCCCTTCCTCACTATCCCTCCTCCCCTTCCTGCATCTAATTATTACTAGTAACTTGCGTTTGCATATTGTTGTCACGTTCTTTGCTCAATGATACACTAATGTATTGCGTGTACATATTGTTGTTACATGTTTTTTGCTCTATAATACACCGTAGCATTTTTAAGCATCATTTACTCTCTTGTATTTATTTGGAGTGTGAGGAAAAATCTGGCCAAGGTAGGTAGCGGGCCGGCCCCATTGAGGGGCGGTTCTTGTCCCTGCAGGGCACGCCGTAGTGCGCGCTGCAGCGGGGACCTAGACTTGGCACACATCTATGCTATTTAGAAATAAGTCACAAATTCCATGAGGCCCAGATCCACAAAGCTCTGTGTCACAGTGGAACAGAACCTATATATAATAACCGGGCCAGATTGAACAAGATTAGGATATAGTAAACTGAATGAGTTTATTTCCTATGAGCAGAACAGACAATACATCAAGCAAATAACATTACAGAAATATTTACACTTACTGGGGTTGGATAATGAGATATTCAGTCGAATAGCAGCTCATTTAGTTGTTACAGTCATGACAAGTACAGGAATAAGGGGTGCAAGCAACTATATAGATGCAGGTCCCCATTCCTAACATGGCAGTTCAGTTATTGGTGAACAATTATCTTGTCCCAATCACAGGTTGCCAGGTAACGCGAGAAGCAGGGTTTACCCAGCCCCTAAGTAATACACCCCTCCCCTGGCCCTACTTGGCCAGCCCATTTATAAAAGAAAATATGACAAGAGGCCTTGGTGCCATTATGTCTAGTAAAATGCTTATTGGGGTAGAGACCCTTCCTGTAGGGGTGTTACATTTAACAGGTGAAGTGGTTATCATCTAGTTATGAGACCCGGTCTGCATATTCAAGGTGGTGAGTCATAGCCCCTTTGATTACCATATGGCCTCATGCAACTCGCACTGCCCCTCTGAATAAAAATATGGCATAAACTGTTACATGGTGAAATCATACTTTCTATTGGTATGAAGGAGTTAACAACCCGTGGGCTGCCTGCTATAGGTGGGATTTAACTTGTGTCCAAATATCACCGTTCTAGCATGTATACAACGAAAGTTATAATTTTTACACTTTATCCATTGTTAGGGATACAATACCATTCTCCCCCTCTCTCCATGTTAATACATAACATAGCAATTAATTCTGCTGAAGCGGGGGAATGCAGATCAACATATACACAGATCCCATTAACCCCTCATCCTGATCATGATAACAGGATATATACAATAACAAACAGTACTGCTGGGGAAATACATCTAAGACCTGGGACAATTCTGCTGAAGCGGGGGACTGCAGATCAACATATACACACACACAATATGGTTAACCCTTTCCCTCCCGACATGATTTATACACATACAGGAATATAACACAGAGCTGCAGGGAGTTGCAGCCTTATTCTGGGGACAAAACAGATGTGACAGGGGAATGCAAGTTATTACCCAACACACTTTAACCCCTTGTGTCCCACGCATGATTGTAGGGACTGCCAGCTGGGGGGTGACCCCTTTATTCAGGCCTGGCATAGCCTCCCATCATGGCACCCTGTTATGTCACTTAACGTGACATTGTCAGGCCAAGGCCCCAGTGTTGGCTGCCGTGCGCGCTTCAGGCATGCGCGGCGGCAACAAGATCTGCTCCTCTATGGGGCTGGGTCCAGTAGCTGCCTGCACGCGCATGTAGAGATCGCGATGCGCGACCACGCGTGGCTTATAGGCAGTTTGCGAGAGGGAGAGAGAGCATCAGAGACATTCCCGGCGTCCATCACGTATGCAGCGGTGACGCGTCGACCGGAAGTGACGGATGCGGAAGGCAGTATCGGCACGCGAGACGGAGCAATGGAGTGGTGAGATCGCTACTCACCTGTACCCATTGCATACTACTTTCGTGCCTGTTGTTCATCTATTTTATGTAAGCCTCCATTTGTGAGTTTGTTCTATTAGGATAAATTGTTTTTGACCTGCACTATGGCCTGCCCTCTCTTCTTTCGTGATTGCTGAGACCCTCTACCCCCATCTACAAGTATTACGTATAGCACTGGTTGGATACTTCACCCACCTGGCACTTCACCTGGATATCCAGAGATACCACCAGCACTGACTGGTACACTGCTCTTCTAATTCCACTTTATTGTGAGTAGGAATTTGGGAGCCTTCCACATTTATTTATACTTGTGTATAGCATATTGCACTATATTTCTATTTTTCTATTTCACATGACTTCTTCGCTCCCCTGAGATTTGAAGCTTCATAATATACCTCTGTCTGAGTATCAGTCCTTGGGCTGAGGGAGAAAGAGTGCAATAGTGGGGGCTGACCTCCGAACATCCTGGAGCCCACTACTGCTGGAGGCGCAAAGCACCCTAAGAAGAACTCGGAGAAGAACCGAAGCCTGTCCTGATCTCCCACCACCGCAGATCAGACTCAGCTCTACTGACCCTAACAGGTATTTGCACCACACACTAGGTAGCATAGGCTGTGTTTCTCCCAGAGGGTGGGGGAAATCGTGCTACCATTTGAAGGCGCGGCTGAGATGCAGGACAGGCTTTTAGTGTTTAACAGAAAAGATGTGATACAGGGTGAGCACTCAGAGAAGTGAGACTCGGTGTATTACAGAGCAAGTGCCAGGAAGGAAGGAATCTAGGGGTAGTCAGGGGAGAGTTACCTCACAAAGAACGACCTAGACGTCCCTACAGGCTGAAACGACTGGAGACATAAGGCTATTGCTGTGTTAAGTCGCCATCAGGCAGGTAGGGGGTGGCCTGGTTAAGAGGGACCCCTGGAAAGGATCCACGATGCTGGCAGCCAACACGGGCGACGTATAGGTACTGTATGGGGAGGAACCCAGAGTACTACTAGCCAGTAACCAGACTATAGAACCACAGGGTACTTGCACTGGGTGGCAATTGTCTGCAGTATATAAGAAAATAGTTTTGCCTAGCTGAGGGATAGTGTCTGTGTCAGACTATCTGCAGCCTAAGAAAGATTTACATGCAAAAAGGGTCTTAAAATGGCAGCCACCGCGTGGTGCCAGGTGCATGGTGTCCAAGATTGCGCTCCCGCCAAGAAATGGAACCTCATGGGTTTGCAAAAGCAAAGTTGCAAATATTTGCAAAGAGTTGCATCTTTTCGGCGCCAAAAGGAGGGTGCCTCCCCTTATGCTGATTGGCTCATAGTGATATAGCAAAGATAGGAAGCGCTCTAACATAGATAAAGTCCAAACTTTTTAGAGATAAGTTGATGTGGTGCAGCTTGAACAGTTGAATTGTTCTCAATTCCCAGCAGCAGCAAACATTTTCACAATGCCCAGCGCTCCACGTGATATGGAAAGCTGTGAGAAAGAAAGAACAATATAGTGAAGTACGTTGATATGCACTTACATTAAAGTACCTATACCAGGCACGTAATGGTATCTTTTGATGATTCACCTCCGTGTTGGCAATAAAGATTTCAAGAGGGACTTCTTTTTTTAAAAGCTCCAGCTTTATAAAAGTTCAGGTAGTAGATTAACACATAATAGTGTAAAATACAAATAGGGACAGACCAATTCGTGTGCGCTACTCCGGTTTCTGCGAAATCCACCGCCGATACTTACTCCTGACGAAGAAGGACCACCTTTGAAACGCGTAGGGTTGCCGGGAGGACCAGTTACAGTGCAACACCAAAGACCAGAAGTGACGTAGAACGCCGGCTGGATCGGTGATGGATGTCACAGAAACCGGAGTAGCGCACACGAACTGGTCTGTCCCTATTTGTATTTTACACTGATATGTGTTAATTTACTACCTGAACTTTTATAAAGCTGGAGGTTTTAAAAAAGAAGTCCCTCTTGAAATCTTTATTGCCAACACGGAGGTGGCTCATAGTGAGTCAAGTCAGTCATGTACTGAAACAGCCCTGCCTCTGATTCCACCCAGTGGAGAAGCTATTCCCTACCAGCCTATCACAGTGTGCCTAGTGCTGGGAGGATTTCCTGTACTGCCCCAAGTGTGCATTCATCTTTGATAGGAGCCTAATCAATCTGTTCCAGACTACCTCATGGCGTCCAACTCAGCTGCTAAAGATGACATAGAAGTCACTAACTACACGCTTCCAGGTGGCTACCTGATTGTGCGTGTGAATAACCAAATTCACCTGCGGTGTATATGCCCGCATTGTTGACTGCCCGGCGGAGCTGTCAGCCTAGAGGCGCGGTGCCAGCACTGTGGTGCCTTCTATCTGAGGCCTGCTAGCCCTTTACCAGCTGAGGTATGTGTGCCTCCTTTGCGATTCACCACACCGACCGATGCGGTCTCATTCACTTTCCCGGTAACGGACGACGTGGGCCCATGTTCCCTTATCAACGCGCCCGGGTGCCTAAGTGGTCTGGTGCCACCCAAAGTGACCGCCGCGGACTCGGCTGTGTGCCCACGTGCCCTGCTGCTACCAGTCCAACCTGCTGTAAGGGTGCCGATGGTCCCAACACAGGGATCCTTGTACATGCGGTCCTTCTGGTTCTGGCGTGCTCTCAGCCCGACATATGTGAAAGTGCAAAATCACCCTGGATAGGGGGAAAGATGGCGGTGCACAGCGTGCCAACAGGTGCCTCATGCGTTCCGGAAGCAGGAAGTAAAGCAGAAGCTGGATGGCGATTTTCAGTGCAAAAATTTAATAAACAGCAATGAACAGCAAAGACATAGTTCAAAAAGAAAAAATCATCATGAGAAAGGACTCTGACGCGTTTGTATACACAGAGCCATACGAAATAGGTACCGGTTGTCCCATGGGTTCAACGTCCCCTATGTTCCAGAGCCAATTATGCAAGAAATTGAGGATGAACGGCATGATTGGTTAAGGTTAGCTTTTAAGGAGTATCTACATTCCCGGGCCAGTTATAAAGAGCACATAACTGAACCTAAAATCTGTGAGATAATGAGGGAATGGCTTACTGGGCCCTTTATCTTTAAAGATCGGGTAGAGGTTCGCTATGATACTGGTAGACCCAGAGTGTACTCTGTTTGGGTCAAGAACTTCGAGGGACGGCTTATAAAGAAGCCTGACCTCAAATATTATAAGTAGTGCCCCATACTCTCCAAGTTGGAAGAGTTAGAGTAAATATCGCTTTCACCAGTGGCTGATTTGGGTCCCTGTTTGCATTATGGTTATGTACTATCTTAATGTATGAACTGTTGTTTATATTGCAGGTTCTTGACTGACGGATGGTGCAACAAATTTGGTTCCAAGCAGGATCGTTAGGGATTTTACCCAGGGGAGAGTGTAACAGGGTATGTCATTCTGCCTATCTTTCCCCGCCCTGTTATGTAAGTCCTGCTAGCTGCAGGCTGAAAGGGGTTAATCTTATGGGTTTGTGACCCCACCCATGTTCCTCTATGATGGACAGGAGTAAGGTGGTGACTCGTTGCCTGTATAAGCCTATCAGGGATAGTATAGACCATGAGCCCTCCCCTTCTGTCCTAATAAGGGGAATGCCAAATTTAGAGTGAGTCCTGTTCCTGCTCTGGAGGAGAGAAGAAGCAGTAGAGCTATCACGTTGGGGGAACATCTGATTCAGCCACAGATGCCCTATACTACCAGGGGCAAAGCACCATCCAGAGGTATGGAGCCTCAGACCTTGTATCGCTGTAAGAAGATCTGCAGTGAATGTCCCCAATAAATATCCTGTTCATAATATACTTCTGTCTGAGTATCAGTCCTTGGGCTGAGGGAGAAAGAGTGCAATAGTGGGGGCTGACCTCCGAACATCCTGGAGCCCACTACTGCTGGAGGCACTAAGCACCATGAGAAGAGCTCAGAGAAGAACCGAAGCCTGTCCTGATCTCCACACTACCGCAGATCAGCTCAGCTCTCCTGACCCTAACAGGTATTTGCACCACACACTAGGTAGCATAGGCTGTGTATCTCCCAGAGGGTGTGGGAAACACACACACTTTAAGTTATGGTGGGTGAAAAAGGCAACAAGAAACCTCCACTGTACTGCATATAGCAAATAAAAAGATCACTTGTGAGCACATTCACATGTCTTAGGCCGTGCTTATAGTGCCGGCGACGCAACGTCGTCCGGAAAAAAATGCATTGCCGCCGCGTGCGCTTATAGTAAGCGTGACGGCGACAATGCAACGGAACGATGTTGCGAAACTGGTAGCCGGCAAAATTAGATTTTTCAATGGCTGTCGCCTAATGTGACAGCCCTTGAACCAATCAAATGTAAGGAAACCTCACCGCCGCCGCCCAGCGAAATATAACTTTCGCCTATGGCGACAGGTGACGTCACCCGTCGTGTCACCGTCGACGGAACTATAGGTGCGGCCTTAGGCAGGTCTGCAACCCTGCCTTTCACTATTATCCCCAGCATACAGTGCTTCCTCTGCAGCAAGGGATTCTGGGAAATGACATGCAAATGAGCACACAATGTGTGACAGCCACGGGGACCGAGGGGAACACCCCTGCTGGCATCGGGAGCAGCCACGGGCACTGGGGGAAAGCGTGGACTGTAGGGCAACCGGGACGGGGGAACATCGCCCGCTGTCATCTCCTGCCCCGCGCGAGCAGCCACAGGGACAGGAGCGGACCCGGAGGGCAAGCGGGACAGGGGAGGGGTGGGGAGCTGTCATCTCCTGCCCGACAGGAGCGGAGACTGGAGGGGATGAGGGGGGAAGCGCGGGCAGGAGACAGGGACCGCGCATGCGAGGAGCAGCCATTACTTACCCCTGCAGAGAAGGGCTCCATTCCGCGTCACGACCAATTGGCCAATCAGCCAGGAGGATATTTTTTTTTGTTATTTATTTATTTTTAAAATTTGCGCAGAGCAGGGGAAAAAAGTAGCTGGCCACCGGCCAATTTCCGTTCGCGCCTGGCGAGTGGGCGACAAGGTTTGTCGAGCACTGTATATATATACATTTGCATGTCATTTCCCAGAATCCCTTGCTGCAGTGGAAGCGCTGTATGCTGGGTGACAATGGGGAAAGACAGGGTTGCAGACCTGTCTAAGACATGCAAATGAACATACAGTAATATTTACAGTGGCTATATATATATATATATATATATATATATATATATATATATATATATATATATATATATATATATATACATACAAGATTGTATGCACACAAACATGACAGCACATGTATAAACCAACGTTTCGGTCCACTAAGTACCTTCTTCAGGGATGCACTTCCCTGAAGGTCCTTGGTGGACCGAAACGTTGGTTTACACATGTGCTGTCATGTTGTTTGAATACAATCTTTTTGCTACATCCTACTGAGTTCTGTTTGTTTGCTTTCCCTGCTGGGAAGGCAATCTGTTGCATATACTTGTCTTATGGAACATGCACCTGATGATTTGACTCTTTTGCTTGGAGTGCCGTGTGTGTGTGTGTGTATATATATATATATATATATATATATATATATATATATATATATATATATATATATGTATATATACATATATATGTATATATACATATATATATATGTGTGTGTGTATATATATATATATATATATATATATGTATGTGTGTGCGCATGAACAGGCCGGTTCGTGCGTCCAACAGCTTGAGGCCATCCAGCAAGGAGATTCTCCTGAGGACTCCAGCACGATTCCGGTGCACTTCTCTCACGCCCTGAACATCCTGATGATCACGGATCCTCCATCATCCAGAGACTGACGGACGTTTGAGTCAAGAAAGGATACCGGATGGTGGTGATATAATCACGACATGCTTTTAACTCTTTTTCCCTTGTGAGTGCTATTTCCCCCCCCCCCTCCCCCTTCCCATCATTAAATATACAGTTTTATACTATGGGGCGTGCGCTCTCTCCTCTTTCTCCTCTACAGATTCCATAGGATGTGGTTCATCCTCTTGAGAGCAGCCGGAGACCCCTTGTACCCACGTCATTAACTTCATTGATGAACTATTTTTCAAAGGACTGGTTTTTCACTTTATTTATTTTTTGCACATTATTGTATTGCGCTAATCCTAAGTTATTCATTTGAATATATTTTTACTGTTTTATACACAGGCACTGACACTAATTATATTGTTACTTTGATATTAACACCACATATCATTTTCATCACTATTTATACCCATTTAGGCGCTGCTTTTTCTTGTTTTGTTAGTCCATATATATATGTATATATATATATATGTGTGTGTGTATAAGAGTCAACCTGGTTAGTCGCAGGGCACCCAATTTGGGTGACAGACTGGTCAATAGTCACTATACCCCCGGCAGATCCTCCATCTTCCTCACAAGGGAACATATTAATGGCTTTACACCATGCCGCTCATGCTCAGCCTGTCATCATATGTGCCAAATGTGGTGAAACGCGTAGAGTGACGCTCTATCCCTGAGACGGCCGGAACCCCAGGAAGTGGACGCGGCGGATGACATCACTTCCGGTATTTGGAACGCACCGGTGGAACGCACGCCACGAGAGAGGGGGAGCTGAAACACCATTCACCCGGCCGGAGAGATCCATTGAGATCTAAATGCTTATCCCTATTTGAAACCATGTGAGTGTAAACTTGTTTGACTTACTTTCATAAATGATACATACAGTCTGCACTATGTCCAGTCGTATCTTTGATTAAGGTTCCTGGGAGTACATCTGTATGGGGCTGCACTGACTGCTGTATTTCCTGATGACTGAAGGACTAACAACAATACCTTAAAAGATACCTTTATGTGCCTGAATAACCTCACACGTTTGTGAGTATATATTGAGAGCAGTGCCATCTGTATTTGAGATTATCCATTTTCACCTTAACAATATTGCACTATCACCATTGTATTTCATTCTTTTTTACATATATTGCGCTTCCCGGACATTTCATCGCATCATATGCAGGCTAGCATGGATTTTCATGATTCCAAGGGACTCACAATATATGAAATTAGGTCTAAATTAAATTGCAAGTCTAAGGCGGTAATTTATTATCTACAGTGCTCATGCCCAATCTTATACTATATTAGTGAAAGCACTGTATGTTTGCCTGCCTGCCTGCATGCATGCCTGCCTGCTGGATGTCCGGTGTCCCTAGCGGCAATCTCATTGGTCCCTTGGCCCGCCCGCCCCCACACACCTCTCATTGGCCTCACACACTCACACCACCCCCTTGGCCCGCCCCCCACACCTCTCATTGGCCTGAGGCGGAGTGACGGGCCAAAGGTCCAAAAAAATAAATAAAACACACACACACACACACACACACACACACCTCTCTCTCCCCTCTCCAAATCACCTTTTCCCCCTCCCCAGCGGCATCACCTCTTCCCCCTCCCCAGCGGCATCACCTCTTCCCCCTCCCCAGCGGCATCACCTCTTCCCCCTCCCCAGCGGCATCACCTCTTCCCCCTCCCCAGCGGCATCACCTCTTCCCCCTCCCCAGCGGCATCACCTCTTCCCCCTCCCCAGCGGCATCACCTCTTCCCCCTCCCCAGCGGCATCACCTCTCCCCGCTCCAAATCACCTCTCCCCGCTCCAAATCACCTCTCCCCGCTCCAAATCACCTCTCCCCCCTCCCCGCTCCAAATCACCTCGCTTCCCGCAGCTGCCACGCGGCGCGTAAGATGGCGGACCCCCTTCCTCCCTCGCGGCGCCGAGTCAGACGGTGGCGGCGCCCGGAAGTACAGGTAGGTGTCGCTCCCCACCTCCGGCGCCAAACGGAACTGAGAAAGGGCGCATCAACTGAGGTGTGTGTGTGTGTGTGTGTGTGTGTCACTGTCCACTGCCCCCCCCTCCTATCCACTGCCCCCCCCTCCTGTCCACTGCCCCCCCCTCCTGTCCACTGCCCCCCCCTCCTGTCCACTGCGTCCCCCCTCCTGTCCACTGCGTCCCCCCTCCTGTCCCCCCTCCTGTCCACTGCCCCCCCCTCCTGTCCACTGCCCCCCCCCTCCTGTCCACTGCCCCCCCTCCTGTCCACTGCCCCCCCCTCCTGTCCACTGCCCCCCCTCCTGTCCACTGCCCCCCCCTCCTGTCCACTGCCCCCCCCCCTCCTGTCCACTGCCCCCTCCCTCCTGTCCACTGCCCCCCCCCTCCTGTCCACTGCCCCCCCCCTCCTGTCCACTGCCCCCCCCTCCTGTCCACTGCCCCCCCCTCCTGTCCACTGCCCCCCCCTCCTGTCCACTGCCCCCCCCTCCTGTCCACTGCCCCCCCCCTCCTGTCCACTGCCCCCCCCCTCCTGTCCACTGCCCCCCCCTCCTGTCCACTGCCCCCCCCTCCTGTCCACTGCCCCCCCCCTCCTGTCCACTGCCCCCCCCCCTCCTGTCCACTGCCCCCCCCCCCTCCTGTCCACTGCCCCCCCCCTCCTGTCCACTGCCCCCCCCCTCCTGTCCACTGCCCCCCCCTCCTGTCCACTGCCCCCCCCTCCTGTCCACTGCCCCCCCCCTCCTGTCCACTGCCCCCCCCCCCCCTCCTGTCCACTGCCCCCCCCCTCCTGTCCACTGCAGGAAATGCAGGGGGAGGAATCCATGCCTTTGAGGCGCCCCCCCCCTCCCTTTGACGCCCCCCCCCTCCCTTTGACGCCCCCCCCTCCCTTTGACGCCCCCCCTCCCTTTGACGCCCCCCCCCTCCCTTTGACGCCCCCCCCCTCTCCCTTTGACGCCCCCCCCCTCTCCCTTTGACGCCCCCCCCCTCTCCCTTTGACGCCCCCCCCCTCCCTTTGACGCCCCCCCCCCTCCCTTTGACGCCCCCCCCCCTCCCTTTGACGCCCCCCCCCTCCCTTTGACGCCCCCCCCCTCCCTTTGACGCCCCCCCCTCCCTTTGACGCCCCCCCCTCCCTTTGACGCCCCCCCCCTCCCTTTGACGCCCCCCCCCCTCCCTTTGACGCCCCCCCCCTCCCTTTGACGCCCCCCCCCCCTCCCTTTGACGCCCCCCCCCCTCCCTTTGACGCCCCCCCCTCCCTTTGACGCCCCCCCCCTCCCTTTGACGCCCCCCCCCTCCCTTTGACGCCCCCCCCCTCCCTTTGACGCCCCCCCCTCCCTTTGACGCCCCCCCCCTCCCTTTGACGCCCCCCCCCTCCCTTTGACGCCCCCCCCCTCCCTTTGACGCCCCCCCCCTCCCTTTGACGCCCCCCCCCTCCCTTTGACGCCCCCCCCCTCCCTTTGACGCCCCCCCCCTCCCTTTGACGCCCCCCCCCCTCCCTTTGACGCCCCCCCCTCCCTTTGACGCCCCCCCCCTCCCTTTGACGCCCCCCCCCCTCCCTTTGACGCCCCCCCCCTCCCTTTGACGCCCCCCCCCTCCCTTTGACGCCCCCCCTGCCTTTGACGCCCCGCGCGCACACACTGACTGACTGCCGCACGCACGCACACACTGACTGACGCGCACACAAAGCCTGACTGACGCACGCACACACTGACTGAGGCACACACTGACTGTGTGTGCGTCAGTCAGTCTGTGTGTGTTTGTGTTTCTGCCTCAGACTCACTGACGCGCGAGCAAACACACAGTGACTGACGCACACACGCTACATGAAGCTGTAAAGGAGGGAGGGGGGGGACTGGATTGATGTGAATGGGGGACAAACAGAGAGAGGGGGGAGGAGAGAGAGGAACGGGAACATTACATCCCGGGCAACGCCGGGTCTCTCAGCTAGTGATATATATTGGAATGACAACTAGAGAATTAAGATTCCGCGTGTTAGAGCACATCCGTAACATTAAAAACAGTGAACGTGATTTTAAGAATGGCCGCAAACTAACTACTGTAGCAAGACATTTCAGACTCAAACATGCCTCCAATACTGATTTATTAAAAGTCTTTGCAATAGACCAGGTATCCCTGGGGATCAGGGGTGGTGATCTGGAAAGATTACTGTTACAACGTGAGTGCCGCTGGATCGTCAAATTAGGGACCCTGCTACCCTCAGGTATGAATGAATACATGGGGTACGCAATGTTCCTTTGACGATCCAGTGGCAAGCCAGCAAGAGCCTATGATTGTTGCATATCATCTTATCCTTGTTGTTCATTACTGTTTTTCCCCTTAGTGTATTTTTTCATATATATATACATATATACATATGTACATGTGTTATGTATGTGTATATATTGCTTGACCTTTTTCCATCTCATCTGCTGTCCTTCCATTTCTGTTTTATTATTATACATTTTTTATCCTGTCTCCCATATATCATTGTGTGCTTTTATTTTATCTATGTACTTTTAGTATTGTTTGCTTACTCTCCCTTCTTGTACTTAGGCAGTTAATCGCCTTCTGAGCTGATTCCTCCAGTGTAGGAGGAGCTTTGAGGCCAGCCCATTACCATCTCCAGCTGTTTTCATTATCCTGATCAACCCATACGTCACAGAACATGCGACTACAAATAGTACTATCAATGGTCTACACGTTAAGCCCCCGGACGAAGCAGGTGGCGAAACGTGCGCGTCTGGGCTTGTCTCTCTCTTCAGGACGCGGTGGTGCCCTCAGCTGTGTCTCCCCCTCCCTGCTGGATCTCGCGGTCCGTGCCCCTGTCATCTTGGGAGCATGCGCAGTGGAGCGGTTGTGGCTCACTCCCTCTGAACCTAGGAACACTCTTTTGGCTGTGGATGTTTGCTACTATCTTGCTGGACTGGTCTAAGTACTTCTGTGACCCCCTTTCAGGCTCTTGTCATTGTTACCTGTCATTTATATGCCTTTCTGTGTGTTCTTTATCTACAGGCTCAGCCCATATTATGTGATTTTGCTGACATTATATGTTTCTACCTTCACATTATCACCTCACACAGGGGGCCTCATTTAGGTAGCCTTGACCGGCCGGCTGGTTTTTGAGGCCTTTACACTTTCATGTTAAATGGTTAATTTATTGTCCATGCAGTGTAGCACTGTTTTCCAGCACATATTACCACATCCAAGGTTCAGTTCCTGTCCCTCCTAATGATTTGTAGCATCTGTATGTATAGCTCATTGTTGCTTCATTCCACTTATCTAAGAGGCTCAGTATTATTTCAGCTTTGAGGACACCACTGCTCCTTTTTAATTATTTATATCTGTATGTGATTAATACATTTTGATATTTTTTTGTATGCTAGAGTGCTATTTTGGGGATTCTTTTTTTCTGTGTTGGTCTTCATACATATATATATATAGATGTAGCCAGGTTCCCCCTGCCTGTCAACCCCCCTCACCTTGCTGGCGATCGCGGGGGGCTACAGCATCTCCCTGCAGAGGAGATTAGATACATTTCGCGGGCTCTGAGCACGTTAGGCAGTCGGCGGCAGGAGCAGCTAGGGGAAGGAGGTAGGGTGCAGGAGTCAGTGACTCCCTGCACTAGGCCAGCAGCCCCCTAGGCCCCAGATAGCCCTGAGTCACCAGTAGCTTTGAGTGTTTCATGGACAGGCCCCAGGTTAGGGACCCTGCCCCTTATTATTCAGAGTCAGTTAGGGACACAGCGGACGCTGCGCGTCCATCCAGAGGTCTGGGCTCAGACCTTCGCTGTCGCTGCAGCAGCCATCCGGGTGGGATCGCCCCGGACGGAAGCTCCTGTGGTCAGCGGTCATTGGATCCTTTGTGAGGCTCCTTGGCAGGCCCGGGCACTGGAGTGCTCGGCAGGTAACCATCACCAAGTGCACCAACTATACTCTATTATACTTACACGGGACTAGTGGCTGCGCAGTCACACATATCTATCTCACGAGAAGGGACATATTGTGTGGGGGTTACTGGACACGGGGTGGGATCACCCGGTGAAAGGGGGTAGCGTCCTGCGAGACGCAGTAGTTAGTGTCTCCTCTAGAGAGGGACACCTGTTGATATCTATAAGAATACGTACGTATGCTATACAGTAAAGTCATTGGTTGTTTTACATGCTGTGTGTGTGATATAAATAAATTGTCCTGCGAGGACCACTCCCCCTCTGGTGGGAGCCATCGCAGGTGGAGGCGCTGCACCGAGTACGAGGTTACTCCTATTATTATACGTGCCCCAGGCTCCCCGTGGTGGAGGCTTAGGCCCCCTGTGAGCCTAACAGGTAAAGCACCACACCTGGTAACATTAGGTTCCCCTCACACACATACCATATGCTATTGGGTGGGGGAATACCCGTTACAATTGGAGGCGCTGCTGAGATTCTATCTGGGGTGCCCTATTCCATATCAAATTGTCCGACTCAACCGACCATCATGTCTGTGCCGTCAAAGCAAGAAGTCCATGACTGGGCCTTAGCGCGCCGCATGTTCCTAAGACGCGTGGTTGCAGTGGCGGGAGTATCAAACGACACGGACTTATTCACAGTGCGCAAGCAAGTAAGAAATTGTCCGGGACTGACCACCGCCCGGGTGGTAGACTATAAACTTGATGCTGACGGCCGGGGGACCACCTACCTCCTGGCCACCGAATGCGATATATGTTCAGAGACTGTTCCCCATGTATTAAACTTACCCGAGCCCTCCGCAGAGGACTGTCTCATGATATATCCTGACACCCAGGCCACGAAGAACTGCCCACCAGTACTGGGCCAACCACGACCCACCGGGTGACCAGTACTCCTCACAGAGTAGGTCCCCCTAAGGTCTCCTTCACTCCGAGCGGGGTAGGAGGAGTCAGCAGCTGGGCGGGGAGTCCACCCACCTCGCCTACTCCTGATAGACGAACAGGCAGTCTCCCAACCATGCCTAGCGTAGGAGCTGGAACCAGTAGTCAGCCCCTTAGTGGAGGTCTTTCCTTGAATATGACAGCCTCCCAACTAGTAGAAGCTGTAACCATCTCGTCCCAAGCACAGAACTACCGGAAACTAAAGGCCTTTTCTGGGATTCTACCGACGCCTTCAGGAGAAGAAGGGATCGAGACATGGAGGGACCATACTCTCCAAGCAATAGCGGAGTGGTCGTGCTCCGAAGCCAGCAAAAGGCAGAGGCTGGTTGAGTGCCTCAGATCCCCAGCCTCCCAACTGGTACGGATGCATCGTGAAGTGGAAGGAGAAGTTACTGCACAGGAACTGGTAGAAATGCTCATTCAGTCCTATACCCGAGAAGACGACGAGGATGAGCTGATGGCCCAGTTCAAAGCTCTTCGCCAAAAAGAAGGAGAGGATTTGTCTGCCTTCGTCTGCAAACTACAGCTGTCACTGGGGACCCTCCTGTCCAAAAACATAATTTCAGTCGCCGAAGTGGACCGGTACCGATTCAAACAGCTACTAAAGGGGTCGTTGGCTAATCACAACATAGCTATAATGATGCGGGACGCCCCGATCGCTGCTGTACCACCCAGCTACATGGAATTGTTGCGTCACATCAGAGGACATGAGGTGCAGCTACATTTTCATGAACCCAAAAAGACCAAGGATACCATCAAGGGTGACACCTCTGCTCCCTCCGCCCCAAAGGGTAAGAAATCTTCCCACCAGGAGGAGGAGGTGGCTCACAAATCGCCTGCCGGGAAGGGCCGTACCTCCGAGAGGAAAAAACTCCCGATAGAGGAAATTCAGCCCGGTCAATGGTCTGCCGCGTACAAGGGGCAGAGTCTGACCCAGAAACTCCTACTGGAACCGAAGATGTTCCTTCTAACTCCGGTCCAGTGATGACGCCTTACCAAGGGAAGCTTACAGTCAAGTAGGTCCCTCAGCCATCGTGCCTGTTGTACTGGAAGGGATCTATGCATCTGCCCTACTGGACACTGGATCCAAAGTGACCATTATATACAGCAAGTTCTATGACCAGCACCTTAGACACTGCCCCCCTGAGGTCAGCCGAACATATGAAGGTTAGGGGGTTAAGTAATGAAGACTACCCCATCGATGGGATTGTGAGGGTTCAACTGGAAATACTCCAACTGAACACCGGCAAGAAACACCCCATGCATGTAGCAGCAATGGTATGCCCGGAACCCCAAGACCAGTGCAAGTATCCGATCATCTTGGGAACTAATACTGATATAGTACAAGCTGTAATCAGAGCATACCTGAAAGAGACCAACGAGTTGCGCTGGCCAATTCGCTTCTAGACCCCCTCCTACGAGAGGAGTGCAACCGGGTATATGTCTTGGAGCGTCACGGGGATCTCTACAATCGTCAACGCGGACTGACGACCATATTACCAGGGGGAGAGCAACGAATGGCCGTCTGGTGCTGTTATCCCGAGCGAGATGAGAACGATCAGCTTTTCTCTCTGGAAAGTACCCCCGAGGAAGAAGTTCAGAGAGGGTTTAGGGTACTACCCGAGGTGAGGGAGTGGACGACTAAAATCCCTCTACGAACCTGCGTATATGTGCAGAACATCTCCCCATTCCCGATGGAACTTGATGCCGGACAGAGTCCGGATATATCCGGTCAGCCCTGTGGAAACAATGCCCCAGGTGAATGCGGCGGCAGCGAGTAAGCGGTTAGTCGATCTGGACTTCAACTTCGGCGAGTCGACATTGCCCACCGAGTGGAAAGAGCGGCTGACAACCCAGTTGAATAAACGACGGACTGTGTTCTCCACGAGTGAGATGGATGTGGGGTGCAGTCGCAGCGCTCAACATGCCATTAGACTGAGTGGTGCCACCCTGTTCCGGGAATGCTCTCGTCGCATCGCCCCGAGAGATGTGGACGATGTTAGGAACGTCTTGCAGGAAATGGAGACCGCTGGGATTTTGATGGAGTCTCGGAGCCCCTACGCATCTCCCAGTGGTGGTGAGGAAAAAGAACGGAGCCGTACGACTGTGTGTCGACTATCGAACCCTGAACAATCGTACGATACCGGACCAGTACAACCTTCCTCGCTCGCATTGAAGAGATCCTGAATGCTCTGAACGGAAGCCAATGGTTCAGCGTGCTCGATCTACGATCCGGGTACTATCAGGTACTCATGAATGCAGAGGATCAGGAGAAAACAGCATTCGTCTGTCCCCTGGGGTTCTACCAATTTACACGTATGCCCCAAGGTATATGTGGGGCCCCTGCTACCTTCCAGCGACTGATGGAGAAGACTATCGGGGACATGAACCCTCGGGAGTGTCTCGTCTACCTGGACGACATCATTGTCTTTGGAAGGACTCTGGAAGAGCACGAAGAGAGGCTGCTTAAAGTGATAGACTTGGGAAGGAAGGGTTGAAATTGTCCCTAGACAAGTGCCGGTTTTGTCACACCTCGGTAACCTACGTGGGGCACAACGTGTCTGCTCAAGGAATCGCCACCGACCCAGCCAAAGTAGAAGCGGTCGTGAACTGGCCGCGCCCCGAGCATGTCGCGGAACTACGATCCTTCCTGGGGTTCTGTGGGTATTACCGTCGCTTCGTAGAAGGGTACTCTAGTAGAGCTAAACCCCTGAACAATCTGTTGAAGATATACCCCGAAGATACAGGAAGGAAGGCCGTATTGGCCCGCCAACCGTTTGGTGATAAATGGACGTCTGAGTGTGAACAGGCCTTCCTGAAATTTAAGAAGTGCCTGACCGAAGCGCCGGTGCTTGCGTATGCTGATCCCGAACAGCCATACGTTCTGCATGTGGATGCCAGTCTCAATGGACTGGGTGCCGTCCTGCACCAGAAGCACCCAGAGGGCCTTCCGCCTGTAGCCTACATCAGCCGCAGTCTGACACCCAGTGAACAGAAATACCCCGTCCACAAGTTGGAGTTCCTGGCTCTCAAGTGGGCGATCACCGAGAAGCTCCACTATTA
Organism: Ascaphus truei; assembly: GCF_040206685.1. Taxonomy (NCBI): domain Eukaryota; kingdom Metazoa; phylum Chordata; class Amphibia; order Anura; family Ascaphidae; genus Ascaphus; species Ascaphus truei. The sequence goes on along the minus strand of NC_134487.1, from coordinate 97,999,841 downwards.
CCTTTACGGTGTTACGTTTGAGGTAAGGACGGATAACAATCCCCTCACATACGAAACATACTCAAGTCCTAGTCATTGGGTCGCCATTCTGGCCATAAGCTACCCTGGTATGCAAAGGAATTTCCTCTGGGTGTACATCAATACCAAATTGGATGCAGCAGGACACGGATGGCTGGCAGCCCTGAACAATTACCGATTCTCCCTGAAGTATAAGCCGGGACCTTTGAATGTCGGGGCTGACGCCCTCTCCCGACGGCCAGGGCTAAGTGCTACTCAAGATGATGAGGAATGGGAAGAACTCCCAGGACCCGGGGTTCGAGCTATGTGTAGCACTGCCGCCATCGTCAATGATCAAGTGGCCTTCTCGGAATTACGGGTTGCGGATTCCTTGGGATGCCAGTCGCAGGCTGTCCCAGCCGCCTACTGCGATCCAAAAGGGATGAACATAACTCATGACAAAGTGCTACGGTGGAAAGATCTGGTAGACTACCAAATACGAGATCCTGTCATTAGTATCATTAGGCAAGCCGTTGAAAAGAAGAATCCAGCCCTTCTGAAGCGTGCTCCCAACGACTTGGTGGCCTCGCTCATGCGGGAAGTGGACAAATTCAAAATCGATAACTGCTTACTCTATCGGGTGGTGCAATACCACAACCACCCGGATAGACGACAACTAGTCCACTCCAAGAACTTGCAATACATGGTGTTGAAGTCCCTATATGATGAGCATGGACATCTCGGTGTAGAGAAGACCTTTGCGTTGGTCAGAGACCGCTTTTTCTGGCCCAAGATGCGAGAGGCCGTAGAACGCCACTGTCGCCATTGTACTCGGTGTATACAACGCAAGATCCTACCTACCAGAGCAGCACCCATGGACCATCTGAAGAGTTCTGGCCCAATGGGCCTTGTGTGTATGGACTTCCTGTGCATTGAGCCTGATAGCCGGGGAATATGCAACGTGCTGGTCATCACGGATCATTACACCCGGTATGCCCAGGCCTTCCCCACGAAAGATAGAAAGCCATCACCTTGGCAAAAATATTATGGGAGAAGTACTGTGTGCACTACGGTCTTGCAAACCGCCTTCACTCAGACCAAGGTCGGGATTTTGAGAGCACTCTGATCCCAGAACTACTCAAATTGCTGAACATCGCCAAATCACGAACGACCCCGTACCACCCCGAAGGAGATGCGTTGCCAGAACGATTTAATCGAACCTTACTGGACATGCTCGGAACTCTACAGAGTGCTCAGAAGACTGAATGGAGTCGACACGTGGAGGCCCTGGTGCATGCGTACAATTGTACCCGACACGAGTCAACTGGATTCTCCCCATACTTCCTCATGTTTTGGCGAGAGGCGAGACTGCCAGTGGATGTACGTCTTAGAGTCTCGACGGATGGGATACACAATGCTACCCATTTCAAATACGTGCAAAGATTTAAAGGCAGTTTGCAGCAGGCCTATCAACAGGCTGAGAAGTCTACAGCTAAGCTTAACGCTGGCAATAAAAGGCGATACGATCATAAGGTCAAATATCGGGAGCTTCGTCCTGGAGACGCTGTTCTGCTTCGAAACCTGGGAGTCCCAGGAAAACACAAATTGGCCGACCGATGGAGAGACGGTGTATATGAAATAGACCGGGGACCAGGCATCTGAGATTCTATCGCATCAAAGACACTTAAGGCCAGGTAAAGGTATGGCACCGAAACCATCTTCTCCCCATTCCACAAGTGGGAGATGAGGAAGCGGAAATACTGGCCACACCGCTCAACGGTGAGTCCGACTTATCAGAGATGGTCAAGAGACTGTAAATAACAAAACCCACTCTGAAACTCCTGAAGACCCTATGGAAGGACCCTCTCAAAGGGACTACTCCACAGAAGGGGCATCTCCCGGAGGAGCTACGGGTAAAGGGCCCCGTAGGCCAATGCCTACTAAGGTGGCACCAACAGGCCAGCCTTTGGATCCACAGAGCCCGTGCTTTGTGCCAAACAGAGACTGTCCAGAGACATTTCTCCCCTCAAGGGAAGAGGCTGAGTCTCAGGACTGTGTTTATTACTCCCCCGAGGGAGTTGCAGAAGAACAGCTCCGAACGAGCCAAAGAGTCAGGTACCCTCCAAATCGGGTAACCTATGATCAAATTGGGGCACCCCATTGAGGCTCAGCAGTGGTCTCGGAGCAAAATCTAATCTGTGATTGTGATGCTCACAGAATTGTGCAACATCGTATAAAGTCAATGCGAATGTGCTAAGTTATATATTGAACTGCATTTTTATGATGCTCACAGAATTGTGCAACATCGTATAAAGTCAATGCGAATGTGCTAAGTTATATATTGAACTGCATTTTTATTATATAATTTCTGTACATGGTTGAGTTGTGTCCCAAGCGAGGACGTTGGGGTTTTTACCAGGGGGAGGATGTAGCCAGGTTCCCCCTGCCTGTCAACCCCCCTCACCTTGCTGGCGATCGCGGGGGCCGCCAAGCCCAATGGCGGTCCCGTCGGCCGATCGCAAGGTGGGGGCGGTGAGGATCCTGCTTCAGGGGGGTTGCCGGGGACGCGCAAGGCCGGTTGCCAGGGCCGCGATCGCGTTGCGAGGGCTCCCGGTGCTCCCGAAGCAGGGCGGCACCATTTCATGAGTTCGCGCATACGCAGTGAACATCTTGGTGCGGTGGCCAGCAGGGAAGCTCGCGCATGCGCAAGAGAAGCGCGGTTGACAGCCAACCAGCAGAGGGCTCTAGATGGGACTACATATCCCATGAGCCTAAGGAGCACCCCACATGACCCCAGGGAGCCAATAGGGCTACAGCATCTCCCTGCAGAGATTAGATATATTTCGCAGGCTCTGAGCACGTTAGGCAGTCGGCGGCAGGAGCAGCTAGGGGAAGGGAGTGACTCCCTGCACTAGGCCAGCAGCCCCCTAGGCCCCAGATAGCCCTGAGTCACCAGTAGCTGTTTCAGGGACAGGCCCCAGGTTAGGGACCCTGCCCCTTATTATTCAGAGTCAGTTAGGGACACATCCAGAGGTCTGGGCTCAGACCTTCGCTGTCGCTGCAGCAGCCATCCGGGTGGGATCGCCCCGGACGGAAGTTCCTGTGGTCAGCGGTCATCGGATCCTTTGTGAAGCTCCTTGGCAGGCCCGGGCACTGGAGTGCTCGGCAGATAACCATCACCAAGTGCACCAACTATACTCTATTATACTTACACGGGACTAGTGGCTGCGCAGTCACACATATCTATCTCACGTGAAGGGACATATTGTGTGGGGGTTACAGGACACGGGGTGGGATCACCCGGTGAAAGGGGGTAGCGTCCTGCGAGACGCAGTAGTTAGTGTCTCCTCTAGAGAGGGACACCTGTTGATATCTATATGAATACGTACGCTATACAGTAAAGTCATTGGTTGTTTTACATGCTGTGTGTGTGATATATATATATATATATATATATATATATATAATTGTCCTGCGAGGACCACTCCCCCTCTGGTGGGAGCCATCGCAGGTGGAGGCGTTGCACAAGTACGAGGTTACTCCTATTATTATACGTGCCCCAGGGTCCCCGTGGCGGAGGCTTAGGCCCCCTGTGAGCCTAACAGGTAAAGCACCACACCTGGTAACATTAGGTTCCCCGCACACAAATACCATATGCTATTGGGTGGGGGAATACCCGTTACACATACATACATACATACATACATACATACATACACATACATATATATATATATATATATATATATTTTAAAACATGACTTTTAGAGCTACCTGTTGCAACTCTCTCTGTCTTCCACCCCCCCGACCGAGTTACTTTAATAATATATACATAGTGCTGTTACCGGTATAAACCTGGCCTGAGACCTCTGATGATATAGCGGAGAGCACCTATAAAAAGAGCGCACATACAGAAATACTCATACAAGGAGATTTGCTGCCACAGAGCACACTGCAATACGTCATCACAACGCGCGACTTCGAGCGGCCATGTTTGATGTTGGCAAATGGTACCCAGATAAAAACTGGCACTTCTTTTTATTAAATGTCAGCGGCGCCTAATAATGATGCAAGATCGGGGATTTTTCGTTTCTGCATTAGCTTTCCCAATTCAAAGATGGTCATCACAATACAGCTCCTTCCCCGCCCCCAGCCTGGGATAGCCGCATCCTACTCTCTAGTTCTTTCTACGCCCTCCCCTTAGTCGTTAGCTGCGTCACTTCCTGCCTCATGCCGGCGGTTTCCGGCAGCGCTGACACAAGAGGCAGTTACAGCGGCGCGTGCGGTCCTATTGTATCTGCAACATCATGGTGAGTGACGAAAGCTGACGGGAGCCGCCCGCAGCACCCCCCCTCCCACCGACACTGTACCGCACACACATCTAACCCCCGCACAGACCCGTACCCCGAGTGGGCCTGCGGGGTGGGGAGCACGTGCCGGGGCCTCCCCGTGTGTCGGTCCCATAAACTCCTATCGCTATGTGGGAGGGGACCGCTCCTGCGCAGCGGCTAATCATTGCCTGTTTCTGGGGGGGATTGTTAGGGCCGCGATGCTCTGTCACTGCAGCCCGATGACTGTGTCCCCGGGGGGCGTATCTCTATAAGTAAATCGCGCCACCCTCCGCATCAATCTCTCAGGGACTCCTTTCTGTAACATGACATCTTTACTTGGTGCCCAAACAGTATTACGCATCACTGGTATAGTCCCTGTACATGGTATACACACCAGTGCCCATACTGGTATAGTCCCTGTACATGGCATACACACCAGTGCCCATACTGGTATAGTCCCTGTACATGCATACACACTAGTGCCCATACTGGTATAGTCCCTGTACATGGCATACACACCAGTGCCCATACTGGTATAGTCCCTGTACATGGCATACACACCAGTGCCCATACTGGTATAGTCCCTGTACATGGCATACACACTAGTGCCCATACTGGTATAGTCCCTGTACATGGCATACACACCAGTGCCCATACTGGTATAGTCCCTGTACATGGCATACACACCAGTGCCCATACTGGTATAGTCCCTGTACAAGGCATACACACTAGTGCCCATCCTGGTATAGTCCCTGTACATGGCATACACACTAGTGCCCATACTGGTATAGTCCCTGTACATGGCATACACACTAGTGCCCATACTGGTATATTCCCTGTACATGGCATACAGACCCGTGCCCATCGTTATTTTGTGATTTGCCTTTTAGCGTCATCTCTCTGTTGGAAGCAGCTCTGAACAGTATTGTATTCTGTTGCTGTGATTCCTGCATTGATGATTGCTGTAGCTGCTTGTAGTAGACCAGTGGGTTCGGTTATCATCTGTTTAAAAAGATGCAGCATGTGCAGGGGGTGGGTGTGGTGGTACAAGATTGTCATGAGGCATCTGACACTTTTGTTCACTTGGTACCCTTGACCACCCTTTAGCCTGCATACTAATAGGCAGCCTCCTCTGATCCTTCTGGTAAAGATTCGTCTAACCCATTCATTTGTATAACGTAGTCTTTCGTAAATGCAGGAAAATACAAAGATGAGAACTTTATAAGTAAAGCATAAGATAAAAGGATGGCTGAACTTGAAAGCTGTCAATCCGGTGTGGTGAAATACATAGTGGGTGCATAGTGATTTTGGTGGATGCACTCTTGGTTGGGTGGCAAAGAGAAAATAAGTCATTGTAAATGATCATTTCAAAATGTGTTGAATTGGGCATACTTTTTTTGTATTGAACTGCAAGGTCTTTCCTAGGCTTAGGTGGGGGTTTTTTTATCCACAAGTATGGCTTCTAAAGTAAGATATTGGGTGTTTCTCACTTATAATTTTTTTTAAATATACATTTAAAAATACCGCTGAATAAATACTTTTACCTTGCCATAAACAAATGGTTTGTCATTACCCATTGAGACTGATGGCAGATACAATGGATATTTAAAAAAAAAAGTTGGACATCTTTTTAGAAAGGAAAGGTATGAACAGAGAGATATATATATATATATAAACAGGTATATACCAAATAAGTAAGCATAGGAAGGATGTTAATCCAGGGAGTAATCTGAAATATTTTTCCCGTCATGAGAAGTAGCGGCTCTGAGTAAAGACACTGACTGGCACTGAGTTTGAAGCCTGGGAACCTTGTTAAATTCCCGGTGTCGGCACCTTGGGCAAGTCACTTTAGCTCCCTGTGTGTGCCTCAGGCACAAAAAGTATAGATTGTAAACTCTACGGGGCAGGGACCCTGCACAATCTCTGTAAAGCGCTATGTAAAATTAGCAGCGCTGTACAAGAACAATTATCATTGGATATTTCACCGGGGTTTTATGTTTGCCTTCCTCTGGATCAATATACTGTAAATACAAATATAGGATAACTATCTGTCTAAATTTAGCATAGGTTGGACTTGGAAATGTAATGTAGATGAGGTTGGGGGAAAAAAAAAACATGAAGCATTGGGGGCTCTTGGCTTTCCTCTGTTTTGATGTTTGTTATTTTATTGGGTGGTTATAGATGTAGCTTCTATGTAAAGTACGGATTGAAACTTGGAGCTCATATTATTGCATTTGTTTGTTAGGCTAAGGTACCGTTGCACGCGTCCGCACGGCTGGCTTGCTTGCCGGCGGCGCGTGCAACTCGCTGTACCGCGATCTGCGGTCTACAGGCTACTTTTCTCGGGTCGGGGGGGGCGTGGCCAAACGGGTCGGGGGGGGGCGCGGCCATGACGTGAGCGGCCGGAGTGGGAGGATTGACAGGGAGGGGGGGCGTGGCTTGAGCGGAGGGACCCGCTACTCTTCCCCCCCCTCCCTCCACGGGCTGCCACGGGCTGCAGGTAAGTAAAAAAAACATACACACGCAGGCACTCATACATACGCACACGCACGCACGCGCAGGCACTCACGCACGCACGCACGCACGCACTCATACACACGCACACAGACAGGCACACACATACACACACACACACAGGCAGGCACGCACGCACTCAGACACACACACAGAGAGGCACTCACGCTGCTTTCACTCCACACTCCTCCCCGCTCCCCGAAGCCTCTCCTCCCGCAGCCTCCCCTCCCCATTGGCTCACAGCCACACCACGTGACGCGTCGAAGCTAGGAAACACCATTCTGTGGTGTCTCCTAGCGGCTGACGCGCCACAGCGTGTAGTCAGCTGTGCAGCCAGTGGGGACCGGGACCGGCTCGCGAGGATTCCCCTGCTGGTGGGGAACTCGCTACATTGCCGCCCGCGCCAACGAGCGCAGCGGGTCCCAGGCCTAATGCAGATTCATGGATGCTTAAGTATTTTAATGATATGAAAGATGGATTAAAACCAAGTACATTTGAATGAAATTTGCTTTTTGAATGTGGATTTGTTTGAAGTTCACACCATTTCCTCCTGCACATGATTTTAATGGGAGAACTTAAAATACATATGCTGTGGAAGGATTACCTTATCTGTTCTTTACAATTACTATATTTTTTTGCAGGCTTCCCTATCACTAGCACCTGTGAATATTTTCAAATCTGGAGCTGATGAGGAAAAAGCAGAAACGGCTCGTCTGGTAAGAGTAATATGTTCTCGCTCATGTACTCTATCAATCGGTTTTGATTATTGGGGCCCTTGCCTTCTAAAGCATCAAAGATGTTGTTAAAAAAAATGCATGTCAGGGCCTTCTGGCAGAGATGTTAAGATACTACCTTGTGCTTATATAAAGCTGGTAGTGTGGACTGCGCATTTCCGGCACTGAAGGGATAATTGGCAAACAAACGGGCACAATAAATCAACATTGTGGATTTCACGTGAAAACGAAATTATTTGTATTGAACTGTCTGTGATTTTAATACAAACAATGTGGTTTAGCTGTAAAATCTATTGTGGTTTTTGAGGCAGCCAAGTACTTGTAAAAGTTAAATAATCAATGTGGGTGGTCCACGTACATTAGACAAAATATAGTGGACTAAAATCGGTCTTTTTATAAGTGTGGAATTCTTCAAATACTTGTGTTGTCATTGCAGTCCTCTTTCATTGGTGCTATTGCAATTGGAGACTTGGTTAAAAGCACATTGGGACCTAAAGGCATGGTAAGTGTTGTCATCTTCATTATCGTGTATCTAAAGATTTCTAACTTCCCAAACTTCCCAAACTTTGCAAAGATTAACATAAGGTGAACCTAGTTTTAGTGCTTCATAGTGGCCTGATGTTTCTAAATGTAATTTATTTGTTTTAGTTTAATATGCCTACCTTGTTTATATAGAATGCTCATTCTCTAATCTGGATTACAACACGTATGGCAATGTCCTTGTGATAGCATCATGGTTCTCATGTGCTTCAGGACTTTAATAAACTCCCCACTGCAGGGTTGCATATGGCAGCTAATGTTTTAATCGCCATCCTGTGTTTGTCTTGTGTTGAAATAAAATGTATTAATTCATGAAATAGGACAAGATTCTCCTGAGCGGTGGCAGAGATAGCTCAGTTACTGTAACTAATGATGGAGCAACTATTCTGAAGGCTATTGGAATTGACAATCCTGCAGCCCAAGTTTTGGTTGGTAAGTTCATAGGCACCCACCGTTGCTTGAACTACAGATCTTTTACATTCTTTACATTAACTTTTAAACATTTCTTTTATTTTAGACATGTCGAAAGTCCAAGATGATGAAGTTGGTGATGGAACGACGTCAGTGACTGTGTTGGCTGCTGAATTGCTTAGAGTAAGGAAATTCTGATCTGTGATTTATTTTGTCCGTTTCTAAGGAACATTAATATTGCAAATGCATTTCTTGGCCCGTCGCTTACACACCACAATGAGGACAGATTCTGTTCAGGGGCCAAGGATTAGGAGTTGGCTTAATTAACCAATGTTGGGGAATGTCTTAATCACTTGTATGTATCGAATTTTAGGTGCAGTGTAGGGTTACTGTGGGTAAGCCAGATTGTATGCTTTGAAGGTCAACAGAAATAACTTAAAGAACAACATTTAAAGCTGATCCGACATCCATTTAGTGTCCTGTCCTCAATGGTATTAAAAGATGAATTGTGTAAAGTCGCATCATACTATCTATGCACCCATAAGTATTCTTTTCATGTGTAAGTTGTGAATCTATTTTTCTTTGTGTACCTTAAACCAACTTTTTTTTAGTTTTCTTATCCTTCCACCAATAAATGATTGCAATACTGTAGGCTCTACAAATGATGCATAGAACCCAATAAACCTCAACAGAAATTAACAATTGTTTTTACAAAGTCTTCCTTGCAATGTATACCATTTCTTTTTATGCTAATGACCTTTCTTATGTTTGTAATCAGGAAGCTGAATTATTGGTGTCTAAGAAGATTCACCCTCAAACCATCATTTCTGGTTGGAGACAAGCAACAAAGGTTGCCAGAGAAGCTCTCTTCAAAGCAGCAGTGGATCATGGGTTGGTTATTAAAATGTTTAATCCCAACAGATCGCAAATATCTGGGCAAATGCTCAAGCATCAAATATTTTGAATATTGTATGTTGGCATTGTACTAGTATTAGTACACTTTTCGAGTAGACAGTCGTCAAAGTATTAGGTAGTCCTAAAAATGGATAGTTAAATAGTAACAGAACTAGACCAGTGGTTTGCAACCATTTCTGAGCAGGGGCATCCCAGAAGAGTTTTTAAAATCAGTGGACCTCTGCACGCCAGACCTCACTTATTCTTCCCTAACACAACATACAGCCTCCTTTTCAACCACCTTGCTGACACGCCACATTCATACTCCTTTTACTCAACACTCCATATTTATCCCCTCTTCTCACACAGCACATTCACCCTCTTAATTATAAATGCTAAATTCACCCCCTCACCCATCTTACTTAAACGACACACCTTTCCCCACCGTACACAAAGCCATCACTTTCTCCCCTCCGACTTTCCCTCACACCTAAAACATGTCTGCTGCTCAGTGGCCATGTCCTGCGCTTTCGGCTGAGAAGCCGGCCGCAGCCTTTACATATTCATGCAGGGCATACTTGCAGAGCAGCTGTCGGGGTCTCCTCGGGTGCCACGGCACACCAGGGTTTCACAGCACCATCGCTGAACAGTGTTCTAGACCACTGGCTAAAAGCTCTTTCAAATGATTCTACTGGCAACATTTGGAAATCACTTAAAGGATGGCAGTCGGGCACCCGCACTTAAATTACCATCTTAATGCAAAACAAAACAACATGCCAGTTGTCTGGATTCAGCGTATTGATATTTAGATGAAGCTTTATCTGTTCTAAAATCATTTAACCTTAACCAACCTTCTATCAGGAAACCCACATGTTGGCTTTTATTGTAGGTTGAGGCAGCAGATTTGGGTGCACAAATTCTACATGGCAGCAAGGTTTTTTTTGTGTGTGCGTTGATTGAAGTTGGATGTTACCTGTACAGAGTGCAGTGTATGGCCCCCAGTGACAAAAATAAGGGCTTATAATAGACTTTTATTTCTTCTGTTGTGAGCGCAGCATAACATATCAGTAACTTTAAGACTTTATTTTTTATGTTGGTTATCTTCAATTGTCAAATGCTCCCAAACTATACCATCATGGGTAGAAATAATACCTTTTTGAGTGCTTGATGGTTTTGTTTGCCAAGTTTTAGGACAACAGAATTTATTCCTGCTGAGCTTATGTTTTATATTTTTTTTTTCTTCCCATCCTATGTAGGAATGACGAAGAAAAGTTCCACCGTGACCTTTTGAATATTTCCCGGACTACATTGTCTTCTAAACTACTCACCCACCATAAAGATCACTTTGCTAAACTAGCAGTAGAAGCGGTCCTCAGACTGAAAGGCTCTGGCAATCTGGAAGCTATCCACGTCATTAAGAAGTTGGGAGGAAGTCTTACAGAGTCTTACTTGGATGAAGGTATTTTGTATTTTAAATGTAGATACAGGAGGGCCCCGCTAATATGGCGGGTTCCGTTATATGGCCCCGCTGGAAAGTGGAACCGGCGATTTTCTGTTTCCTGCAGGTCTGTGCATGCGCAGACCTCCGTTCTGTGCATGCGCGACCTCCGTTCTGCGCATGGCCAGCCTCGGTACTCCCCGTTCTGCGCGGCCTTGCAGCTCCCGTCATGGCAGACGTGGTGGCCCCCTTTTCGGTATCGCTGTATGAACGCATCACCGAAAAGCGGGGCTCGACTGTCTAACGATGCAAGAGAATTTCAGGATTTTAAAGCATTAGCCCAAAGAAGAAAATGTTTAGCAAAATAAAAAATGTGATGTTAAAATGCCTTGATTAGGTAATTGAGGTTATAGGAAATATACAGTTATCTGGTTACTTGGGTCCCTTCAAGCACTTAACACAAAAAACAAACCGTTATAAACTGTAATCTCAATTTATATATATAAAAAAGCTGATCATGTGTTCTTTACCTTGACTGGCTTCTCTTTCATTAATTTCTTCAAAATACTTTAAATTAATAATGATATGCTCTGTAAACAAAACCTATTCAAAATACTGTACTTAATATAATCTTGGATATTTGTCCTTGTTTTCTACTGTAAAAATGTTTCTACTCCGAGGTATAGAATTAAAGATCGTCATGTTTTTATACATTTGACAATATATTTACCCTCGAGTGCACCAGAAAAAACTTTTCTTACAGAGACCATTGTAAAATATATTTATAGATTTGCAAATTGATATTATAGGTGATTTCTTTTTCAGGATTTTTGTTGGATAAGAAGGTTGGTGTAAACCAACCAAAGCGTATAGAGAATGCCAAAATCCTCATCGCAAACACAGGAATGGATACTGACAAAATCAAGGTTGGATGATTGTTTCAACCCCCCACCTTATATATTATATAAATATGTATCTTTATTTTAACAAACGTCGTTCAATTTTATTGTAATATATAGGTCTTTGGCTCACGGGTACGTGTGGACTCTACTGCGAAAGTGGCCGAGATAGAAATGGCTGAGAAAGAGAAGATGAAAGAGAAGGTGGAACGTATTCTGAAGCATGGAATAAACTGCTTTATTAACAGGTAAATAAAAGGAAAGTGGTACAACCCTGGATTACCCCCCCTTTTTAAATCCTTGTTTTCCCATTGACGGCGGTGACTTAGGCTGAGTTTATAGTGTACACACGGCAAGCACAAATTGCAGGATACTTTAGAGGCCGCTCCTAGTGAGCAAGCATGACAAAGCGTGATGGCGCGGCTGCGTTTTGAAAGACGAAAAATTGGTCTTCAAGTGGCGGCTGCATCACGTGAGCAGTTCAACCAATCACGGCGAACCAGCTCCATGACATCACAGTGCGGGCTGGAAGTGTGAAGGAAGTGCTTTGAGGTCTGCCCATGTGCGCGAGTGTGGCACACGCATGGCGCAGTAGGAGCGTGACGTCACTTCCGTCATGGAATTTTGTTACAACACACAGGATTTTTCTAATCAACTCTATAGGTGCCAGCAAAGAAGTTTCACTTCAAAAACTAAAAAGAGCTACATACCTTAGATGTGGAGAAATGTGTAAAACATTTGAAAGTGGTGCAAGATTTCAGAAATCAGACAGCCTTGTTATCGTCACAAAAGACTAAGCAGCATCAATGGCCAAGATTGCTCATTGGATCACCTGCATCAGAGATGCATATAAACAGAAGTGAACCAGTTCAAGAAAAATTGGTAACACATTAGACTAGAGCGGCATTCAAGGCTTAAGCATCCCACATGGAATTATGTATAGCAGCCGTGTAGTTAGACACATTTATATTAAACCAGGTTGCCCTCACCTTGAAGGCTGGTTCACACAGCCGAAACGGCGTTCATGGCACAATACATTTTGATTATTAGCAAGTCCGTGTGCCCATCTGATTTTCATCTTCACTACTTAATTTGTAGTTTGAGGTTACCATCGTAACTGCATACTGGGCTCTGGTGAGGCATCTGTTTTTACTTCCCAGACACTTAATTCAACTTAACGAAGCATCAGATTTTAAAAACAAAAAAAATCCGCTCAAGAGGCAATATATATTTCATAAAACATGTGCAACAAAACATGCGATCGGTTTAGACTGCTTTAAAGGTTTTTTTTATGTAGATTGAGGGGTTTAGTTTGGTTAAAATGGCTGTCATGGAGCCATCTTTTCATTGGCATAAAATGTTTTGGTGTCATATTTATGTACAGCAGGGCCCCGGGTATACGGCGGGTTCCGTTCCAGAGGCCCGTTGTATTGTGAAAACCGTCGGAAAGCGGATCTGGCGATTTTCACTTCTGCGCATGCACAAACCGGTATTTTTGCCGTTCTGCGCATGTGCAACCTATGGTTCTGCGCGATTTACAAACTAACATGGCGGCCCCCTTCTCGGTGCCGCCGTATCAGCGGATCGCCGAGAAGCGGGGGGCCCTGCTGTATGTTTCTAAAAAGCACCGGTGTATACAGGTGATGATTGTTTGGAGAGATTTTAGACGTGGGATGATTGCGTTATAGAGCCCTGTTAAATGTTTAGGAATCAAAGGGAACTGAAAATAAAATCTTGTACCAAACAATATGCAATATACATTTAAATGACAATGATTGATTTAGAATTTTATACATGCCCTCTTTTTTAAAAATATTAAAATTAGCCGTGTTTTTTTAAATTTGCACAGTTATAACATATTCAGCATAAGTTGTTGGCCAGAAGATTTCAAGAGGACACCTCACGAGTATTAGCACCTTGATTACCAGCTGTGTAGCCCCAGCAAAGCGTTAAAGCTTTGTATGCGCTGAACACAGTGGCTTTGCATCTTGTTGTATTTTGTTGCTTTTGTGTATTGAATTTAATAGCGTACAGTACTTTGCTTTTTTTGCAAGGCTTTCCTCTTTGTTGCAGGCCATGTAAATATTCACTTTTTTTATGTGCTAGAAGCAGGGGTGCGCAAACTGGGGGGTGCGTGTTTTTTTTCCGGGGAGGGGGTGGAAGTACGGCAATAGAGGCCCTGCTTGCTTAAGCGTGAGGCCTCTGTAACTCACCTGAATTCAGCCAGCATCAGGCAACGCGGCGCCATTTGACGCTGGATTAAAGGTAAGGGGGTGCGGCACTGGGGGAGAGCAGACAGGGGGGCACAGCGCAGAGTTTGCGCTACAGGATTTGTTTCCATATTACACAAAATGGTTGTGTTTTAAAGTGTTCTCTGCATTCAGTGTGTCTTCCTCTTTCTCTTTGTAGGCAGCTGATTTATAATTACCCGGAGCAGCTGTTTGCAGCGGCTGGTGTCATGGCCATTGAACATGCTGATTTTTCTGGTGTTGAACGTTTAGCTCTTGTCACAGGTATTCAAGTTAAATTCTCCTGTTCCCTGTTGCCAGCAGTTTAAAGATTTTTACAGATTATATCCTGGACTTTTGGCTTGAGACGACTTTAATGATATCTAAGGCATAAGATAAACACCTTCCCTTTTTATTTATTTTGTACTAGCTGAGAGACCCGGCGTTGCCCGGGATGTAATGTTCCCGTTCCTCTCTCTCCTCCCCCCTCTCTCTGTTTGTCCCCCATTCACATCAATCCAGTCCCCCCCCTCCCTCCCTCCTTTACAGCTTCATGTAGCGTGTGTGCGTCAGTCACTGTGTGTTTGCTCGCGCGTCAGTGAGTCTGAGGCAGAAACACAAACACACACAGATTGACTGACGCACACACAGTCAGTGTGTGCCTCAGTCAGTGTGTGCGTGCGTCAGTCAGGCTTTGTGTGCGCGTCAGTCAGTGTGTGCGTGCGTGCGGCAGTCAGTCAGTGTGTGCGCGCGGGGCGTCAAAGGCAGGGGGGGGCGTCAAAGGCAGGGGGGGGCGTCAAAGGGAGGGGGGGGCGTCAAAGGGAGGGGGGGGGCGTCAAAGGGAGGGGGGGGGCGTCAAAGGGAGGGGGGGGGCGTCAAAGGGAAGCGTCAAAGGGAGGGGGGGGGGCGTCAAAGGCAGGGGGGGGCGTCAAAGGCAGGGGGGGGCGTCAAAGGGAGGGGGGGGCGTCAAAGGGAGGGGGGGGGCGTCAAAGGGAGGGGGGGGGGGCGTCAAAGGGAGGGGGGGGGCGTCAAAGGGAAGCGTCAAAGGGAGGGGGGGGGGGCGTCAAAGGGAGGGGGGGGGGCGTCAAAGGGAGGGGGGGGGCGTCAAAGGGAGGGGGGGGGGCGTCAAAGGGAGGGGGGGGGGCGTCAAAGGGAGGGGGGGGGCGTCAAAGGGAGGGGGGGGGGCGTCAAAGGGAGGGGGGGGGCGTCAAAGGGAGGGGGGGGGGGCGTCAAAGGGAGGGGGGGGGGGGCGTCAAAGGGAGGGGGGGGGGGGCGTCAAAGGGAGGGGGGGGGGGCGTCAAAGGGAGGGGGGGGGGCGTCAAAGGGAGGGGGGGGGGCGTCAAAGGGAGGGGGGGGGGCGTCAAAGGGAGGGGGGGGGGCGTCAAAGGGAGGGGGGGGGCGTCAAAGGGAGGGGGGGGGCGTCAAAGGGAGGGGGGGGGGGCGTCAAAGGGAGGGGGGGGGGCGTCAAAGGGAGGGGGGGGCGTCAAAGGGAGGGGGGGGCGGGGCGTCAAAGGGAGGGGGGGGGGCGTCAAAGGGAGGGGGGGGCGCCTCAAAGGCATGGATTCCTCCCCCTGCATTTCCTGCAGTGGACAGGAGGGGGGGGGGGCAGTGGACAGGAGGGGGGGGCAGTGGACAGGAGGGGGGGGGCAGTGGACAGGAGGGGGGGGGCAGTGGACAGGAGGGGGGGGCAGTGGACAGGAGGGAGGGGGCAGTGGACAGGAGGGAGGGGGCAGTGGACAGGAGGGGGGGGGCAGTGGACAGGAGGGAGGGGGCAGTGGACAGGAGGGGGGGGGCAGTGGACAGGAGGGGGGGGGCAGTGGACAGGAGGGGGGGGGGCAGTGGACAGGAGGGGGGGGCAGTGGACAGGAGGGGGGGCAGTGGACAGGAGGGGGGGGGGCAGTGGACAGGAGGGGGGGGGCAGTGGACAGGAGGGGGGGGGGCAGTGGACAGGAGGGGGGGGGGCAGTGGACAGGAGGGGGGGGCAGTGGACAGGAGGGGGGGGGCAGTGGACAGGAGGGGGGGGGCAGTGGACAGGAGGGGGGGGGCAGTGGACAGGAGGGGGGGGGGCAGTGGACAGGAGGGGGGGGGGCAGTGGACAGGAGGGAGGGGGCAGTGGACAGGAGGGGGGGGGCAGTGGACAGGAGGGGGGGGCAGTGGACAGGAGGGAGGGGGCAGTGGACAGGAGGGGGGGGGCAGTGGACAGGAGGGGGGGCAGTGGACAGGAGGGGGGGGCAGTGGACAGGAGGAAGGAGGGGGGGCAGTGGACAGGAGGGGGGGCAGTGGACAGGAGGGGGGGGCAGTGGACAGGAGGGGGGGGCAGTGGACAGGAGGGGGGGCAGTGGACAGGAGGGGGGGGCAGTGGACAGGAGGGGGGGGGCAGTGGACAGGAGGGGGGGGCAGTGGATAGGAGGGGGGGGCAGTGGATAGGAGGGGGGGCAGTGGATAGGAGGGGGGGGCAGTGGACAGTGACACACACACACACACACACACACACACACACACACACAGTTGATGCGCCCTTTCTCAGTTCCGTTTGGCGCCGGAGGTGGGGAGCGACACCTACCTGTACTTCCGGGCGCCGCCACCGTCTGACTCGGCGCCGCGAGGGAGGAAGGGGGTCCGCCATCTTACGCGCCGCGTGGCAGCTGCGGGAAGCGAGGTGATTTGGAGCGGGGAGGGGGGAGAGGTGATTTGGAGCGGGGAGAGGTGATTTGGAGCGGGGAGAGGTGATTTGGAGCGGGGAGAGGTGATGCCGCTGGGGAGGGGGAAGAGGTGATGCCGCTGGGGAGGGGGAAGAGGTGATGCCGCTGGGGAGGGGGAAGAGGTGATGCCGCTGGGGAGGGGGAAGAGGTGATGCCGCTGGGGAGGGGGAAGAGGTGATGCCGCTGGGGAGGGGGAAGAGGTGATGCCGCTGGGGAGGGGGAAGAGGTGATGCCGCTGGGGAGGGGGAAGAGGTGATGCCGCTGGGGAGGGGGAAGAGGTGATGCCGCTGGGGAGGGGGAAGAGGTGATGCCGCTGGGGAGGGGGAAGAGGTGATGCCGCTGGGGAGGGGGAAGAGGTGATGCCGCTGGGGAGGGGGAAAAGGTGATTTGGAGAGGGGAGAGAGGTTGTGTGTGTGTGTGTGTGTGTGTGTGTGTGTGTGTGTGTGTGTGTTTTATTTATTTTTTTGGACCTTTGGCCCGTCACTCCGCCTCAGGCCAATGAGAGGTGTGGGGGGCGGGCCAAGGGGGTGGTGTGAGTGTGTGAGGCCAATGAGAGGTGTGCGGGGGCGGGCGGGCCAAGGGACCAATGAGATTGCCGCTAGGGACACCGGACATCCAGCAGGCAGGCATGCATGCAGGCAAACATACAGTGCTTTCACGAATATAGTATAAGATGATCTTCAAGTTTTATCACCTTTTTCACATCTGTTGCCTGTCTTTACATTCACAACCGGCAATCACAGATAAGATGATAAATTCAAAAGGTCAATTGACTGCTTAATCTGTTGCTGATTACTCGCCTGATCTAAACTTGGTTTAGCAGTTAAAGCAAATACTTGGGGATAAATCTGAAAAAGGGGGGAATATATATGATTCAAACACTTATGCAGAAAACCTCTGACATTTTAACCTGGTATATTGGGTACTGGATCGCACTTGTTGAGCATGTTTGAGAAGAGAGGGTGAAACATTTGTCGTCTCATAAATGGCAAATATTGTACATTCGTCCATCACAGAAATATTTGTAACAATGTTAACATTTACGAAGAATGCCAGGAGCTACTGTTTTAAAGTCAGTGATTCATACTTGGACAACAAATGGGTGGTGCATCAATATCGCTTACATTCTTAGGCTAAGGCCCCGCTCCCTCCGTCAGTGCTCCCGCACTGCAGACAGGCGGGGCGCTAACAGACACAGACCGCAATATGCGGTCTGTAGGGAGCCGGAGCGGGAGGTGGGCGGGAGTGGGAGGTTTGAGCGGGAGGGGGGCGTGGCTTGAGCGGAGGGACCCGCTACTCTCCCCTCCTCCCTCCACGGGCTCGAGCTGGCACTCATACACACGCAGACACAGACAGACAGACAGACAGACAGACAGACAGACAGACAGACAGACAGACAGACAGACAGACAGACAGAGGCAGGCACTCACGCACTCAGGCACACACATACACACACACAGACAGGCACTCACGCTGCTTTCCCCCCACACTCCTCCCCGCTCCCTGAAGCCTCTCCTCCCGAAGCCTCCCCTCCTCATTGCCTCACAGCCACACCACGTGACGCGTCAACGCTAGGGATCACCA
Organism: Ascaphus truei; assembly: GCF_040206685.1. Taxonomy (NCBI): domain Eukaryota; kingdom Metazoa; phylum Chordata; class Amphibia; order Anura; family Ascaphidae; genus Ascaphus; species Ascaphus truei. The sequence goes on along the minus strand of NC_134487.1, from coordinate 97,981,569 downwards.
TTCTCTTGTATCCCGTAGCGGCTGACGCGTCACAGCGTGTAGTGAGCTGTGCAGCCAGGGGGGACCGGGACCGGCTTGGGAGGATTCCCCTGCTGGTGGGGAACTCGCGTGTGGCCGCCCGCGCCGCCGGGCGCACCGGGTCCCAGGCCTTAGTCCTCGTTCAGGGTGCCGGCATCAGAGTGGGGGCGGACGTTAGATACAAATTGTTTCAACTGAATAGCAGTTGTCAGGGTAGCAGCTGCCCTGTCGCCGAAGTACGGAATGGACGCTTGCTACAGTTTCAATAAACAACCCAATTTGTTTTTTGAAGCTGCAGCAGCGTCACTGGTACTTTGGCAGCCAATTAAATCATTCTTGAAAATTATTTCAACACGGCAACACCGATCCCTAAACTGCTGTCTGTCGCCACGCCTCCTGAAAAATGGAAAAGGTCTGCTGGGGATGATGTGCACACATCGCCCAGCAGACTGACGCTCGCACATGTGAACGCCCGCCCTCCAACTCATGTCTCTGGCACCCTGAACTCGGCCTTAGCTTTTGTCCACATGGTGTTTTACATAGCGTTGCATTCCTTAGATTTTAAACCATTTCCACAAATTAATGTGAGATATGCAGCTCAAACTAGCTCAGATTTTGTGCGCAAGCAAAATGGTTTCAAACGGGCTCTTTTGCTTGAGACGGAGAAGCACCCGGTCGGGTGATTTGTGGTTGGGCAGAATTGGAGCTGCACATGTAAGATCCTGGGGTGACAATGCTATAATGGTCAATGTATCGTGTTCTAAGGCAGCACAAGCAAAGTCATGTTTTAGGGACCTCAATTCTGATCTATAACTTTCTGTGCAATACTTTGCGCAGGATGTATCCCTTCCACTCAGTAGAGCGGGAACAGTGTGAGATGCACATCTACTAGAAGTATCCCTAAATTGCCATTAATACAAGTTTAATTTCCCATTTTGAAAGGTAGAAATGTAAACCTATCCTGTTCATTATTTATAATGACCCCAAAAAATAACTGACAGGGTTTCACTGACCATTCCATACAGCAAAGTGTTACAATGGGAAGACACTGGTGGATTAGGATGAAATAATTGGCAATATATCTGTGCGGCTATTTCAGAATAAGGATGATTTACTTTCCTATGTTTTCTTTTGCAGGCGGTGAAATAGCTTCTACCTTTGATCATCCAGAGCTTGTGAAGCTTGGAACATGCAAACTTATCGAAGAAGTCATGATTGGAGAGGATAAGCTGATACATTTCTCAGGTGTTGCCATGGGTAAGCGGCTGAAAACATTTGTTTCTATTGCTCAGTCTGTTTTTCTATCCCCTTCATTCTCTAGAGCAGCGGTGCGCAAAGTGGGGGGCGCGACCCCCAGGGGGGGCGGGAGATTGTGCTGGGGGGGGCGCGGGCAGTTGCAGAGGCCCCGCACTCTTCCCCCAGGCATTTAAATTAAATGCCGGGGGATCGTGTGAGGCCCCTGCAACTATTTACTTACCGGGATTCAGCCGGCTGTGTTGCGTCGCCATGGCAACGCGGCGTCAATGGACGCCGCAGCACCATGTGACCTGACGTCACACGCCCAAGCAGCGTCATCTGCCGCGAAAGAAGGTAGGCAGGGGGGCGCGAGAGCCGGGGGCAGAGTGACAGGGGGGCGCAGCACAAAAAGTTTGTGCTCCCCTGCTCTAGAGGAGCTGTTAACACCTTGCTCTGCCTCTTAGGGCTAGATTTGACCATCCTGCTGTTTGTTAAACTCCAGTGAGCCAACGCAATATATTATTGCCCTAAAAATGCCTAGTAAAACTGTGAAAAAGTGAGAAATAAGTGGTAAACTGGCACACATCTGAAACCTAGAGCTATAAAGTTTGGGGTCTTCATGAATCTTAAACAGTGTTGAGATTCTATCCAAGGAGCCGTAAAGGAAAAAGCATATAAAACAAGTTTCACGCAAGTAGAACTAACATGAGTCGTGGAGACTTTTCTGAATTTTGATGTGTTTTGAGTTTTTTTTTGTCTGACAAGTTGACTCATTCTAAGCAATATTACATGAGCTGCAGGGCTTTACATTTTCATACGTGTTTTAGCATGGTAATTATGTCGCATTTTTCCTTGGTTACATTAGCCTTTTTTATTTATATATTTATTTATTTGCGTTATTTTTATTATTGAAACCAGCTTGGCTGGTTGTTCATAAAAAATAAATGACCTTTGGTCAAAATCCATACTATTTATGCTAAACATCTCCAATCTCAAGGGGTTGGAAAAAGAAAAAAAAATTGGCAGGACAAATAATGGATTAATTTCAGATGTATGTTTTATTTTATTATAATTCGCACTGAACTAGAAGTTGGAATTCCCCCCCCCCCCCCCCCAAGACCACGCCATTAACAAGTTATATTCATTTGCAAAGTTGTTCAAAGCTCTCACCACAAACAACAAAATTTATTGCTGAAGCAATTGCTTATAGAAAACGACTTCATAGATCGCTTTTCTCCCAATGGGACTCAAGGCGTTACAATTACAGTATTTTGCACGGTATACACCACACTGGGTTTTTACAGGCCCAGTCCCTGCCCAAATGAGCTAGCACTCTATTTTTGTTGCCTGTTATTGTGGGCTTTCTTTATACATGTGGTAATTCCGATTTGTGCTATAATTTCAAAACCTTGTTAACATCTATTCCCGTTCCCTGTCACTGCCAGGAGAGGCTTGCACTATTGTTCTCCGTGGTGCAACACAGCAAATTTTGGATGAAGCTGAAAGGTCCCTACATGATGCGCTGTGTGTGCTTTCTCAGACTGTGAAGGACACCAGGACGGTCTATGGTGGAGGTATTCATTTGCTGACTTTAATTCTGCACGCAACTTCATACCAGATGAAGGGCCATGTTTTCGTACATTTGTAAAACTACGTGTGTGCATGATTTTCAGGGTGTTCGGAGATGCTGATGGCTCACGCGGTGACAGAGCTTGCTAATAGGACACCAGGGAAAGAGTCTGTTGCCATGGAGTCTTTCGCCAAAGCACTGCGCACGGTAAGTAGAACATTGCCCATGGAAGGCGTCATTTCACCGAATGGTTTTCCTACAGACGCTTCATTATCAATAATTAAAGCAGAAGTTACCCACCCAAAAATGGTGGGGGCGGCTGCTTTAAATTCCAGTTGTACATTTTGTACATTGCCATTTTGCAGCCATAATAGTTATAACATTCTAAATGTATTTGCGTTGGTCTCTACTAATGTCAACTTAATGGAATACTACTGTGTGGTTATATATATATATTTTTTTTTCTCTACTTAGCTACCGACCATCATAGCAGACAATGCTGGATATGACAGCGCTGACCTGGTTTCTCAACTCCGTGCTGCCCACTCTGAGGGAAAGTCTACCTATGGGCTGGGTAAGACACAACGGTGCATGCTTTGCAAGAAAGGAAGGGACCCATTTGTTTCAGAAAGCAGTGTGTCCTCTAAATGCTTCTGCTTATAAAGATTTAACTTTTTTTTTTCAGGGTCCTTCCTGAAAATAAGATAAAATATTTTATAGCCGCAAACTCCTAGTCAATTATTTCATGTTCCACTTCACCATAATTTGAACAGGGTGTGATATTCTGCAGCCGTGTCGTGCTATTCTCTGCTCCAGTGACCCTCTGCTGGCAGAGAAATGTACCTTTTTATGTTCAGCTTGTTTGTTTGCATTTTGGGAAATCAATATGGCCACCGGGTCAGCCTCACCCCCATGGGCCAGTTTGAAGCTGCAAATCAAACAAAGATGTCATCTTTCACCTGCAAATACAAAGGTACATTTCTTAGGAACCAGGGGATTCTGGAAACTGAAACTAGTGCAACCCAGCTCTAGATCACCTCCCTGTTCAGATTAGGACATTTAAAAAAAAGTTACTTTGTGGGCCTGCTGCCTTACTGTATTCGGATGTTAGAAACCCAAATATACACTGGAGCTTTCACAAAGCCCTCTTCATATCCCCCAAGTATAAAGAGAAGCGTGCTGAGTACTGAAGGGCCCTGCTTTGGAATGCTGCAGTGTGGTCAGCAGAGCTGCACAGTCATTATTTCAAGCATTGGGTTTGTCAAGTCAAAAAAAAATCTTTTTTTTCTTTCCAAGGGATAATGTGCTTCAGAAGGCTAAGGGTGCATAGAAGTTCTTGTTCGAATACAAAGCAGCATTTTTTTTTTGTAGGAGTAATAAATCCTTATGCGCACACGCGCCCCCAAGCAACCACATCACCAAGTTATCCTCCCCCAGAATCCTATACATTTAACTACTAATGTTTATATTTTGCCCCCCCTGAGCATGTCCTCCTATTTAAAAATACCAAAGTCTGCTCTGGGGTAGTGCTTTTAATCTCCAGGACACTTAATATTTCAAATGCTTATTTTCTAAAGAGTAGGATTTAAAAATCTAAATTGTGAGGCAGTCTTTTAAGTATGTTTACAAAAAAAAAGTGATCAAAATGGACTGGTTTGTACATACATTTAAAAATGTTCGCTGTTTGCTTGTGCAGTTATGATCAATAAAATGCAAATTGTAGCGAATACTCCATAATACAATATCCACTAAAGAACCCCACTGGACACTAACTAATGCAGTATGTGTAGTACATTCTGAGGTATTGCATCAGAAAATATGGACTGAGGATGATTGTAACCAGGCTCATCCTGCTTCTCGCAGACTCAATAAGCTGAAAGATGGAAATAAAAGTTTCCAGAGCAAGATTTATCATTTCACTTACTACTATCGAGCTTTCCGAATGATCTTTAACACATTGCTTTCTATTGCACCCTGCTGACTCCTGCAACCATCGATGATATTGCCAACCCAGAAATGTATTCTGATGTATTGTTTTTTTCCTTTTTTATTTTGCCTTTCAGATATGAGAAATGGCATTACTGGAGACATGGCAGAGCTGGGCATTACCGAAAGTTTCCAAGTGAAGAGACAAGTCTTGCTGAGTGCGGCTGAAGCTGCTGAAATGATTCTGCGTGTCGATAATATCATTAAAGCAGCACCACGGTAACTTATTATTCATCACTTCACAAACCTAATGCTCCTTGCTATAAGTACCAAACACTTGCCCTCTGACACAATCTCCATTTGCGGAGAATGTGGTTTCAAAATAGATCTTTCATACATCTATATGTGCACATGAGCTATAGACGTGTTATAAATTCTTTGCAGAATGGTTACTTTAATATACAAAGCAGCCTCATGAAGGTTTAAGCACCAATCCTTTCCCATGTGGTAGTTTCCCAGTATAACTGCATCTGTCATAGTTCATGGAGATCACTTGGTTCTGTACATTTTTATTGATGGCAGGTTGTCTTGAAGTGGATGCCATAAGCCTCCTTGCTGGAGCCAATACACCTTGGTAACTATGTTACTTGTTCACATACTGTACTGCCACTGGGTTAGCTTGCCAGCAAGGCTTATTTGCAAGCCATTTTAATCTCCTAAAATCTTTTAACTATTAACGTGTATATAATATATCGGGAACATGGGAATAACCTGCAGCATTGTCCTGGAAAACCTCCAGTTTGGGATATGGCCAAACGCCATTCAGTCACGGAAGGTTGCGCGTTTAAAATGTTAATATTCATCATTTATTCACTACAGCCTGTTCTTTTCAGCATCCTGTGTATAAAACCCTCCAAGCACTCGGAAAATGAAGGCTTTCATGTCACAGTTTTTTTTTTGTTTTTTTTAATGTACCATTTTTGCATTTTTATGAAATACTAATAACATTTGAAATATTCACTTTTCAATGAATGTGTGCGATATAATGAAATATGCGTGTATATGTAGGACACGTCAGCCTGTAAACAGACATTAATATTTATGGGTCGACTTCATTTCCTGAAAGTCTGGCTAAATGTGTCTGCTATTTACCAGGATGTTAACACTTATTATAAATGTACAGTTCTGTGTAGGGATGTGGAAGCTATTTCGATGATACTTCACAGATGTATGATTTTTGCAAAGTGTGCTGTCGACATATTAGATATTTTTGGGTACCTTCAGTTATTAGCTACTAAAGAGAAGTTTAATGTACCTCTTATTTCCAAAGCAGGATCTATTTTAATTTGCAATATAGCGAAAAACAGTAAGGTGTGCAAAATGATCTTGGTGCAAGTCTTAATATTTCAAAACTGAAAGGGACCACAAATTGATGTCTAGCAGGGTGAAGTTACAGTATGGTAAATGTAAAAAAATTTTTTAAAAAAATTGGTCGGCCACGAACTTTACGTTTCTTGTATTCTGCAAACATTCTATATCTTCATTAACCTTCTATAAACTGTTCATATAAGTTATTTACAGTATTTTCAAGTGCTGCTATTAAGGCTGCAAACCTGTAACGTCAATGAACGCCAGATTTCAGTTGTTTGGGTGTTAAGATTCTCACATGAAACCTATTCTTGAATCTGTAGGATTGGTGTTGGCAGCTTATATATGCAGGAGTTAAAGGATGAGAATTTGGCTGACATACCGATGCGGCATGTGCCATTGGTGTTTCTGGCATATGTGGAAAAATATTGCCGTTTACTGTGCCGATATTGCTGCTGAATTCATATTGAGTTATAGTTTTACTGTGATGGCTACAGAAGTCATCAGTTGCATTGTTTTACATGCGATTGAGGAAATAAGTAGGTTACAGTGGCCCCAACTGAAAAATTGGAGATCAGACAGGCTGTGGATCACATTCAATAAATGTTAATCTCCTAGTCTGAAGCAGAAATCTGTGCTGCTTTTTAAATTTTGTAAAGCTTTTCCGGATCCTGGTTTCACTCCTGGGAGATGCAGAGAACGGTGCAGTAGTTATACAGAGCTGGCCTGCATGTAATGCAAGAGACCACACCACGTCCATACACGAGCAGGATCATTAAACTTTTAACGCCTCCCTCTCCTTCAGTCACACACTTTTTGGTTAAAACTTCTCATCTTTCTTGGTAACATTGCTAAAATCTGTTTTTATCCTCTACTGCTAAAACTAATGCATTGCCTTCCTAATCATTTCACTTTTTCCTAGAACAGCAGCGTATTATCTACTGCTTAAAACACTGTCCTAGGTACCCATCAAAATCTCTATCCCCGTCAGATTTCCTCCTTACTTGGGAGACCCTACTCTCCTACTCTCCTACTCCTCCCTACTTTACATGTTTGCTTTCATTTCCTGCTATACCTTTGTCTCCCACCCTTTTCACTGTTACTGCTCTTGCCTAAACCCTTTATCCATCTCACTGCCTCTACCTGTGAAGCATCCTCACAATCTGTATGCAGATTGTGTAAACCTTCTCTCCTCACCAAGTTATATCTGAAAACGCGTCTTCTGAATGAAGCCTTTCAATTTCCTGGACTCACGACTACTCCCCATTCCCACAGAGGCACATGCCAATACTCTTAGCCACAGCACTGCCATCCACTACACTTACTCCTTCCCCCCACTGTCTCTCTGTAAGTCTCCTAATGTGCCACTTAGATTTTAAGTTCTCTTGGGCACCAATGAGTGTTCTTGTTTGTTTGCATCTATTATATTTACACATTCTGGTTTTCTGTTTTTTTTGTGTAAAATCGGCGTTTATTTAATGTAATATTTTTCCGAATGCCAAAAATCGTTGCGTCTGTCTTTTTTCCAATTGCTTATTAATTTTATGGGTGTTATTTATTTACCTAGGTCAGTTTTACTCATGTGCAAATACACAAAATATACTATATATTTATATATTTTAAATTCATGTGAATCGTAGTGTTAAAGTTGATGGACCCTAGCACATTCTAGCCACCCTCCTGAATGACCCCGCAGTGTTGTCATCCAGCTGCACTGAGGCTTGCTGCCAGTTTGAGGGTTGCAGAGAGTGCGGCAGCTTTCATCAATACAAGACTTATTTTAATTTATTTTCTGGTCGTTATCGGTTTTAACCAGGAAAAAAAAACAATGAGTTGTTTTATCGGGGGTTTTCTGTGAAAACCGGAATCCCTAATTTTATTCCCGTATTCTGTTTTGTAAAGTGCTGCCTGCATACAATCTTGAGCTTTATCAATTAAAATATACATCTAGCAGAGAAACGAGCACTAAGACTTAAAAATGCTATCTTACTCTTAATATCATTTCTTACGGGTTTGGGCAAACTGTTACCCGACTAGTACATATTAAGCCTGGATATTGCGGTTTCTGTAGGCATTGTTGTTTTTATACTTTTTCTAAAATGTGAACGATTAACAATAACTTTCTGTTCCAACAGGAAACGTGTACCAGACCATCATCCCTGTTAAGCACTCGTCAACCCAAATGGGTTTGGACCAGTCTTCAGCTGTTTTCTTAAGACAATGATAGTAAAGAAGCGCAGCTACCAGAGTTAAAGATAAAGGCTGTATGTTTAACTGGGCACTTGCAGATTAAACCCCGTAATGTATTTGAAAATGTTTTTTTTTTTTTTTTTTGCAAAACATATTAAACCCAGATTTGGTTTGTGCACAACATCTGTATTTGTATCTGTACTATTTCCATACTGACCACTGAAATAAAGTTTCATTCATGTTTGTTGTCTGGAAACAAAGCTTCCTGTGTGTTTGAAAGTCTAATGTTAACAATATCACTTGGCTTGTCTGTGCATACATAATCAGTTGAAAAATGATCATTAAATAATGCATCTCTCAATTTCTTATGAGTTTAAGCATGTAAATGTACTCAAACTAACATTGCAAATAGAATTTGGACAAACTTCATTAGAGCACCCACAGAAACAGTGACTGACGTTAATCTTCTTTTTAAAGACTGCTATGGTGTTTGCAGCAATACTATTTCAACTCTTTCTTTGTAATGTTAATCATGTGAAAATGTAAAATTCTGCATTCTTACCTAAGCTGGCAATCGTCTGGTGCTCCTGTTGTAAATCTGTAAAAATCATGATTGTGTGCCTAACATAATGGCTACTTCAGTCAGTGTAACTCAGCAGCTACAGTTTAATAATGTTACCGTGGTACAATAAGGATACAGTTTATAGCTCAAATGGCTGGGAACATTTGCAACAAATTATCCCAAATAGGAAAGTCTTGCAACGGTTGTGCACTTCTTGGGAGGTGGGTTAAACCTGCTATAGAAATCAAAGGATGCTTTGAAACATGAAGACTTGACTAAAAACAACAAACAGTCCCTAATACAGAATTTTTTTATTTAAAAAATAACATTTCACATGTTGCTGCTTTAAATGTACACATGCATTGGATTATCCTCTAGTAAAATACTGGTACTTTTAAGGACAAACTTGCTATTAGCAACTCAATGTATATTCTGCATTAATACTATAACAGGACACAACAGCTGTGTGCAAACATTGTCCAAATTGGAAATAAGTAAGACCAAAATTAGACTTTTAAGCAGCAATCCCCCCTCAGATTCCCAAGATACTTATTGGTTAAATTGGCTGTATTTACTGCCTGGTGCTTTAAATGACCACAAAGGATATTGAAGCTTCCTATGGGATAATTGGCAGCCATCTTGTTCCCCCTGTATCTGGGGAAATGGCAGGTCCCTGGTGCTGAAAATAGCACCATTCAGCTTGACCATCTGTTTCCCATCTTATTTAAAAAAAAAAAAAAGTCAATTATGGTGACTAAGAAGATGAGGGACTAAGGAAAAGGTTGAACAGTCCCTGGTGGATCACGACTATGGCCAGATGAAACATCTGACTGTGCCATTAATGGCTGAAGGATCAGCCTGTGAGCGGGAAGGCTCTGCAGGAGCTGGTTGGTTGAGATTGCTGAGGGCTACACAGGGCAACAACTAATTGGGTTACGGGAGTTGAGTAACCTACAGAGGGGCTCCTCTTTACAGAAAAGGGTACTGAAGGCTTTGTGAAGACATGGTAGGTCTGCCATGGTTACACTTTCAATAAGGGCTCCAACGTTTTTCCTGCACCTTATAACACCGGGTCATCGGAACTGGGGAGAGACACTGGCACTGTGCAGCGAGTTATTTGATAGTTGTAAATGTATGATCCTATCGATTGAGGGATATATAAATATATGTATGCATCTGGTTCTAGGAGTTCTATAGATATGTTCTGATTAGTTAAAGCCATATGTTGTGTCTTTTTCTCTGACCTACTGCCACATTCTCAGAATAATATTGGGGAGTGGGACTTTGGCTCACACCTTTGCATATAAGAAGTGAGTCTAAGGGGGATTACAAGGGGTTAAACCTACATACTCTATTAGTCAAAGTAATAAAATACAAGAAGCACAAGCCCATCACCAATACCCTCATTGTCAACTTCAGAAATAGCACTATTAGGCCACAGCTCACAATGCTACATCATTTGTCATCAAGTGTGCATGGCCCCATTACTGGTAATGGCACAGAAGGGGGGAGGGGGCAAGACAATCAGCCACAGAAAACGAGGGGGAGGAGGATTATGAAGAATATGTTGTTGGTGGTTATACTGGAAGTGCAGTAGAGAAAGCTCAAACGGAGAAGAGCAGGACCGCTTCTAGATTCTGTGCTGCATTTATTGTGACGGCGACGCTGATGTCACGCTGCGTTTGCTGGAAAAATCAAATTGCAGTGACTTCCAGCAATCGCGACCGCTCCATCACGTCTGTCCTACTATAAGCACACATGACGGTTTCAATACATTTGTTTTGAAGAGGCGTCACTGTTGCCGGTACTATAAGCGTGCGTCCATAGAAGGGCAGACCGCGCTGACTATCAGACTGCCTAAAGGCAGTGATCGCGTCTATACAGCGTGCGTGGGAGGGGGCACGCGATGCGCGTGAAATCGGTCAAAACATTACTTGCGCGATAGGGCGGTCACGTGAGCGGTTTGGCCAATGAGGGCGAACCAGCTCTGTGATGTCACTGGCGCCCATAGACAAGCCCCCGGACGGCGCGCGTACGATGGCCAGTGAAAGCACCCGCTTTCCCTCAGCCTCCGCACTCCTCCGCACAGCTGCTGTGTCTATGGACGCAGCCTAATTCCTCGGGCATGGTCAGCGCTTATGCGCTGACCCGTGCTGAGGCGCGCTGCTGCTCGAAACAGAGCCCCTGCAGCCGCAATGAGAGCGAGCGTGCGTCTCACAGAGCTTTGAAATTTGGCGCTCGCCGGAGCGCAGGGCCGGTCACGTGAGCGGTTCGCCCAATGAGGGCGAACCAGCTCCGTGACGTCACCGCTTTCCCTGAGCCTCAGCGCGCCTCCGCACTGTTTGGGGTACTATGTCCCAGGCCTTAGTCAGCAGTAGCTGCAAGTACATTTAGATCTTGAAGTCGGCAGCCTGTCTCACCGTGTTTCTTTAAGTCCTCCAAACTCCAGAGATTCCAGTTTTTATAACATGGTGGGGAGGATGCTTTCAGCTGTTTGGAATGTGCCATTGTGGGGAGGGGCAAAAGGGGAACTCATCTGGGTACTTAATGTTTTACCAGGAATTATAGGCTAAAGCTGGTAGATTCTGGGCATTATTGAAATCCCTGCTCTCTGATTGGTTAAAATGCAGGGCATTATCCAATCAGTAATGGGCTTGAATTTTTGGCAGGTTGCCAAGTTTTTCAGCCAATCAGCTTTTAGTTCTCATTCACAAAGAGTGAAATTTGCTCTTAGACAGGGGAGGTGATTGGACAGAAGGCACCAGCAGGGCACTGACTCCTCCCCCTCCCTGCCTACAGAGAGCTCTGCACAGGAGAGTGAGTGGAAAGGTTTGTGTTGGTGGGTGTAGAGGGGGCAGCGGAGTCTTGTTGGTGTGTGTTTTGTTGGTGTAGAGGGCGAGCTGCAGTATGTGTCTTCAGTGTGTTTTGTGGGTGGAGGAGGGGTGCAGAGTGTTTTGTTGGTGTGTGTGTCTGCAGTCTGGGTTTACAGGGGTGCAGTTGGTGTAGAGGGGAGGGCTGCTGGTGTGTGTTTTGTAGATGTAGAGGTGACTGTATGTTTTGTTGATTTGTGTGTGTCTCTGCATTGTGTGTTTTGTACGTGATTAACGGGGCTGCAGTGTGTGTTTTGTGGGTGGAGGAGGGGTACAGAGTGTTTTGTGTGTGTCTGCAGTGTGTGTTTTGTGGTTGTAGAGGGGTGGCCTTCATTGTGTGTGTGTCTTCATTGTGGTTTGTGGAGGAGGGTGCAGAGTATTTTGTGTGGGTGTGTGTCTGCAGTGTGTTGATTTACTGGGGGCTGCAGTGGGTGTAGGGGGGGGCTGCTGGTGTGTGTTTTATGGATGTAGTGGGGGCAGCAGTCTGTTTTGTTGGTGTGTGTCTCTGCAGTGTGTTTTGTGGGGGTAGAGGAGGGGGGCTGCACAGTGTGTAGGGGGGACTGCAGTGTGTTTGTGTTTAGGGGGGGTTGCAAAGTGTGTGTGTGTGTGTGTGTGTGTGTGTGTTTAGAGGGGGCTGTGTGTATGTACAATTTCCTTTTAATAAACTTGCAGTAAAAGAATAAGAACATAGACAATCATGCTGATAAAAATCAATATGACTATAAAAATGTCTTTATGAAAAATTAAAAATAAGCCTACATTTAGCCTATAATAGTAATACGCAGTATTTCCATGTGCAGGCTTATCGGGTTACGGATGTGCTCATCTCCTCAAGATGCAGCTCCAAACACCCTCCCCTCTCCCTTCAGTATGGAGGCCTGCAGAGAGATGGGGGCTGAGCTAGAAGTTCCATGTGAGGCGTGTAATATAGTGCACGCGCGTCCATTAGAATTGGCTGTGTCCAGGCCTGACGTTCTATACTTTAGCTGCGCGCGCACGCCAGTGAGCGTTGAGCCAGCAGATCGGAGGAAAGACCTGAAAAGTATCTTTTTGCGCTGCTGCCGTTGCATGTCATGCTCTATTGGCCAATCACAGTGAGGCTTCAATTACTTTGCTTTTAAAAAAGAGAGAACGCTGTTGGATTTATTGCTTTTAATTGCTTTATTGCTATAATTCCTGTTATGTGTCACTGTAAATTATGGAATCCAATTCCCCTTCCTTTCAGTGCAGCTTCTCTTTAAAATCTAGTGGCATTCACATCCAGGTGATAATGATCAGGGCCGCCAACAGAAATCATGGGGCCCGGGACAAATGAAAGGAGCAGGCCCCCCGAACACATAGCGCCCCCCCCCCCCGAACCCAAAGCGCACCTTCCACGAAAAAATATATTTTCGCACGCAACTTTTACTTAACTGTTTTCTTATTGTGATACAGAAAAAAACATTACAATGCAACCTGTTTATTTTTATATTTTCAACAAAAGACATGTGACTGCTTGCCTGGGTGGATGACAGTGACTGGGTGGGTGAATGACAGTGACTGGGTGGGTGAGTGGGTGGGTGGATGACAGTGACTGGGTGGGTGGATGACAGTGACTGGGTGGGTGAGTGGGTGAGTGAATGACAGTGACTGGGTGGGTGAGTGGGTGGGTGAATGACAGTGACTGGGTGGGTGAGTGGGTGCGTGGATGACAGTGACTGGGTGGGTGAGTGGGTGGGTGGATGACAGTGACTGGGTGGGTGGATGACAATGACTGGGTGGGTGGGTGGGTGAGTGGGTGGGTGAATGACAGTGACTGTGTGGGTGAATGACAGTGACTGGGTGGGTGAATGACAGTGACTGTGTGGGTGAATGACTGTAGAATGACAGTTGGGTGAATGACGGTCGGTGGGTGAATGATGAATGTGGGTGGGTGGGAGACAGTGACTGGGTGGGTGACAGTGACTGGGTGGGTGACTTACCTTGAGTGGGTGGGTGCAGCTTGCTGCCGGACGCTCCCCCCTCCTGCCCCCGATATCCCCGCGGCAGCTGCCCGGGACGGGAGGGGGTGTGGGAGGTGGGCTCGGGGGGTGTGCGTGAAGCTGGCCGCCGGGGGGAAGCGGGCCGCAGGAGGAGCTGGCACTTCCCCCTCCGTCCCATGTTGGGAGAGGGGGGGGGAAGCGGGCTGCAGTAGGAGCTGTGGAGCTGGTACTTCCCCCTCTGTCCCACGTTGGGAGCGGGGTGGGGGGAGCGGGCTCTGCTTGCCCTGCGCATGTGCGCCGGGACCGCAAGGAATCACCGCCATTTTTTGTAACTTTTTTTTTATTTAATTAACTGGCGCCCGGCCGGGCCTCCCTGACTCACGGGGCCCAGGGCGCCAGTACCCTTTGTCCCCCCCTGTTGGCGGCCCTGATAATGATATCACTGCAATGTATCCCAACTATAGTATGTGTCCAAATATTATTTCCACAATTCGCCTGCTTTCTGTACAGCAGTATTCATTTAATGACTGAAATATACATTAGCTGGTGTAGTCTCAGCACTGCTTTTTATGGGAGCCGGGTGTGATGTCATAGCCACGCCCACCTGTCACTCACAGCACAGCACGGACCGTACACACAAAAAGTGTGATTCACGTGCACGAGGATTATCACACACGTGCGCGAGCACGCCAACTATAAAACAAGTTTTAGGCTGAGGCTAAACTAGGCACGCGTGCGACAGAGCCCGTGATGTCAGACGTGCCTGCCGCAGAGGTGATATCTGGGCAAGGGAGAGATGCGACAAGGAGGCGTGGCGGAGGTGATGTCATGTGATGTTTGCCCTCATTGGCTGAACCCCGCACGTGACCCGGCCATCGAGCGACAAAATCGAATTATTTTGTCTGCGCACGCAGTCGCACGCTCTATGGCCTACCTCTTACAGGCACGGCCTTTTGTTCGTGCTAAGTATGGACGCGGCGAAAGTGACCCTAACATCCTGCAACTTCAAGGCATCCCCCTGGTAATCTCCTCCCTCGTGTCTTTTAACCCTTTTCCTCCCCCCATGTTTCTTATCCCTTCCTCCTCCCCCCCCAGTCTCTTATCCCCTTCCTCTCCCATGTTCCTTAACCCCCTCCTCTCCCCATGTCTCCTAACCCCCTTCTTCCCCACATGTCTCAACTCCCTTCCTTCCCCCATGTCTCTTAAGACCACTTATCTCCCCAAGCCTCTTATCCCCTTCGTCCTCCATGCCCCTTGAGTCCCTCCTCCCCCAAGCCCATTAAATGCGTATTGGAAAGGGGGGCTAATGGGTTTTAGTTAATTATTTGTAAAATCATTTTAATTTAAAAAATGTTTAGTTTTTAAAATTAAAATATACTAAAAGGCATTTGCTTTTTGAAGTGAAACTTCCTTAGTGGCACCTCATTCGTGATGGGGCAAAAAAGAAATGAAACGGATGTGACGTCAGTGCTGGCAGTTGAGGCCGGGCTGTGTTCTGGCTCAGCCCGACCCCAACACTGACATCACACCCGCTCCACAAATCAGATGCGAGCCCCACACCCCCCACACACGTGACATATGCGGCGGCGATAGCCGCCGCTCCTAATGGCCGCTGCCATGCCACGCAGCCTCTCTCCTCCCTACCTCCGCTTTCCTGCGTCCCGCTGACTGAGCGCCGCCGGGGTCGGAGGAGGAGAGGAGCCCAGGGATCATGGAGGGTAACCGCCGCCGCAGCTCCTAACGAGCTCTGCTCCCCCCACCCGCTGACATGCAGCGGCGGCGGCAGCCCTCAAAATTTAATTGCCGCCACTCCTGCTGACCTCCCCCGGCCGAGGCATGGAACGGGGGGGGGGGCGGGGGTAGAGTGAGCTGCGTTCCCCACAGCACCATCAGAAGGGGATCGCTGCAGCGCTCCCCTCGAAGCCAGCTCCCGCTGACGAGGACGCACTGCCCCCCTTCCCCGCCGACACTGCCTCTGCCCACGCAGCACTTCCGGAGGGGGGGGGGGCCTTTATTAAGGTATCTGCCCGGTGCCCGGTGCGGCCGCATCTCGCCGGGGGGGGGAGGAGAGACTCAGGCAGAGCCGCCGTGGGTCCGCAGCTCTGCCTGTCTGTGAGGGGGGGGGGGGGGAGAGTCTCAGGCAGAGCCGCCGCGGGTCCGCAGCTCTGCCTGTCTGTGAGGGGGGGGGGGGTGTGAGGGGAGGAGGAGAGACTCGGACAGAGCCGCCGCGGGTCCGCAGCTCTGCCTGCCTTTGAGGGGGGGGGAGTCAGGAGAGAGGGGGCAGGACACAGAAAGAGAGACACACATACAGTGACAGACACACATACATATATACACACACACACACACACTGACTGACACACATACACACACACTGACTGACACACATGCACACACACTGACACATACACACACACTGACTGACACACACACACACACACACAGACACACTGACTGACACATACACACACACTGACTGTGAATAGGTTAGGGGGATGTGTGAGGTGCAGGGGGGCTGCGCATATGTCACACGGTCACACGCACGCACACGGTCACACACACACGCACATGGTCACGCACACACGCACAGTCACACGCACACACACACAGTCACACGCACACACACACAGTCAGTCGCGCACACAGTCAGTCGCGCACACAGTCAGTCGCGCACACAGTCAGTCGCGCGCACACGCACTGTCACGTGCACCGTGCACTGTCACGTGCACACGCACTGTCACGCGCACAGTCACACACAGTCACACGCACAGTCACACAGTCACACGCACAGTCACACAGTCACACGCACACACGCACACACACACAGTCACACAGTCACACACACACACACACACGAGGAATTCACGCTCAGTGCAAATACAAGGGATGTGTACGCATGTTCTAAGTCAAATTTATTTGCGTTTTGTCAATGAAATTGTATTTTGATTTTTAATTAAAACATCACCAATACAAATACAATTTCTGTGACAAAAGTCAAAGAAGTTTCACTTACTATGCGCGTGCACAGCACACACAGCTTTTTTTTTATTAAGAATGTAATGCTTTTGTATAATAAATATGTCACAATAAATTACCTGGAACAGTTTTTGACGAGTTTAGGTTTTTTCGTTTTCTATTGGGCATTTATCGAGGTAAATATCGTTATCGTGATAAATTACTTAATATAGTTATTGTGAGAAGATTTTTTGTTATCGCCCAACCCTAGTTGTATGTCTACTGTACACCTACTTCCAGCCAAGACAGTGCTTGCTCTCCAAGATGATGGTGGGAATGTTTATGGTGGTCTCCCTATAATGCGGTGGTTCAAAATGAGCCCCTTTCTTCCCCCTACAGATGGTATCACTACATATAGTGCAGTAGACCTTTCCTCAACCATGCTCAGACTAAAATATATCCACATCCAGGATGATGGGGCCCTGTTCTTATGGGGGTGGAAGTGGTTTCTTCTCCGTACACTGTGCCTTCCCATCTTCATCATCCTCCTCCTCCTCGCCATTCCCGTCAGAGCCATGAGTATCGGCAACACCAGTCTCCTCAGGAGTGGCATTGTAACTCCACCGAAAAACGGCCCTCCTGTGTGTGCCTTTCTCCTACTCCGCAACTGGCATCAGCAGCTGCAAGAATACAAGCAGTGCCACCATGCTCAGTGTCCCTGAACCCGACTCTTGTGGTGAGTGCCACAAAGGCCTCGTCCAGGGTGACGTTAAGCAGGTGCGCGCTTGCGCTGGCTGCAATGAAACACATTGTTGCAATGTGTGTGGCCAGCGTGAGCAAGCGCCTGAACATGCACGGCTCAGCTGCTTGCCGAAGCAAGCAAATTTGATTGTGCGCTCGCTGGCGCGCCACGTGAGCCCAATGACGACGAACCAGCTCCGTGACATCATGGCCGCGCCTCCCATGTGCGCAACTTGCTGGCCAGGAAAAGCACGGCCAAGCATTGTGCGTGACGTCCACGCACACAAGCCCCTGTGCGCTCGCTCCCTGTCTGGCGCAGCCTTAGACACTGGATGTAACAATTATGAATTTGAGGGGTACACTTTCACCAGTGCATGCAGTGTCTTCTCAGCTCACATACTCATAAAACTTATGCAGTAGCACAGGTACTAATTCTGTTCTTGGGGGTGGTAGTGGTTTGGGCCTCACAGGACCGGGAAGCGGGAGTGCCACCTTTACCATAGTCCGCCGGCTTCCCAGTCCTCTCCTCTCATTCCCTTATACTCTTCTCCTCCATAATAACAAGAAATTAAGAAACACTAACACTCACTATTAATACAAATACAATGACTAAGTATTGACGCACACACAATCAATATATAATCACTGAAACACAATCACACCACTGAACTGTCTGACGCTCTCACTGATTCTCTCTATCTCTCCTCTTGCCCTACTACTTCTGCAACCACCAACACACAAGACACAAGACTCAGAAGTCAATGCCGCAGGTCACATGGCCGCTTATATCATTTTTTGCTAAGTTTTGCATACTTACCAGTTACGCAACATTTCTGCAGAATGTATCTGCTGCGGTTTCGCTCGCTGTATGTCGATATTGCGCTGAAAGTTGCAGTTTGTTTTAATAATTGTGAGTAGAATTTTCAGCATTATGACATAAAGCATTTAAAAAAATCACAAGAATAGTCAATAACTTGCCGACTCTCATCAAGGAGAAAGAGTGACTGTAAATTAAATAATTAAGGAAAAGAAAATGAGAAATGTGGGGAAGGGGACAAGGTAGTGAGGTGGATGTAGCATCAATGATTATCAACTTCCATATAATATAATTGACAGACATATTACATTCTGTTATTCCATCCACAAGCAGAGTGAGGAAAGGAGCATCCCATCATATCTTATGGGAAGGGTTTGCCATCGACCAAAGCTCTCCTTCGTTAATTCCTAATAAAGACCTTCACTCCAGGGAGTAGATCTTTAAAGGGATTCTACTTCTTGTATGCATGTATGTATATCTTTATTTATATAGTGTCATCCAGGTACATAGCGCTTAAGAGAAATAATACACGTAACATAATATTATAACACAATGTTAGCGAAGAGATTTCAAACTAAGTGGTAAGTGGGGAGAATTTACAGAGGCAGTAGGACGGTGTTCTGGTAAGTGCGTCTGTAAGGGGTCAAGGTCAGTGCATCCGAGATGTACAGTATCAGCCAGCGGAGCTACCCATATGCTTCATTAAAGAGGTGTGTTTTTTTTAAGAATGTAGAAATAAGGCAAGTACCAGGATTGGAAGAGATATCCCCAGAAGCAAGGAGAAGAAGCATGGGAAGGATGAGAATGTGTGAGGAGGTTTTGTACGGGTGTGTTTAAGTGTAGGGCGTAATGTGGAGTGGAGTCAAAGGGCGCAGATAGGAAAGGAGTTCATGTTACCTGAGAAGTGGAGAAGGAAGGAGAGATGAAGATATATGAATGAAGTTAGAGACATAATGAGGATGGGAGAAAGAAAGTTGTAGTTCTTCATAACTTTATATTCCAGCGGATTCCTGTTATACATCTCTGTTATCATTACTCTCAAGGAACGGATGTTTATTGTTGATTTTCTCACCATTATCCTTAAGGATGACTATTTTCTGTTTGAAGACAGATTTTACATACAACGACAGGGTATAGCAATGGGGTCGAACGTGGCAACCACATATGCCAATATTTACATGAATGAATTTGAGCACAAGTTTGTGTATAACCATCCAGGTTTCATGGAACATGGGCGTATGTGGGTGCGCTACATCGATTATATGTTTATGGTCTGGGTTGGTGATGTTTCAGATCTCAATACCTTTGTGTCTGACCTAAGCGGTTGTGTTGACACGATTAGCTTTACCATGCAATTTGATCCCTTATCGATCCCGATATCAATTAGTGATGGGAAACTAGTCACAGATCTCTACACGAAACCAACAGATCGTAATAACCTCTTACACTATCAGAGCTTACATCCCCCTGGTACAACCAAAGGACCTCCATATAGTAAATTTGTTAGGGTCAGACGGATTACTAGTACACCGGATCATATCCAATGGGACCTATTGAAGGTCTCAACCCGCTTTAGTGATGGAGGTTATCCATCCGAACTGTTGGATACCCAGCTTATCAAGGCCAATCATTTAGAGAGACATACTCTACTCTCGAGCGTCTAGCATTGTTGATCAAACTAGGAAAGAGTTCTCTGTACCATTTGTCTCCTCATATAGCACACATAGTGGAGCTATTCTGAAATTAATTTGCAAACATTGTGGCATTCTAGCCAGGATCCTGTACTTAAACCAATACTGGAGGCATCACCACTTTTTCTTATAAAAGAGGCCCTAACCTTTGGGACTCCTTGGTCAAAGCAGATCTGGGTAGTAAACATCCCCTACAGACATTTCTTGGTCCACCAAAATTTGGAGCTCATGCTCTCAATGTGGTAGTGTGCAAGAGGGAGATCAATTCTCTCATTCCCTATCTGGTCACATATACCAGATTAAACAATTTTACACGTCTGGCCAAGAATGGGATTTATTACATCAAGTGTCCATGTGGTCAGGTCAGGGGTATGTGGGTGAGACTACTCAGATGGTGAAGGGCAGGATTCGACAACACAAGGCTGCCATTAGGAGAAAGGATCTGGAGGCTCCAGTAGCCCATCATTTCACACTAGCGGGGCACAATGCCAGCCAGTTGCGATTTCAAGTTATCGATAGCGTCACTAGATCGAGGAAAGGAGGTAACCTCAAAAGGTTACTGATGCAGAGGGAAACCTGGATTAGGAGACTTGGCACCATGGCTCCTGATAGCATGAATAAGGACCTGGATCTAGGCTGCTTGCTCTAGGTGGTATCATCTAGCAATCAGGTGGATGTGCCCTCCACGAGACTTGCATGTGACTCATTATGTAATTTAATCTGTCTTTAATCACTATTTTGTCCTGATTTATGTTGTTGCTGGTTGGGTGCCCTCCTACTTGTGCCAGTGGTTAACTCCCCTGCTCCTTTCTCTCCCCTCAGATGCCTCGTCTTGCTGCTTGGTGGGGTGTTTGGTGGTTCGTTGCCTTTCCTCAAAAGTTGTGCCCTGACCTACCATGGTTCTCTCCTCTCATGATACGTATACTAGTGATCTTGTTCTTTATCAGTGGGTCTCACCCTCCACTACCCTGACCTCCACCGGTTCGACGTTTGTCTGTCTCTCTATCCCATGGGTATCTGATAACTGGTATGTTACCATTGTCACACTTGATAGACATGTATAACTTGATTTAAGTATTAATTTATTATTTCTTTTGGTGATTCTCCCTACATGTTTAATACACTGTTTTTGTTTTACTTTGCCATATTTACTTTGGTAGATCCATTTATCTATTTGCATTATAAAGCCTACCTTTCTTTTTCATATTGTTCACTTAGGGTTTTCTCAGACTACTTCTATCTGTGTAGCAATGTTTTCTAGTCGTGTATTGCCTTTGCTGCTTTAACCTTTATTTTTCTCTCTTCCCCATTTGTATTGCTGTTCCCATGTTGCTATGGTGACTTACTTTGAGTTTGCTGTCATTCTGATCTTGCTGCGCTACCATGGTTACTCTTCAACAACATTATGGGGTCACATGGTCCGTAATGCGATGACGCGCGAACCTGATGATGTCAACATCCAGCGCACTGGAATGCACTTCCATGTTCCACCACTCGACCTGAACTTCAGGATTCAGATTTTCCTCTAATCCACTGGAGACCAATGCCAATCTACAATGCTGGTCAGGTGGTACTATGGGATGACGTCATCATGGCTTCGTAATTGACTGCTTCACTCCATTCATACTGACAGGCTGCTAACTGGACTCACCATATCTCATACAGGAATATCTTTTTGTCTTGGTTATATGCTGAAACGTTGCTAATTCAGGTATTGGGTAATTTTGGGGTTACTCCAGTGGATTTATTTTAAGGGAAGTACTGTGGTTATATAGAACCTCAGGATCGGGCCTGAAGATGGGCTCTGTCCCGAAACGTTGCCCCCCTTATTTTTTATTTTTTGCTCCCACAGCCTTTTCTTTTTTGAACTGCTCCCCCACCCACCTCACCTGTTCTGCCTTTGTTCATTGCCTGTCCTGCAGTCCTTCTGTTCATACTTCAGTTTAGTCTAGTTTGCTCTTATAGAGATTTCCTTATATTCAGTTTTTTTGTCATTATTCTGTACTTTGCCCAGACTTGCATGGTGTTTAAGTTGTCTTTTTGAGTTACTTTCTTTTTGAATAAACATACATTTGGTGTCACATTATATAGTGCTTACATTTGTGAGTGTGCAGGTTTCCCTCCATCTTTTTTTTAATGAAAATCTCATCATAGTCCCTTCAATTAAGAGTATATAGAGGGAGCAGCTATATTAATTGTAAATTTTTCGCTAGTACTATTATAGAACTAAGTAATTTAGGGAATTTCTTAGTGTCTTTACCCTTTCAATGAGAGACATCTCCTCTTGTCTTTGGTTACATCCATATTGAAGATCTTTTTTTTTTTATACACAACTATTTTATTCCAGAAGTTTGAGATTTTTCGACAGCTCCATATACAGTGGAAAAAGATCACCCCGTGGATAACTGCACTAAGGGCAGTTTCCTTTTACTGACTTATCATGTAAGTGTTGGCTCTGTGGAGAGATGTGAACTTTAGTCGTATTTCCTGCAATGAGGCAGAAGGAACAGTAGTGGGTGATATAGGGAGGCAGTTGATGACTGACTGGGGGGCAGTGGGTGACAGGGGGCAGGAGGTGAAAGTGGAGGGCAGTGGGTGACAGAGGGGGACACTGGGTGACAGGGGGGGGAAGTGGGTGACAGAGGGGGACAGTGGGTGATGGGGGCAGGAAGTGACAGTGGGGATAGTGGGTGGCAGTGGGTGACAGTGGAGGGCAATGGGTGATGGGGGGCAGTGAGTAATAGCCTCTACCTCCTCCAAGCTTGCTTGCCGCCAATGCGTCGTCCTCCTTCCTGGTCCCCCCACCTGGAGCTCCCGCGCCAGCGCTGCTGCCTCTATATGAGGCTGCGCAACGCAGGAGTGAGAAGCTCCATCAAGGCCAGTGATGCGCTGGTCAAACAGTGGCCCGTCAGTACATCAATTAGGGACCGGATTTTTTAGTCGGGCCATCCTGGCTATGCCTATGCAAGGCTATATATTGTTTTCCTTTCTCTATCTTTATTATTATTTAAATGTATCTCAATTATAGTGCTATGTTCCTCTACTGTACCCAGTTATTTTTTTAAACATAAAGTGGAACTCCATTAATAGGGATTGTTACAGGACCTTCATTTATAGGGATTGTTACAGGACCTCCATTTATAGGGATTGTTACAGGACCTCCATTTATAGGGATTGTTACAGGACCTTCATTTATAGGGATTGTTACAGGACCTCCATTTATAGGGATTGTTACAGGACCTCCATTTATAGGGATTGTTACAGGACCTCCATTTATAGGGATTGTTACAGAGCTTTAGTCAACAACTGCAGTTAGGACAAAATAGTTGTGCGTGACTATGTTGTTGGCTCTGAACTTCCTTTGCACTAGCGACTGACTAATCCCGGGGTTTAAAGTGTCATAGCAACCACTAACCTAAGGAAGCGGAACCATGCTACACTTAGGCCCAGATATACGAAACAGTGCAACACTTTAGTACGTCTCGCGTTCCATTTACTTGAATTTCAGGTGAGGGTATGTTAATGCTTAGCACTGTTTAGTAAATCTGGGCCTCAGTTTGCTCAATCGAAGCTTCACTTTTATGCCTCAGCTAAAAACAAAGGGGTTTATGAAATATTTTGCGTGCGTCAATTTTAGTTAAAAAAAATAATACGAAAATGCACGTACTTTGCGTAGTAAGTATGAAGGTCGTTATGGGATTGTATACATATGACACATAGTTCGTTGTTTGAAATGAAGTTTGGCGTATTGTGTCATGTTGAATACCTGACTGATACAATTTAAATTAAAACAGAATTATGTGTATTTTTGTTCATTTATTACTAGTATTAGGAAGTGAAAATTATCAGTGTAATATTATTTATAGATGCCAGTGTGAAAATATTGTACATTTTGTTAGCCTATATAATTACACATCTGTGCATTGCAACGTAATTCTGCACTAGCGATAGAAATAGACTTGTTGAATTTACACCAGGTTCAACTTGAGAGCTATTATTTTGGATCACAGATACAATTGCAGTTGTACAGACCCTTTACATCTGTGTGTCCGGCGAATCCGATGTGTGCGCGCCAACATACTTAAATAAAAACATGTTTGCCTGTTAATGCGCACACTGAACTTAGTACATGCTTTAGGCGCCTACAAGCGCAATATCATTTGTGATTTCTGAGTCAATTTTACGCCAACATTCCATTTGCAACGTTTAGCACATAAGCCTCAAAACGTTACAATTACAGCACTATTTGCTCTTGCTTAAGCAAGAGGAATACATATATAAAGGAATGCTGAGTATCTCTATGTATTTCCTGAAGATTTAGTGGCTTATTCTATGTTGGAGAAGGAGCGGCTCAGTGAGTAATGACACTTACTGGCACTGAGAGTTTGAATTAGGGGAGCCTGGTTCAATTCCTGGTGTTGGCTCCTTGTGACCTTGGGCAAGTCACTTTATCTCCCTGTGCCTCAGGCACCAAAAACATAGATTGTAAGCTCCACGAGGCAGGGACGGTGTCTGCAAAATGTCTCTGTAAAGCGCTATGTAAAACTAGCAGCGCTATACAAGAACGTGCAATTATTATTATTATTATTATGTCAGCTGAAACGGCCGATTGGGCTATTTTCGGTCGAAATTCCCCGTTGATTTTAATGGTGAATTTTTAAAACTGTCCAATCGCGGCTTCTGCAAATATAGAATTAACCCCTTAATATTTAACAATGTAATAGACTATTCACATTCCTTTTCCATGTCTAATTGGTACAAAGTATAGTGTACACGTTACATTTATTTGGATGTAGGGCTTTTAGTGTAATATAGTTATAACATTAACTTTGATTTTAGACCGCATACAATATAGTGGCATGAGAAAACAAGAGCGGATGTAGGGGTTTTTACATCAAGAACATTTGAATTGATTAAGCATGTAAAACCACCGGGAACATACTTTTTAGGCACACTGCTCATTTTGGCGATTTTTGAATAGCTTTGCTAGGCAATCATATCACTATTACATGCATACCAGTGGCTGCGCACAGTGCTTTTGATATTCACAAATGTCCATTCCAATTACACACTGTACCATCTCTTTGGGAACATAACGTTTCTCAAGATAATATGATCAGACGTTAACCTTCTCAAGTGATTGAAAATGAATAGCACATGTGCATTAGGGTTTGTTTTTTTACATACTCCACAGGAACTTTCTGCCTGCATAGTTCAGTGCTGCTGCTCTGCTTCTTTAATACCATGGTCCGATTGCCTTGCAGAATTTTGATATACAGTACGCCTAGGATGTTGTGAGTTCAGATGCTAAAACTGGTGAGTTTGAACACCTGAGAAGTGAATTCAAATAATTTGCCCCTTTGCAATAGGGAAAACACTGAGCTACATAACACCTTCTCTAATATTTTCACAATGTTTCTTAATTCTAGATCAAGCCTCCGTACAAGTTTTTAATCTGTGATTGATAATCAGAATTAGTGATATTTTTTTCACAATTATATATTAGGATAACATATCTAATTATTGTGAATGATGTATGTCACGTGTGCAATGTAGTACAATTCTATTGCGAGAGTGGCAAATGGTAAATAATATAGTTTAATGCTAAAGAGAACTATGAGAATTGTGGTGCAGAAATGCTACACATTTTGTATATAAAAGATGTTTAAAAAAGGAAGAATAATGAGTATATAGGAACTTTTTTTTACAAGAAATGTATAAACTTGTTATACCTGTTAATAGCATGAACGCCTTTTAAGCCATCTGCTACCAGCCAAGGCAATAGCGCATCAGCCCAGCGTTAAAGCCTTTTTTTAATATATGGTTTACAAAGTATAAGCAAAGGCTACCTTTTCAGTGCTAAGTGAATCTGTCATCATCATACATTTTAGTTCATTACAGTAGTCACATCCAATGGGTTTTCATTGCTCTGACTGGCTGTTTCCTTCGGAGCAGGTGATTCTACATCTTTGCTTTCCATAATCTTTTCAAGCTCTGCTTCCACCTCAGACCTCTTCTTGGGTTCTGGAGTGTCCTCAGACCATCTCCCCACTCTCCGCACCCCCTTTGCCACTTTGGGGGCATTTGCACAGGGGTTGTGGTCGTAGATGACAAGCTTCAAGCCTGCCATGTGGACCAGGCTTGGGAAAAACCTGATGCCATTTCTGTCTACATCAATCACGTCTAGGAAGGGCATGTCCAGCAAGACCTGTGGAAAGTCTGCGAGAAGGTTCCCAGACATCCAGATGCTGCGTAATTCCTTGAGGTTTTTTAGCTCTTTGGGAAGATGGCGGATTGGGTTGTAACCAGCATGAAGGGTCTTCAAGAGGGTCAGTTCACAGAGGACAACAGGCAAATGTGTCAGATAATTGGACTCAATCCATAGGGTCTGCAGGTTTTTGAGGAAACTCATCTCCTGTGGAAGGTCTTTCAGTCTGTTGTTTCCAAGGTATAAGATGTATAGTTGCTTTAGGCTACACACAACCTGTGGCAGGACCTTGAAGTTGTTGAAGTCCAAAGCTAGAATCTGAAGGTTCTGCAGCAGTTCCAGCTCGGGGGGGAGAGTGTTTAGATTGTTGTCACTGAGATAGAGCTTGGCAAGTTCTGTGAAAGCACACACTCTTAGTGGAAATCTTCTCAGCTGCATGCTGCTCAAATCCACCATCTTATCAATAGGCATTTCTTCCAGGTCCCCTAGGAGATATTTCTGGCAGCTGTTAGATGGGATGAAAGCAATAATTCCCCTAATTGTGTTACCCATCTTTTACATTTCCAGAAACTGCATGCTCTGAGCCTTCTCAAATTCTTCTCTGTCTATACTTTAGAGGCAGTTGAGAGTGGCATTTCCATCATTCCATTACAATACGTTGTTTACATGGCAACTGTGATTAATCCCAAGAGTTGTGAAATGTGGCTGATAACTGAAAGAGCGTCTGGTGACGAGAAGGACGGACGGGGCTTAGCAGAAAGTTTCTCTCGTTTCTCCTAAGTCTATCCAACAAAAATGACAGCAAAGCCAAATTCCAAACATCTCACATTCAGCGCTCTAAGACTATATACTGTTCTTGGCAGTAGTTTTCGTGCAAAAAGAAGAAGAAAACAAAAAGTGGTATGCACATTGTAATGTATGCAGGGGAAGGTATCAACATCCTGATAATGAACTTTAGAAAAGGCAGAATTTTTAAACTTGGATTCATCTTAACTAAACATTTCGACTTTTAACAGACCAACAAAAAATTTTTTTCAGATGTAATCTGATGCTGTTTAAAATACCTGTCACGATTTAAAAATAACTTTTCAGGCTAATGGTAGTGTTATTTAACGGGATTTGTATACAGCCAAACGCACTAATGCACAATAACTCACACATCTGAAGTGCCCTTGAAAGCCCATGTACTGTACAACAACATGTACATATTATTTTATGTCGGTCCAACTAAACGTGTCAAGGGCTTCGGAGAATCCTGTTTTGAATTACTTTTCTCTTTTGTAATTTCTTCTCATGTTTACATTGTTAACGTTTTCGCTTTATTATCTAAGAGTAGCACAAATGACATCTGCATGATTTATATATTACAAATGTTATATTAGAAAACATTAGTGGGATATAGTTACTGGACAATATCACTTTATGGGCTGCTCCATTCTTAACTCTCCATATGTGTTACCGTAATTATATAAAGTTTGAGATCAGGGTGCCAGTAAAGTGTGACATTTTTTTGATAACTGCTAAACATCTGTACTGCATGGTGGTTCAATGTAATAACTCTAATAATAATAGACTGAGCCTCTGTACTGAAGCAGGGATATCCTGAAAACCTGGTTTGTTGGTGGCCCTTGAGGACTGGACTTGGCTACCCCTGATCTACACCGATATATAGTTTGACATCACAAATTAGAAGGACATGTGGCATCCTGATCTTGTACTGAGCAACGTGCTCACAAATAGTCAGTGTTTGAAATATCCCTAAGGTCTCCCATCCTTTGGTATTTTTATAGACATTAGTGCTATGTGTATATTTCTAAAGGGTGAAGGAGAATTACCATAAGTCAGTGTTTCCCACCTCCAGTCCTCAGGGAACCCCAACAGGTCAGGTCTTAAGAATATCCCTGCTCCAGCACTGAGCCGCTGATTGATCCCCCTGTGCTGGAGCAGGGATATTCTTAAGATCTGACCTGTTGGGGTTCCCTGAGGACTGGAGGTGGGAAACACTGCCATAAGTAATATTAAATTCCTTTAGGATAGTGAAAACTAGAAATAGAACTGAAAAATACACTAAAAACACCAAACAGACCACAATATCGTCCCTTGTCAATACTAATTAAAGTTCCAGTGTCCTGAAGTCCTCAGATTTCATTCACACTGAAATATAAAAGATTCCTAATGGGAAAACGTGTTTTTTTATTTTATTCCTCCCTATTTAATAGATGCTACCTGGTAAACTCAACATGTGTCCATCAGTCCTTGGATCCTGTGTTCTCATGAATAACAATTCCCTATTTACCTTTTATATATGACAATGACTCAGGGTCATCCCTTCAGGTTGGAGGAAAGGAGATTTCACCATTAACAAAGGAAGGCAGCTTGGAGCCCCTCAGCGACGGGGCTCATGACCGCTGGGGCCAGGCTCCCTCCTCTTCCCACCTAACCCCCACCCCTTGCGGTGTCCCCTCACCTGTAGTGCTAGGATGCGCATTGCCGTCCCGGCCGGCCAGATACTGCTTCCCCTCCCTTCTGCATGCGCGCCCCTCCCCCTTCCCCCCTTTTCTTCCCACCATGCCACGGGGGGAGGGGGAAGGCAGTCAGGCACAGGAAGGAACTCCCGCCCACCCGGCCCTTTGTGTGATAAACGTGACAGAATTTAATTATATTGTGTGTGCTGTATTTTCCCCCCTTTCAGAATGTGGATAAAAGAAAGACTTTGATGTTTTACATACCTGAGGTGGACCTTTTAAAGGCAGGTGTTGCCTTAGTCACAGCAGTTGTTGGGGGGGGGGGGGGAGTGCACGGTAACCTTGCCAGTGGGGGCTCTATGGTGCAGATAACCCCTAAAGCCTTCGGGTGGGGAGCGAGTGGGCAGGGCTCATTTGTGCGTGATTCCCTGAGCCCAGTATCGCTTAACAGCCGGGCCAGCGGGCGCCCGGCTTGGTGGGTGTGCGGGCCATGTTTAGGGTGCCAATGGCCTTTACCCGGGTGGGAGAGCACGCTGGCAGAGGTAGCACTCACCAAGGTTTAATATTATTTGTGTAAATAAAGCCGGGGCCCTTGAACCTCCAGACCTTTTGTCGTGTGTTTATTAATGTGTTAGGGGGGGGGGCGGCATCAGAGGGGGAGCTTCCTCGCAGGCTCCGAGGTCAGGGGTTCTTTACAGTAAGAGCAGTTATAAGGGGGAATTCACTACCCACGGAGACTGTGATGGCAGATACAATAGATCAGCGGTGCGCAAACTGGGGGGCACTAGAATTTCTGGGGGGGGCGCGCCGCTGTTATAGAGGTCCCGCGCTCTCCCCCCCAGGACCACGCGAGGCCTCTATAATACACTTACCTTCCATTCCAGCGTCGCGTCGTCCTGGTAACCCGGCGTCAAATGACGCTGCGGGGTCACATGACATCACGTTACCATGGCGACGTGACATCACATGACTACGCATTATTTGACGCCAGGGTCGAGCAGGGGGGGGGAGGCGCGAGGTGCCAAGGAGAGCAGGTAGGGGTGCGCACGGGGAAAAGTTTGCGCACCCCTGCAATAGATAACTTCAAAAAAAAGGTTAGACATCCAGAAAGGAAAGGAAAGGTATACAGGGATATACCAAATAAGTAAACATGGGAAGGAAGCTGATCCAGGAAGTTATCTGATTTCCATTATTTGGATTAAGGAAGGAATTTATTTTTCCCCTTATGAAACATCATTGGATGTTTCACTGGAGTTTTGTGTTTGCCGTAATCTGGATCAATATACTCTTAAGTACAAATATAGGATCAAGTATCTGTCGTCTAAATTTAGCGGAGGCTGAACTTGAGGGGCGCATGTCTTTTTTTCAACCTCATCCTATATGTAACTATGTAAGTATGTAAGACTTGGGATAAGTGTGCCTCTCTATTATAGCAGGCTGTAGGCCAACTCATATCTGTAACCTCTTGATTGCTGGAGGAGTCAGAAACCCATCCCAATGCAAAAAGTATTCCAATAACCCTATCTGTGCAATGCAGTGCAGACCGCCCTGGCGCTGCAAAGATTAGCATATCTTAAATAATTTGTTTCTAGAAAACTGAACGTTTGTACAGTTTACATAATATGTTTATAGGAATCATAAAAATATTGAAGTCATTTGCCAGGATGTTAGAAATATCTCAGTCACGCATAAAAGTACGCAGACAGTCACACCGTTGTGAGAAATACTGTCATCCTCGTTTCCCTGTCTAATTTATAATATTCCAGAATATATACATTCCTCTGTTTTACACTCATTATTCTCAGCTGTTATTGTCAGAATCTTACATCCCTGTTTCATATGTCTCCCTAATAGCGATAGTTTGTCAAGCCCTTCTGCATATGCTACTTGATGCAGCCACGAGTATCCGAACACTTGCCTGGGAAAATCTGGGGCAATCTCCCAGTAATGCTGCAACATTTCTGTGACATTTCTGCAGACAGACTAATGGCCCATCGGATTAACACAGCGGGGGTCCCCGGCAGTCCCATTCAAACTGAATAAGGCTGCCAGGGACCCCCCACTGTGTTAATCCGATGGGCCATTAGTCTGTCTGCAGAAATGTCACAGAAATGTTGCAGCATTACTGGGAGATTGCCCCAGATTTTCCCAGGCAAGTGTTCGGATACTCGTTGCTGCATCTCTATGTGAATAATCAGCACTAAGATATAATTTGGGTGAGTAGATAAGTATCACTTGATATACAGCCGAGAAACCATTTAGTAAGGAAAAATTCATCGGTTTTACAGAGATTACACCACAAATGAAAATGACTTTTTGAGGTATACAATATACGGTGTAAAACATCTGCTGGCTACATTACAGGTAGGAGACTATTACTGGACTTCTCTGTTGTCAAATCATCTTTCAATGTATTTCCGGCTACGTTTGGTATCCTGGGACACAACTTAAGATGACTTCATATGTTTTGCAGGATACCTGCCGGTGTAGGAAGACACCGTATAGTACATTCAGGTGAATGGACAGCAAGGCGCCTTCCAGTGTCTTAGGGAATAACACCGTAAATATGGCATATGTTATTTAAATATATATTTAAATACCTCACTTCTGGAATAATTTACTGGAGTCGCTTAAAACTTGCCATCTATTTAAGCACTTTCAAGACTGCTGCTGTTTCTTACGTTAACTTTTTAAGTGCCTTTTCTATGGACTTGGCAACCAGGAGTTCTTTTGACATACTGGGGTAAGTCATGGGCACTTGTCCCATTTTCTAGGGGCAGATCAGGCTGACCCCTCCACTTTGGCACAGGTCATGTCATGGGATCGCTCAAGGAGTGATCCCATGACACGGAAGTGCTGGGGGGTCCAGTGGCACTATGGTGTTACTGGACCCTTGGACACACTGTTAAGATTAAACATACTTGTAGCTGTAATACTCTTAATGTTGTCGTCACAAACATCTGTATACAGGACATACTTGAAAACGAGTTGTAATTCTCAATGTAATTATTTTTCTGTAATCTGTAAACTGGCTAACCAATGTATTTGACACCCTAGCCCTCTCAGTTCTTTATGCAGTGCACGTTTTATTTTTTATTTTTCTTATCACATTTATTTTGTGCTTCGGTCAGCAGCCGGGTTGTAATCCTTGGACCGGACACTCTTCGACAGTCTCCAAAAAGTGCGAGTAAGCCTGATAAGGAAGGGTTCCCATAAGTCCAGATGCTGAATATCTGGGACCATTTTCATAGAGACTCCGTTTGCTTTCATCAGCGAGGGCAGCTTTTCCATTCTCCCTGTAGACGTTGTGCATGGACTGTTTGTTTTACAGCATATAAGGTACTATTCTACGAATGCACAATGCTATCAAGAAAAGGACGACAGAGAACATTTCGAGCTTTTTCAATATTTTTTCATATTATCTTACTCTGCTCCTTTACACTTTAGAGCACCAATAAGTGGCTTTTGGAACACATAAATATGAATAAATATATGAATGGTGCCAGTACAAACCACTAGTTTTTACCCCATTTGTCAACTTGGAGCTGCTTTTGCTCTGTGATCATACTCTTTGACCTTAAAATGAATCAAAATAGTTAAAGGGCAATAACCGTGTTTTTATTTTTTTAATTTAATGTGCCATAGAGTCATTTCGTCCCCTTTGGACCAATCAAAAGTTACTATTTATTATATCATATACCAACACATAACCTATTTTCCTGCAACTAAAGCTTGGAAAATAAATAATGATTAAATAAGTGTAAAAACCTCTGACTATTGCATCAATTGAACATAAATGGGAACACAATTCATTAATCATTATCAGATGTCTGCTATCGGAAAGGTCACAATGCCCTGGGGGGACGTTTTAGTTGGCAGTGTTACAGCCCATGAAAAACATCATCCTGTATTATGAAAGCAGCAAACAATGATTCCCAGGAGGGTGGGTTGACACCAACGTTCCACCTTGGGCGTCGCTTACATTTTTTTCCCCCGCTGGTGTTTTTATGAATATTTTTTTTAATGTCATTTTTATGTAATTTATTAAGATTGATCATTTTATATATAAAATGTTATATATATATATATATTGCTGCCAGTGCATTGCAGGCCCCTCTGGCAGCCAAGGGGTTAATGTTGTAATGTTATTGTTATTCTATTCACATGCCCATTGTACTGCACTGTGGAATATGTTGGCTCATTATAAATAAGTGGTAATAATATGTCTTTTGGGCCTACAAATCTAGTTTGGATTTATAAAGGGAGGAACCATTGGAAAAGCAAAAAAATCTGTGGGTGCAGCGAAGGTCAATGAGACGTCTGGAGATGAGAATGATTTAAATTGTGTTTTTGGTTATTTGTATGTTACCTACCGGACCAGACGGACATACCTGACTCCTAACGTCGTTTCAGGGGTTGTGGCAATACAGTCTTTGTTTGGGCTAACTGGAGTAGGAATACTGAGTTCTTGGACTGGACTGTGAGCGAGGTAGTAATGGAAAAAGGTTCCAGGCACTTTTATATAAGAAATGTGACGTTTCTTTTATCACCAAAGCTTTCACGAACAAATCAGCTTGAACAATAAACAACTTCACCCACCAAGAGGCTCCCCTTTTCCCTCATGATGGGGGCCCTGTCTTTGAGAGATGGGGAAGGTCTACCTTAGGTGAAGGTTCTAATGAGTGTTGGACTAGGTGATGCTCTTTATCCAGCCACAGGGACTTTCTACCTAAGATCTCTGGGCTGCTTTAGGTTACCTGTCTATCCATAATATGGGAAGTCTGCTGGCCACTTGCCTGACTAGCACACAGTGTGTCACCTCAGCCACTATTATCCTGGTCACCTTCCTGATCATACATATATATATATATATATATAACTGAAAATCTTGGTTGTGAGTGTCTGTAGACAATTTGATTGGTCCGTCTGTCCGCCCGCCCTCCCACGGCTCTCTTTAGGTGGTGTGTCTCGCCCCCCTGTGTGTCCCGCCCCCCACAGCTCTCATTGGCCAGTGCGCTGTAACCCAGGGGTCCCCAACCCCCGGCCACACTGCTGCTGCTGCTGACTGAGGTGAGGAAATGCTCCCTGGTGATGGTGGTGGTGCCGGCTGTTGTTGCTGCTGCTGCTGGGGGGGGGGGCTTAACTGAGACATCTGAGTATTCCCCCCCCCCCAGCTCAATTTTTGCCCCTCCCCCCAGCTCCGTTTATGCCCCTCCCCCAGCTCCGTTTTTGCCCCTCCCCCCAGCTCCGTTTTTGCCCCTCCCCCCAGCTCCGTTTTGCCCACCCCCCAGCTCGGTTTTTGCCCCCCCAGCTCCGTTTTTGCCCCCCCCAGCTCTGTTTTTGCCCCCTCCAGCTCTGTTTTTGCCCCCCCAGCTCCGTTTTTGCCCCCCCCAGCTCCGTTTTTGCCCACACCGCTCCGTTTTTGCCCCCCACCCAGCTCCGTTTTTGCCCCCCACCCAGCTCCGTTTTTGCACCCCCAGCTCCGTTTCTGCCCCCCCCAGCTCCGTTTCTGCCCCCGCAGCTCCATTTTTGCCTCCCCCCGACACACACAGTGACACACACACACAGTGACAGACAGACACACACGCAGTGACAGACAGACACACACACACAGTGACAGACAGACACACACACAGTGACAGGCAGACACACTGACACACACACAGTGACAGACAGACACACTGACACACACACAGTGACAGACAGACACACTGACACACACACTGACAGACAGACACACTGACACACACACACTGACAGACACACTGACACACAGTGACAGACACAGTGACACCCCCCTTCATCCCCGCCCCCCTCGCCTTCCCCCCCGCCTTCCCCCCGCTTGCCTTCCCCCCTTGCCTTCCCCTCCTTGCCTTCCCCCGCTTTCCCCCCCCACACCCACACCTTCCCCCCGCCTTCTCCCACCCACCCCCGACTTCCCCCCTCCACCCCCACCTTCCCCCTCTTGCCTTCCCCCCTGCCTTCCCCCGCTTTCTCCCCCCCACACCCCTGCCTTCTCCCTGCCTTCTCCCACGCACCCCTGCCTTCCCCGCCCTTCCTCCCCCTGCCTACCCCCCGCCTTACCCACCCCCCACCTCCGCCTTCCCCCTACCTGCCCACCCACCCCGCCTTCCCACCCCTGCCCTCACATTTTTACATCACTTAGGTCACCAAAATATACATTGTACTGTGGTGTGTTTACAATAACCCATTTTAAAACAACATCGTATTACATTTTCTTCCATGTTTCTTTTCAACATCATTATACAACCTTTCCACCAAATAGTCAACCTATTGTTCCCCTATTTATAACTAATACTACCTATTACGGATTTACATCCCGGGCAACGCCGGGTATATCAGCTAGTATATATATATATATATATATATATATATATATATATATATATATATTTTTTTTAGACCAGTTTTTCTCCCCCTGATTGCAAATGTAAGTAACTATATAAACTATTTCTATGGCCTCCCCATCACTAAACTGACTAGAGAAAAGATGAAACCACAAACTTAATAGTTTAACCCCGGATCACACAGTCAGATTCTGCTTGGGTCAAATCAACTCCTTCCACAGCATAATTATAATTCCGAAGATTTCAAAATGATATCTAATAATATATACAATAATCTTAATATATACACTACGACAGTCTTATTAACCTTAAGATGAAACCATTTACAGTCTGGTAGACCTTACTTTGTAGAGTGCTACGTGTATACATTTTCGTTACATAGTAACAATTGTAGGTCCCCTGTGTCACCTTTTATCTATGAGGGTCGTGCTTTTTCTTGTAGGTTTGACGCACAAATGAAACTTTATGGGAGAGATTCATTAAGCTCCAATGTGGGGTATGGGACCTTGATCCAACTGATCGTCGCCTAGTGTAACCCGGCCTATATTTATTTGTAGTAAAACATAACTTGGGCTTCTTGCCCTTTGATATACTAACTAATAAAATTACAAAATAAAACCTGTGTTCTCTTTGGAGGCCTATACTATCTCTACTTGTTTGTCCACCTTACCAATTTTCAGGTTACGAGGCCCAGCTATGCCACCTCCTGAGATCCCCTCCCAGAGACCTTTCTGGCTCACGTCTTCAGGGTTCCCCAGCAGGGTGAACTCATCTTGTCCTTGGTTGTCTTCTGTCCTCTCCCTGGTAGCTTAATGGGCTTGAGGACAAAATATGACTCACATTCCCATATCATGATCTGAAAGTATTTTATTTGTACCCCAGTTGGCATCCTGCTTGCTGGGACCCTTCCACTTCATTAATGGAGAAAATCATTGTGAAGTTAAAGTTTTATGGTCATGGCTAGGATTTAGCTAAACACTTAGCTAGATATGGACTCTAAAACAAGCAGTACTTATTGTATATTGTGCGAGTTCTGTTATCTTGCTGTTACGCCCATCTTTGTAAGTCTAGCAAGTATAACCATCCTCACACTATGAGACCTAAAAGGTGGAAATAGCTGTTTGTGAATAGGTTAACTGGCTATGCACTTTTTTAACCCATGCTGTGCTGAAAAGCTGTGTAAGGTCTTGTGCAGGGTTAAAGTGAGCGCGCTGGTGCTCGAGCGCCTTGACGTCAGGCGCTCATGTTGCTCGGGCGATTCCTGGCCTGCTAGTTGCTCGCATAGGGGGGCGTGCCTGTGACGTCACTTGAGCGGTTTGCCCTCATTGGCTGAACCCCGCAAGTGAACAGGGCAAGCGCGACACACACTAAAAAATGTGTCTCTGCACGCATAATGCCTCCCCACGCTCACATGCACGCATGGCGCCTCCCCACGCTCACATGCACGCATGGCGCCTCCCCACGCTCACATGCATGCATTGCGCCTCCCCATGCTCACATGCACGGATCGCGCCTCCCCACGCTCACATGCACGCATCGCGCCTCCCCACGCTCACATGCACGCATCGCGCCTCCCCACGCTCACATGCACGCATCGCGCCTCCCCACGCTCACATGCACGCATCGCGCCTCCCCACGCTCACATGCACGCATCGCGCCTCCCCACGCTCACATGCACGCATCGCGCATCCCCACGCTCACATGTATGCATCGCGCCTCCCCACGCTCACATGCATGCATTGCGCCTCCCCACGCTCACATGCACGCATCGCGCCTCCCCACGCTCACATGCACGCATCGCGCATCCCCACGCTCACATGCACGCATCGCGCCTCCCCACGCTCACATGCACGCATCGCGCATCCCCACGCTCACATGTATGCATCGCGCCTCCCCACGCTCACATGCATGCATTGCGCCTCCCCACGCTCACATGCACGCATCGCGCATCCCCACGCTCACATGTACGCATCGCGCCTCCCCACGCTCACATGCACGCATGGCGCCTCCCCACGCTCACATGCACGCATCGCGCCTCCCCACGCTCACATGCACGCATCGCGCATCCCCACGCTCACATGCGCGCATCGCGCCTCCCCACGCTCACATGCACGCATCGCGCATTCCCACGCTCACATGTACGCATCGCGCCTCCCCACGCTCACATGCATGCATCGCGCCTCCCCACGCTCACATGCACGCATCGCGCCTCCCCACGCTCACATGCACGCATCGTGCCTCCCCACGCTCACATGCATGCATCGCGCCTCCCCACGCTCACATGCACGCATCGCGCATCCCCACGCTCACATGTATGCATCGCGCCTCCCCACGCTCACATGCATGCATTGCGCCTCCCCACGCTCACATGCACGCATCGCGCATCCCCACGCTCACATGTACGCATCGCGCCTCCCCACGCTCACATGTACGCATCGCGCCTCCCCACGCTCACATGCACGCATCGCGCCTCCCCACGCTCACATGCACGCATCGCGCCTCCCCACGCTCACATGCATGCATCGCGCCTCCACATGCTCACATGCACGCATCGCGCTTCCCCACGCTACAATTGAATTTCATTGTTTTGATCGCGCAGCTTGCGAGCGAGCGAGCGCGGTCTCACCCTGGACGAGGCCTAATGCGACAGGCATAAGCGTATGCTAAATGCTAAAATGGATATGAAGCACAAAGTGACGCTGAGTGCTTATTTGCATGTCATTACCCAGAATCCGTGGCTGCAGCGAAAGCATTGTCTGCTAAGAGATAATGGGGAAAGCAGAGTTGCGCACCTGTCAGGGACGTGAATGTGCTCACAAGTGATATTTTATTTGTTGTAAGTCTAAAACATGTTCCAAGGTGTTATATATGGCTGGCGATTCCCCTTTTATTGCAAATACAAGAAATGTTGCTATGTGGAATTGAATGTTAAATAAAGAATCGCACACAGGTTTTTGTAGCGCAAAAAAAAAAAAGATCTTTCATATCAATGTGAGATCCATATGCACAAAGTACAATTCCCAGAATATTGAATGAAATCACTGCCAAGCCAATGACCCACTGTGATTGATTGACCTGAGTACAAGCATTTTGTAACCTGGTCGAGTATACAAAAGCAAAGGGGAACCTCAAAGTCATTCGAAACTGACCCACGGGAAGCCATGAAGCTGCCGTTGGTACTTGCGGTCTGTATTCATATTACCACAGCACTACACAGGTAAGGGGACCAACCAGCTTTAGCATGACATACCAGGAACTTTAAACTAAGCCTTTCAGCAGGGAGGGGTTACACAGTATTAAGATGCCTCTGTGGTTAAATAAAAGTCTATCTATTTGGAATTATACTCCATAGCCAATTCTACTATAGTATTTATAGTTCTAGGATGACATTATTCCAGAAGAGATGTAGTTTATTGAAGGTTCTAGTACCATTTAAGGAAATCAACTTCATAGCGCTTTACATGTGATTTTCAGATGAAAAGTCTCTTTTGCAGATCTCCTGTTTTACAGATAGTAACACCTTTGTGTGCACCAACATAACGGCTCTTTATAGATGTTGTTGCATCATTATCTCTCCTTCTGTGATCTTTATTTTTTTATATGAAGAAGGCTCATGTAGCCCTGTAGCTCAGTACGCTCCCTAATAGAGCTTTTAGAACACTGCTCTTCCTGCGTTGTTTTAGGATTCCTTTGGTGAAAATGAAGTCAATTCGGCAACAACTCTGGGAAAGAGATGGGCTGGCAGAGTTTTGGAATCATCACCAAGCAGACATTTTCGCTCGAAAGTATTCCCAGTGCTTTCCCCCGTCTGACTTGTCAAGAACTGGATCAGTTTCCGAAAATCTTTACGATTATATGAATGTACGTAAGTGCTGTATGTAAGTAGCATCTTTTGTTATGCCTTCGAAATAATTTACTGTCTCCAATGCTGGAAGAAACTGAAGCCTATTACATATCGAAACTTTCAAACCAACGCTTTTCAGGATGTACAAGTGCAGGAAGGGTTAATAAGTGTTGGGTCACATGTATAGTCCAGTACATTAAAAAAAAAAAAGAATTAAGAGGAAGATTTCAACATACATGATTTACTAAAGAGACACAGACAGCACTAACATGTAGGGAGAAGCAGACTTTACTGGAGATGGTGATCACATTGAGTTTATAGCTGAAAAAAAGGTCATGTGGGGGGATTGGGGTCCTTAGACACATAGGTGTATATGTAAGATATATATGTAAGAGGAGTACATGTAAGCGTGATGCATAAGAGATGTATTTTTAATTATTTATAAAATGTTGTAACAGGAAATAAGCACATAATAGAGAGAGTACGGCACACCTATACAATGATATAGCAAATAAAGGATACTTGCGTTTGGCACCCGTGCACCTGTTCAGGGATAGCCTATCTGTAGCAGTTATGTATATTGAGGTAAAAAGGTGATCCAGGGCACAGTGCATTTCAGCAGAAAAAAGAAATGTATTATGTCATAACACGACGTTTCGGGCCTGACTGGCAGCCGGTCACTTGATAAAGGCCTTGTCAGGCCCGAAACGTCGTGTTATGACATAATACATTTCTTTTTTCTGCTGAAATGCACTGTGCCCTGGATCACCTTTTTACCTCAATAACAGGAAATAATACACTGAGAGTTACCTCTTGTTTTCAAGCCTGTCCTGGGCACAGAGTTATGGTGACAGGTACATGGTTACATTATATGAACAGAGTTTATACATTCAATTTAGAGACATTTTAGGACAGTTAGAGATAATAAGATTATCGACGTGTGAAGCAGTTACAGATAAGATTAAAATGTGAGACAGCTGAAGTCTTGAAATGACTTAACCTGGAAGCGGTTTTGAGAGTCTCTGGTAGATTGTTCAAGCCGTGAGTCGTGATATGGCCAAGAAAGAAGTGCAGGAGATGTTGTAGGGAAGTAGAGATTTGTAGGGGATGTGGGGGCATAGAAAGCATGTAGGGGATATGGGGGCAAGGGAGATGTAGAGCGAATGGCGCAGGTCAGGAACGTATAATGTATTTTGTCCAGAGAGTTTGGGATATTTCAAAATCCACTGCAAGGACATTGATAAAAATACACCTATGAGCCAATTTTACGTACACATTTCTTCCACTGATGTGCGAGACCTATAGTGGATTCAATACTATTCATTTATTTTGTATATCCTTCTCTGCCAAGTCACTTAGTTATGTGCATTATGGAGCAACCATGAATCATTCAGCTAACCCAGGATTGCTCAAACCCAGCCCTCAAGCCCCCACCCCACCCCACCCCACCCCCCAACAGGTCAGATTTTAAGGATATCCCTGCTTCAGCACAGGTGGCTCAATCTTTCCCTGCTTCAGCACAGGGGGCTCAATCAGAGGCTCAGTCGTTGATTGAGCCCTCTGTCCTGAGAACCTGACCTTTGGTGTGGGGGAGCGTGGGGGGGGGGGAGTTGAGGACTGGAGTTGAGCACCCCTGAGCTAACATATCAAATGTATGAAGTGCATGAGGCACTGAGAGACAGACGTCACACGGAAGTGCACAACACACTTATCTACCTTTCAAGTTTCTATAGTGTGCAAAAAATTTCCATTTCTCTTTGGGAAGAAGGTTTCTGTACATACAATAAGAACGGAGGCGTCCCTGCTTAGAACCGGTTAAAGGGCACAATAATACTAGCACTGTTTGCTGTCTGTAACACCACAGGTTTAAATGCTTCTCCTTTGCATGGTATCTAGAGGAGGAATGTTCCTCTGTCTGCACCAGATACCGGGGACACTTCACTATAAATAGCCTCCCAACTTCTGCCCTCAACCACGGATATTGTACAGGGCAAAAAGCAATCGGATAAGTTCTAATTGAGCCTTTTCTAGGTCATCAGAGCAGTAGAGGTCGAGCTGAAATAAGAAATGTCCCCCGTCAGAAACGTGTCCAGGTTTTATATTTATTTTTATAAAACTATTAAAAAACAAAAAAACCTGTAAAACTATTTTAAAAAGATTAGAAATAGTGCTGTGCAGCGATGCTACGCTCCCAGTCCTCAGAAACAATACACGCCTGCACGTGCCACGTTAAGCAAATATTATCCATTGATTCATATATTCCATTGAGAGTTTTATAACCATTATAATTTCTACTAGCCTTCAGCTAGAGTAAATATATAATAAAGTCAGGAAACCTCCTAACCATCGCGGGAGAGTTTTCAGCAGGGGGCTCAACTCCAGTTCTCAAGCCCCCAACCCCTACCCCCCCAACAACAGGTCAGGTTTTCAGGATATCTCAGCTTCAGCACAGGTGACTCAATCAGTTCCTGCTTCAGCACAGGTGGCTCAATCAGAGGCTAGGTCAAAGACTGCGCCTCTGAACCACCTGTGCTGAAGCAGGGATTGATTGAGCCACCTGTGCTGAAGCAGGGACTGATTGAGCCACCTGTGCTGAAGCAGGGATATCCTGAAAACATGTTGGGGGGGGGGGGGGGTCTTGAGAACTGGATTTGAGCCCCCCTGGTTTACAGCAAACATTCTTGTGCACTGTTTTAGTGTCTGACTTTTTTCCATTTATGTTATTTGATTAATAAAACAATATAATAAACCCGCTCAGTAATGGAACACACATTTTTGATGCTTTTTTTATGTTGGGTTTTAATGTTAGAAACTAACATATACATTACGTCTCCCTCAGTGCCTTGCAGGCCCCCGCCCTGGCAGTGAAAGGGTTAGCTGCGCCAGCTTTCCCATACCTGACCCCCTCTGAATGCTTAGCAAAGGAAATGACTCCCGTTTTACATCTTCAATTTCATCTTCTCTATTCTCTCTTATGTTAAAAGTGAAAGGAGAGAAAGAGATGATGTGCTGCCATGGGAGAGAGGTGGGGCAGTCTGCCTGAGCCAGGGAAAGCTATCAGAGCATCACTGCCAGTTATGGGCCTGCCCAGCCTCCGACACTGGGCACATATAAATAGTTACACTTCAGGTCCGCGGTCAATGTAGGATATAAGAGTTTACAAGCACGTTACCACCTCTTATCAAGGCACCATACCATGCAGTCCATGCAAAGATCATTCTACACTCGTATTTATTTGTACGCACTAAGGCTTGTTATATAGTCCTCGCTGCAGCGCCGTGCGGGCGCGCGCCCAGCGTTGCACGTGCACGTATAGTGGCTAGGGTGCAAGCGGTGACACGCGCGGTTAGGGGGCGTGGCTCTGACATCACAGCGTTAGGACGCGCTGTGATTGGTTCGCGGCGTGGCAGCAATTGTATTTTATTGTAATACAATTTTATTGTATTTTCCCTGGTCTGCAGCGTCACCGCTCACGGCCGTGCGCCCGCGCGCCCCAAGTATACAAAAGTCTGGCTAACACAGACAATTAAAATTGACACGCACGGTAGCGCACGCACACGTGCTATATTACACACCTAACGGTGCTCAACTCCAGCCCCCCCCCCAACAGCTCAGGTTTTCAGGATATCCCAGCTTCAGCACAGGTGGCTCAATCAGAGGACTGAGCCTCTGATTGAGCCTCCCGTGCTGAAGTGATATCCTGAAAACCTGACCCTTTGGGGGGGGGGGGGGGGAACTTGAGGCATGGCGTTGAGCACCCCTGCACTCATATATATATATATATATATATATATATATATATATATAAATATATATATATATATGTATATATATAGAGTTCATAAAAAAGAATTGGTGATAAATTCCCTATACCACACTGATTAAATCAGCCATTGATCTTCAAGTTTTCAATGTCACTCTAATAAATTTCTTGAGTACCTTATAACGAGAGGCACCTTCTAGTGGACAAAGAGGCGCAGAACATTCTATCAAATTTGATCAAAATTGGACCTTTGTTTCCTGCAAATGAGTCGCAAAAAGACCCGGCAACATTTGTAAAAAGTAAAAACATCCCTCACCACCAGCTCAAAGTCGTCCACAAAGGTGGTAAAAAAACATATTACTATCTATTTATTATAAAGAGGAACATGTGGAGTTTGTGGGAGTTTTGCAAGACTTCTGTCAAAACTTTTGGGAACTTTGAAAAGTTGAGACATTTTGCTCTTTAATTAGGGAAATTTTTTGTAAAACATTGCTGTTTTCAGATAAATAAAAACACGAAGCGCTCTTTGGTGAATTCACACTTCTTGACAAATTTGCAGCCCACTCAAGCTTATAGACTTGTGAACATCACCAGTAAATGTAATCACGGCCATTAAATTCCCACTATCAGTCGGTGATGGGTAATACTACTGTATATAGCTCCCTGTGCACTGTGTCGCCGGCTCCTCTAGCTGCACGATAAACAGTGATATTTTTAATTGGCTTAAACCTGTTATCTAATGTATTTAAAAAAAAAACAAATTAGACATATGTATGTATTTTTAAATCATTTTTTAGATGTTTGTAAACAATGTACATTGAAACATAAGATACATTTTAGTTGCCTTATCATTTCTCCATGTTAGTCTCACTGAATGTTAACCAGTCTCTCTTTGTCCTAGTTCAAGTGCACTCAACTCCAGTCTCCCCCCCCCCCCCAAACAGATCAGTTTTTTTGGATGTTCCTGCTTCGGCACAGGTAGCCCAATAAATCCCTGCTTCAGCACAGGTGGCTCAATCAGAAGCTCATTCTTTGACTGAGCCAGCTGTGCTGAAGCTGGGATATCCTGAAAACCTGACCTGTTGAGGGGGCTTGAGGACTGGAGTTGTGCACCCCTGCCCTAGTCGGTTCTCTGACTGGGGGGTATAAATCTGATAGTCTGATCAGTAGGGTGGAGATAACAGGATAAGGAGTGACCTCGCAGCGGACCCTGTTGTAATAAACATGTTCCAAATGTCAAACAGAATTACAAATACTTACACCTGGCTATTTCCTGAACAAAAAGGTTTAACCCATCACACTTAGGGCCTCATGCAGAGAGCAGCGCTAACAGGGAAAGCGGCATGTTTTGGCGAATTCTGCCTTGAGAAAGGCAGATAATGGCAAGTTTTAAAAAAAGCGCCATTTTTTTTTTCTTGAAACTCGCCGCGCGGCTGGAGAGATCCTAATCTCTCCAGTGTTTAAAACGGCCGTATGCAGAGAGCCGCGAACGCCATCTAGTGGCTGTTCGCGCCAAAAAAATGGTGCGATTTTCAACATTTTTCCTCTCCACCAAGAAGCTGGCGCTCCGCGGCAGGTGGAGGAGAAAAAAAAAAAAAAAACGATTTCTT
Source organism: Ascaphus truei (assembly GCF_040206685.1). Lineage (NCBI taxonomy): Eukaryota > Metazoa > Chordata > Amphibia > Anura > Ascaphidae > Ascaphus > Ascaphus truei. Next base: position 97,937,406 of record NC_134487.1, on the reverse strand, counting down.
TCCCACTAGTTTCAACAGCGCTTATAGCGCTGGTTGAAACTCTCCATATGCAGAAAGGATTGTAAATGCAGTTTTATGCCCTTTCTGCATATGGAGAAAAAAACTCTTCAATAAAGCTAAATTTTATTCCCCCTCTCCAATTCTAAATAGCGCTGCTCTCTGCATGAGGCCCTTAGTGTGGCTCTTAGAAACGTCAGATATTATGGAACAAACATTTAGCAAATAGTAGGAAAAGTCACATGATTTCACTGTATTGTCATTCCAAAGTATGTAACTAATTAGCGCTGCGTCTTAACCCATTCCGTGCCAGAATGGCCAATAACACCTTGCAAAGCATCTCCAGGTGCTCTCACTGAGGTCGGAGGGTTTAATGGCGTTGTGTATTGTGGTTGGAAAACCTGACGAAGGGTCCCTGAGAAACTACTCAATCTATAGCAGGACTGGCCAACTCCAGTCCTCAAGAGCCACCAACAGGTCAGGTTTTAAGGATATCCCTGCTTCAGCACAGGTGGCTCAATCAGCGACTCAGTCAACGACTGAGCCACCTCTGCTGAAGCAGGGATATCCTTAAAACCTGAACTGTTGGTGGCTCTTGAGGGCTGGAGTTGGCCACCCCTGCTCTATACCATAGTTGAATACATTTTCTAATATAGAGGTGTGTGCATAACGGACGTCTCTTTTCAGGCTCAGTACTATGGCGAGGTCGGCATTGGAACCCCACCTCAGAACTTCACCGTGGTGTTCGACACGGGCTCCTCCAATTTCTGGGTCCCATCAGCTTACTGCATCAGTGAAGCATGCCGTAAGATGCAGAAGATACTTATTATGTCCTCATTTACTTCATGTCTGTCTCACCCCTTCAATGCATTGAACGTCAGCCAATGACATGTAATGACTCACCTGGCCAACTAGAACGGATGAGGTCAGCGTCCTATAGCAGCACCATTAATTGTCAGATATTTTCTAAGTCCTGAAGCCATAGGATACTCCAGCGTAGCACTGTGGATAGGCACCTATAGAGCAGGCGTTTTTCAGCCACGGTTATCTTATAAATTAGGGCTTATGATGCTGCTGAGCCTGAAGTTGCTGCCTGAGGGCAAAGCGAGCAAGGCACCCACCGTTGGCCCGCGCCGTAGGGGGCACCGCGTTCCCTCCTCTCCCTCCTCACATAGGCGCCGGTATCCAACTTCTGCCCGACCAGAGGAGGGAGCTGGAGGAGGGAGCATTAGGACCCCTCCCTTCTCCAGTTCCCCCCCTCTGGTCAGAAGGATCCCGGCGCTGACACAAGGAGGGAGCGTGGGGCCCCCAGACCGGTAGGGGGGGGAGGGGTGGTGTATGTGCGCGCGCGCTCTGTAAGACGGTTCTTACCTTTTGCAGAGCAGGCCGCCTCCTGTTCCGCCACATTGCCATGGTGACCGAAATCAAACGATGCTGCGCCGTACAGTATGACGACGTGTTGCCATGGCAATGTGACATCACATGCACGTGACGTTGCCAGAGGGGGTCTGCTCAGCGTAACTTGTTTTTTACAGGAGGGGGCCCCGCTGCCAGCATGCCGCCTGGGGCCCCGCAAAGCCTGAGGCCGACACAGGCCCCGGAGGCCGAGAGTAACAAGCACAATAATCACACTAATGACATTTTTATCGGTTTCATGGCTACTAATATCAAGGAAAACAGAAGCAGATACAAACGTGTTACATCTACACCTGTGTCCTCTGCATATCCTGGCAGCTGGTTATAAGCAGTGCTTTTTGTCTAGAAAAAAGGCAAAGAACTCTGACGTGAGGATGGGACCGGGGGGGGGGGGGTCAATTATTCTTGGACATGCGCACTAATATACACGTTTATTCACATTTCACAATAGTTTCAAATCTGTTATTATTTTTTGTAAATAACAATGATTACATTCTGCGTTCCACCGCGCCCGCCCTGAAAGAGAAGGTATTGAACAATGGAGGCAGTAGCACTCCAGCCTGATGAAGAACAGACAAACTGTTTATATGTTACAAGAACACAGTGCAGCTGAGCCTGTCCCTGATGACGCTCTCGCACAGGACAAATGAAATGTTGGCATTATGTTCATCTAATGTAAAATAAACACTGTTTGAAACGTTTTTTTTTCAACAACCTGGAGTGCCGCTGCCATTATACTTCAACAAGTAAAGGGGGGAATGTTCCTGAGGAGACATCCCTGGCAGATTGCTGGTAGCTCTCAGAGAGGCTCAGTTTTTATCATCCTTATGACGTTATTTATTCATTTATAAAGCAGCCATTATCTACCATTAGTGGTTGCGTACACTAAATTATTTCAATGCTCAGTTTGATATTTATTAAAAATGTTCATACTAGTTTCAACATGATAACATCATTAGTTTTGCTATAATATAAATCCTTTGTGATTTTTTTTGCACATTTTCAGTACATTTTGCAAATTTTGCATTACTTGAAATTCAGTGAAACATTTGCAAAACTCTGACATTGTTCTCTCTCTCTCTCGTTCTCTCTCGTTGTCTCGTTCTCTCTCTCTCCCTCTCTCTCTCCCTCCCCCTCCCTCTTTCCCCCTCTCCCTATTTCTGGGCCTGGATAAAACGTTTTGGATCAAAACTGTCAGATTTCAGAAAAAAAGACAAATCTTGCATACTTCGTTAAGTTAGGCAAATATTTCTCACATCTTTAAGTATAGGCAGAAATTTTTCCATTGTCAGCATAAGCTAGGAGACTTACAAATGTTTCATATTAAAGTTTGTGGGTAAACTGTGGCCATGCATCCCGTCATCCTGCATCCATACTAGGGGTGCCCAACTCTAGCCATCAAGCCATCCCAACAGGTCAGGTTTTCAGGATATCCCAGCTTCAGCACGGGTGGCTCAATCAGAGGCTCAGTCAAAGACTGGGCTTCTGATTGAGCCGCCTGTGCTAAAGCAGAGACTGGTTGAGCCACCTGTACTGAAGCAGGGACTGATTGAGCCATCTGTGCTGAAGCTGGGATATCCTGAAAACCTGACCTGTTGGAGGTGCTTGAGTACTGGAGTTGAGCTCCCCTGATCTATACTACTGGATCTGTTATTTTGCTACGAAGTGGCCTATGCACTAAGCAGAAGTGCAACATTGAGCTTGTGTGCACCTATGTACTAACCTGAAATGTCCCAATCTGCGCCAGCAACCTCAACAAGGAGTTCTCTCTTTTTTGGCGCACAGAAATGGCTGCGCTGGGCGTTCAGATGATAATGGTACAGTATGTACTAAAAAAAGAACGCTTCTGTGCGCCCATAAAGAGGAGAAAGTGCGTCAGAACCATCTGCTAACCTGGCGTAAACCCGACAATGATTTTTTTTTGGCCCAAATCCACCAAACTCTGTTACTGACTAACGAGACTCTTCAAAGCTCAATAACACAGACTGACGCGCTGTTTTTGCTGGGGCCGGGCATTGCATTAACTGTAACAGACGTTAGTGCTGGTGAAATGCAAAAGATGGGTTCCCTCTAACAACGCCTGTCCGCAGAGCTCTGTTACAGCGACCGCAGGGGCTTATCGAGGTGTTATTTAGGTCACAGCTGAAGGTGGTGCTCCTCACATAGGATTGTTATAATAATAATTGCACGTTCTTGTATAGCGCTGCTGGTTTTACGTAGCTCTTTGCAGAGACATTTTGCAGGCACAGGTCCCTGCCCCGTGGCGCTTACAGTCTAATTTTTTGGTGCCTGAGGCACAGGGAGATAAAGTGACTTGCCCAAGGTCACAAGGAGCCAACACCAGGAATTGAACCAGGCTCCCCTGCTTCAAACTCTCAGTGCCAGTCAGTGTCTTTACTCATTGAGCCGTTCCTTCTCCCTTTTATAGGGTCTTGTCGTGTGTGAGGTCACCGTTACGTATGATGTAACTAAGCATATCGTTATTTCAAGGGTTCTTTTCCTCTCCTCTTCTGCTTTTATCTAACACCTGCTCAGGGTCTGCATGGGAGTAACAGGCCCACAGGCGTAAAACAGCTTTAACGCCTTGTTATTGTAAACTAACGCCAGGCAGGGCTAATTTGACATGCTAATGAGACAACTAATGACTGTTGTTTTTGCATATAATGAGCTTTGTAGATTTGAGTTAAAATCAGGGAACATAACGTCAGTGAAGTATTTTGATAACAGTACGTTATGTGTCCTGAGTTATCAGAGCTCTGTGGATTTGGGCTTTAATTGCGCAGAATAAAGTTGCTATGTATCAACCGAAATATGTATCTGCAGCAGGGGTGTCTCATTATATAGGTTATCAACATGTGTTATTTCCACAGTATGGCTCTTAGTAAATATAAATTATTAGTGCAATGTTATATGTAACACTAGTTGTAAATAAACAAATACACATAATTCTGTTTTAATTTCAATTGGTTTTCAACATGACACGACGCACTGAAAATCATTTCAAACAACAAATGATGCATCATATGTATAGATTCTTCATACCTGCGATGCACATTTTATGATTATGAGTATTATGAGTATGTAGTACCAACCTAATGCTGATATTTTGAAGCAGAAAACATTGAACATATAATCTCAGTATATAGTCTATAAAACTTTCTGACATTCCAGCATCATTTGTTCTATGAAATGAATTTTGACCCAGTTTGGCATGTTACTCACCTGATTCACACCATTTAAATTAAAACAAAATGATGTGTATTTTTTAGTTATAACTAGTCTTAGTAAATATCAGTTATTGTATTCATATTATTTGCAGTAGCCGTAATTTGTAAATAATACAGTTTGTTAACATTTATAATGTACTGTAACATTCGTATGGCGTCAAATAATTTTTGGGGTTGATACATAGCAACTTAAGTTTGCGCTAACACTATAAAGAGACTTTTTCGTGTGTACGCCAAGTTCAACTTGACAGACGATTTTGATGCACTTTCCATTTTTTTTTAGTGCACAGTATCATTATTTTTGAGCATATAACATTTACATCTCAGCCCATTTCTGTGCACCAAAAAAATGAAGCAAAAGAATGATCCTTTTTGATGCTGAAGTCGCAGATGGAGATATTTTCGGTTAGTACATGTTATACACAAACGCAATTTAAAACAAGATTCCTGTAAGTTTATTTTGCACCAAAAAAGTCATTTGCAATGCCAAGTACACAAGTCCCCCTACACGCCCTTTTCTTTTCTGTATATGTTATTTACATAAAAATGTTTACCAGGAAGTAATACATTGAGAGTTACCTCTCGTTTTCAAGTATATACACGTTAGAAATACTGCACTTAACCAAGTGTCCCAAATGTTGTTTCGTTGTAGGAGTACATGAGAAGTTTAAGTCATTTCAATCCATTTCCTATGAACCTGATGGGAAGCCTTTCTCCATACACTATGGCACAGGACAACTTTTAGGTATAGCGGGTAAAGACACTCTGGTGGTAAGAAATGTTCTCTGTTATCTGTCAAGCCAATGAGTAATTACCAGCACTAGTTGGTGAGAGAGGGACACTACACACCCTTTGGGTTCCATCACACCTTTTCTGCCAGAGGGGCCAGTAGAGCCTTTGTGTGCGTCCTGCGGGGCGAGACGTGGCAGCTTCTCCAATAACAATGAAAATAAATATTCATTAATTGTTTTTAAGAACTAAAACCTCTGTGGTTTCAATTAGTATTTACATTATAAATACATTTCATTTTAACAACCTCCGCCCATAAACACAACACACCGCAATCAAAATGATCACGAATCAGGACAGCAGCAAGTATCCTTGTGCAGGACTTAAGTGATGGGTGCTAGTTCCAGACAAGACCAAGGCTTGGTACGGAAATGGCACAGTGGGCATATGTATGGAGGAAAAGTGTGAGCATAATAACTGCACTATGTGTATCAAAGAAAAAAAGGATATTCATTTCAATGGGATGGTTTTCTTTGATACATACTTTCCAGGTGTGTTGCCCAAGAACTTCTCCACTTTTGCCTTCATACATATGCCCCAGTATTTTGTTGAGTTAGGTGCATATTGTATGTACCAAGGCAAAAGTTGGGCAATCCTTGGTCAAACACATTGTTCCAGATGTACCAAAGAAAAAATCATATTGATTTTTTTGACACATATATTGCAGGTTTTTTTGCCCCCAAATTGCACCCCTTTTGCCTTGATACATCTGCTTTTTTTTTTAACAAATCAAAGCTTCTACAGCAAAGTCTCAATGGGGACCAAAATGTCAAGCATTTTACAGTATGTTTCTATGTATTGAATAAATATATATTTGCTAATATTTTCATAGTTAATAACTTGCTCTAAATTGTGTCTGTTTAATAACAAAATCCCTAATAGCGACACTTTATACTGCACATAGTCCCCGTGGATACTGCACATAGTCCCTCCCCCCCCCATGGTCTATCATTGTTGTAGGCGTTCTTTCATGGATGACCACAGCAGTTCTAACCATGGCATTAATATGACGTTAGCAGTGTAGAGTCAGAAAACCAAGACTGGAATGTCCATTCAATGAATTTGCATCCTCGTCAGTAACAAGTAATCAGCCACACTGGCATTATGTCCTGTTCCCATGCAGATCAGTAACATGTCCATCATGGGTCAGGACTTTGGAGAGTCCATCCTGGAGCCTGGCATGACCTTTGCTCTTGCACAGTTTGATGGGGTACTGGGGCTGGGATACCCCTCACTAGCTGTCGCTGATGCTGTCCCAGTATTCGACCGGATGCTAGAGCAAGGACTCGTGGAAAAACCACTGTTTTCTTTCCATTTGATTAGGTTGGTGGTTAAACCTCTTCACTACTTGAGGAAATAGCAATGCCTGTTTTGCAGATTTGGGCCACACTGAGTCCTATTTTCCCTAACAGGGTGAAGCAGAGGGGGAGGCAATGAGGGGCATATGAAGATACTCATCAATATTATGCAACACATACATTTACACAGGGGTACATTATTTTCCCCTATTCATGCTTTAGCTCAGTTATGCCATAAATTCCAATTATAATTGAAGGGTCTAACAGTTCAGTCCCGTTATTAACCTATTAATCAACTTGAAAATGTTCCGTTTCTGTTACGTGTATTTCTGCCTTCATTTTCAGAGATGAAGATACTGATTATGGGGGTGAGTTGATATTGGGAGGGATAGATCACTCACTGTATAAAGGTTCCATTCACTGGGTTCCCGTCACAGAGAAGGGCTACTGGCAAATAAGACTTGAAAAGTAAGTGCTTGTATAAAAGATTCGTTTTACAGCATCGTCAGTTTAATCCTAAAGGAGCCTGCTACACATTGATAAAAAAATACATTTTTTTTTTTTTTTTTACAAATCTTGTTCAGCTGGTTTTAGCTGATTGGAAGGTGGCTCTCCCTATCTTGTTGAAGCTCACCCCCTCCCACATTTAAGTGGTTAAAATCTCACTCCATAGCATCTCCCACTCTCAGGGGAACTTGCCTGCTTGCAGTGTGATTGTGACAAATCTAATACAGAGTGCTTTCCTGGTAATGTACAGGTTAATAAAAGCTTCAATCAGACTTAGAACTATGCAACTAATTTTGACAGATTTATTATAAATCATTCTTCCTGGTAATGCACAGGTTATTAAGAATTTATATTAGTGTTAGGGACCCTTGAGATGTGGTCTGCTGTGTAGTGGCTCAGGGGCTTACAACACTTTGGCCAAAATGTTAAACTAAAAGACCATTTTATTTAATAGATATCTATACATATATATTTAGGCACTGTACGGTGTATAGGTTTCACTGGATGTGCACTGAGCTCTGTCTGTGTTTCATGTTCTGTCTCTGATTTTAAATAAAAAAAATACATTGCAAGGCGTTGTTGCAATAGAATATTAGCTAAAACACATAACTGTCATGTTTTCCATGCCCCTCTTTATATGAGAGAGGATACACTGAATGTCTAAAGCTATTTTGCTTGCAATCTGTATCTTTATTGTGGTTCCTTGGTTTCAGAGTAGAAAACTGTGCTGCCTGGTATGTTAGCTGTGGAAATTCATGGAGCAAACCTTACCTGTGTCCATGATAAAAAAGTGGGGAAACTGCACACATTTGTAACAAGGCTACTATGTTTGATTTGCAGAAAATAGAGTTTTTACTGTGCTCTGGGGCAGGGCTGCTCATCCCTGGTCCCGAAACCCCCCAACAGGTCAGGTTTTCAGGATATCCCAGCTTCAGCACAGGTGGCTCAATCAGTCCCTGCTTCAGTACCAGTGGCTCAATCAGTCCCTGCTTCAGTACAGGTCTTTGACTGAGCCTCTGATTGTGCCATCTGTGCTGAACTGAGATATCCTGAAAACCTGACCTATTGGGGGGCTTAAGGACTGGAGTTGACCCCCCCTGGTCTAGGGTCAACTGAGGCTCCACCAAGCAGACTTCCTGGAGTTTATAGCTTGAGTCATCAGTGTGAGTGGGAAACCCTCATCAGTGGTGGGAAACCTAAGCTGATCAGAGGGTCACAGTTGTGACACCACTCATATGTCCCTTTATAAGTGTAACAATCCAGCTTGCTATATTTGGATGCATACATGTGCTATTGAACATGTAGTGTAAAGCAACCTGAATGTTTTACTGCCAATTATACAGCATCAAAGATTCACATGAAACATTTTATTGCTGCTGGACAGTTAAAAGCCTTTGATGTTTCATTCATATTTGGGACCACAAGTTGCCCACTCCTGCCTCAGCATAGTCCTGCACAGGGCCGCCAACAGGGGGGGAGGGTCTGCCGGGGTTGGCGTCCCGAGCCCCGTGAGTCAGGGCACCCGGTCGGGCCCATTATATTAAAAAAAAGTAAAAACAAAATGGTGGCGATTTCCCGGCGCGCATGCGCAGAGCAAGCAGGGTGTCCGGCCTGCTGCCTGTGGGCCTGCTCCCCCCCCACCCCCTCCCACTCCCAATGTGTGATGGAGGGGATGCACCGTTGCAAGCCAATTGAGCTTCTCCCACGTGCGCCAACCTAGCTTCCCCCGCGCGTGCCAACCCAGCTTTCCCCTTGCGCACCTCAGCCATAGAATTAGCCCGCCAGTCTCAAAAGCCGCCCACCTCCAACTCACCCACCCTCAGTCACTCAGTCACCCACTCAGTCACCCCCCTACCCACCCAGGCAGTCAGTCAACCACCCACCCAGGCAGGCAGTAAGTCACATGTCTTTTGTTGAAAATATAAAAATAAACAGATTGCATTGTAATGTTTTTTTCCGTATAACAATAAGAAAACAGTTAAGTAAAAGTTGCGCGCTAAAAGATATTTTTTCGTGCTAGGTGCGCTATGGGTTCGGGGGGGGGGAGCCTGCTCCTTTCATTTGACCCGGGCCCCATGATTTCTGTTGGCGGCCCTGGTCCTGCATGTAACAGGCCTGAGAAGGTGTGCTTGTCTTCTCAATGCAGTGTGAAGGTCCAGGGAAGCCCGATGTTTTGCACAAACGGTTGCGAGGCCATCGTGGATTCGGGAACTTCTCTCATTACTGGGCCATCTGTACACATAAGAAAGCTGCAGGAGTACCTCGGCGCCACACCCACATCATTTGGAGAGGTACAAAGTGACTCAGCCTGAAATAATGAGATTTAAGGGAAAGGGTCCGGCTGGGGAAGCAGGTTGTAGACGCAGGATGAAGTTGCTGATAAAACAGAGGTTTCTGCAGCCTCGGGAAAGGCTCAGTTATTACAATAGACAGGAGGGAGTATGCTATACTCTGTCATACACTTATACTCTGTTATATACTTTTGCATACCGCAGAGTGTATCTTCAGCGAGGTGTGACAGACCAAAGTTTAGGGTTTCCACCATCAAAGTATGAATTGTAGGCATGCGGTGTGCATATTTTCTGTGTTGCATTGAGCTGTTCGTTCCTTTTAAGAATGTAGCTGAACATTTTTGTGTTGTGTCTGTTCTTTGTGTGATTGCTTCAGTATTACTACACCACAACACTTCTGCGTATTTTTGAATTTCACACACTGCATTTCCCTTTCCATAAATACGTATAACTGCGACCATGAAATGCAGGGAGAACAGAAGCCTGGACTCTCCTGGCAGCAAATACAGGCTCTAGCCTTCCTAATAACCTCAGAGATCCAACTTCTGAATCTCCCCCAGTAAGCACTTAACATCCAAACTCATCTCTGTTTCAAGCCTCCCCATCTTCTTCTCTAACGTGCTTATTTATATTCTCTAGTACCTTTTAGATTGCAGACGGTTGTCCAGTCTTCCCAGTATTACATTCACCATTGGAGAGAGAGACTACACATTAACTTCTGATCAGTATGTAATAAAGGTAGGTATCCTTGTAAGAGGAAACCAATCATCATTTTCTGTGACAAACCGATTCATTCAACTTGGAAGCCGTCAGTTCTGAACATTTTTCTTTTTTTTTTATTGTCACAATAAAGCAGTTTTATTAGCCAAATGCTGTTAGTCGATCATTATGATTTCAGATCAACCTTTTTAATGTAAATAGCATTGTTTCTACATTCAATACATGTCCATCACGCTTTCAATATATAAAAAGCGTTAGAATGATATGACAAGGGCACTGGGGTGGGGAATGAAAGTGCCAATGTCCAACGTTTTAATGATGGTATTGAATTGTGCTTTACAACTTGTCAAATAATGCTGATTTAAATCATGGATTGGATCAATGTGTGTGGGGTGAACAAAAAATGAAAATTTGCTCCAAAATGGTGTTTGAAATATGACAATCGGGTTTATATGCCATGATTTGTAGATTAAATGAAAAGGAATATATAGAGAATATCAATATATTTCATAAAGATTGTAACATCTGTTAGACAGGAAATGGGGGGGGGAGGGGGAATAATCTATTTCAATTTGTTAATACATAATGGCTGAGAAGCAAAGAGTGACACACCGAGTGCTCATTTGCATGTCATTACCCAGAATCCCTGGCTGCAGTGGAAGCACTGTTTGCTAAACGATAATGGGGAAAGACAGGGTTGCAGACCTATCTCAGACATGCAAATGCACCACAAGTGTTGTTTTTTATTTAATATATATAATTAAATTTGAAAAAAAAAATATATAAACCGAAATGAGAAATATTACGCTGATATGTTTTATGAACTACTGGAGTTTAGTGACACTCTGTACTTTAGTCCATAAATTAATGCTATTCCTTAATGGCCAAGCGTGCTTTCTTCCTTTGCTTTGTCTGCCTCGAAGTCTAATCTTTTTACCCCTCATTCACCAAATATCCAATATTTTCCATGTCCTATAATTGCCAAATTTGCAAATGTGCGAGAATGTGTTGCACGCCTCTAAGCACCAGCCAACTCTCTTGTTAAATGGATGTAATGTACATAATGCACAATGCATATACTACATAATAATAATAATAATAATAATAATCAGTGAGTTTTATTCATTGCAGGAACAATCGAGCAGATCATCTGTGTGCTTAAGCGGGTTTCAAGCCATGGATATCTCCACAAAATCTGGTCACCTTTGGATTCTTGGAGACATATTCATGTCCAAGTATTACTCTGTGTTTGATCGTGGACACGACAGAGTTGGATTTGCAAAATCCAGTGCAAGGAAAAAGTGAATTTCTGCCACTTCACAAATATGAAACAATTTCTTGCTTTAACAAATGAACGTTCAACTACATGTTTTGCTAAATGTTGTAAAAACACATGCTAACCTTACTTTCTAGGAAGAAATACCCCTTTTTATGAGTAATACTCTCAGGGCTCCAGTAAATGCTATTTAATACAAGTGGCTTTTTATGTTATCTAGCAGGGGTAAAACATTTGTACAAATTTGGAAATGCTTGTGTCATCAGATACAGGCACATATAGTACATAAACATTAAAGCAGCACAGCTACAAGGATAATATAGATTAGGCTGAAGCATAAACTGTAAACATAGAAGTACATTAAGGTTTGGTGTTGTCCACTAACAGCCCACGATCATCAAGAACGCAAATCATGCCACACAGTGCCCTGCATCTTGCAGATACTTTTCACTATTCTGTTTTCCTACAGTAGTTTCAAAATTAATCAATGACATGTCTGCAGTAATAGCTGTGAGTACACATTTCCCCCCACAAATGTGTAATCAGAATGCAAGAACATGCAAACACATTGTGGAAATATGTCTTTATTTTATTGTTCTTTAGATGGTATTCCAAAGTCTGGACTTTTATATATTCCTGGTCCACAGGAATCAAAAATAACTAATCATTTACCATCCTCCTTTTTTCCTTAAGGAAAAAGTTAAGGATCATTTAATTGCTTTCATTTTAAACACATTGTTGGCTTTTATGTAAAATAAAACTGGATGAGTGGAATTAGATTCGTGAGAGCAATCACGTTGCATCTCTGTGTGTATTATTAATACAACCTATTAATATTGAGTAGACACAGTATATATTTATGCCTATGTTTAAATATCCCAAAAGGTGTTGGTTTAGCCCAATGTTAACATCCTGTGGCTACGAGTTATCTAGTAAAGAGCATGTGACCAAGCTCCTTGAAACATGTATGAGTTATAAAGATGTTAAGTGCCATAAGCTCTTACTGTCTAGGAATCACAGACTTTGTATGAAGTAATGTTGATTATTATCACCATAAAGCAACCTCAGGAGTGGTGGTTACTGTATATGAAAAAAATAGTAAAGGGGCAGAGAGACACCTATGATTTATATATAAACGAGAGTGTTCTAGCAGATTAGGGAGTTTAACCTACAAAACCTTTAAAAAAAAGTGTGACAAAAACGCAAATAAATTTGAGTTTTGAGGGCTAGGCCCTAAACTAAACTATTTCCATATTCTACATCTACAACATCTCTCTCCCTCTCCATCTCCCTCTGTCTCTCTCTGTCTCACTCTGTCTCTCTCTCTGACTCTCTCTCCATTTAGTATTTTTGTTGTTGGATGTTTCTTATTAAATATGTAAATTTAAACCGGAGAAATGAAATGAGAAAATAATTTGATGGGTGTACTTGTATTGCATTGCAATGTTCAGAGACTGCAGGGATGTACACACCGAACAAAGCACCAAGGAAGGAAACTCAAACCATGGTTAGCAAACAATGAAATGGATATTGTCTGTTTGCCGGTAACAGCCTTTATTGGTTTGGTCCTAAACAATCATTGTGAACATTGAAAAGTCTGTTAATGTTGAAGAAACAAGAGATGGTAAGTATTTAATAGGGGGCCCACAAGCATTGATGGGTAGAGTACACATTACAATTTGGATACATCACGGGAGCTTATATATTGTTTACACATAAAAAAAACAGCCTACATCATGATCAAATATATCCACTTGTCAGTGATACTGAAACAAATTTAGGTAAATCAAAATTAATCATCTAAATAATCCGAGGTCATAGTTCAAATGAGGTAAGAGATCAGGAATAGGGGCACACAGCATTGCAGAGCAACAGTACATGGTAAACTTGGGGAAAACTCTCACTGGTCTCATTAAAATAAATACCTACGCTTCTGGACCCCTCTGCATGAAGTCCAAGCAGGGACTGAAATAGTAATTCTAGGTTCCTTACACGGTAATGAAAGTAAATATTGTTGTGCAAAATATCAGTTGGGCTAGAGGACAAAGACACATACAGTAGAAAATGTGTGTACAGCATCTCAAACCTTTGTGGTCTCAAAAGCTCAGACCAACATCTACATATAATGCATGTAGTGGTCCAATAGAAGGCACCAACAATTGCAAAGAAAAGTAGATGTATTTTACCTGACCTGTAGCTTACTATACTTTAACATACAGGTAAACAAAATATTTGAAGGGATAAAAAAAAATTAAACCAAGCAAGCAACAATTTATCATCTGAGAAGCAATGCTCTCCAGTTCTTGGATGTCTATAGCTGTTGATCACATTGTAGAGGGCGCTCCTTATTCCTACTTAAACTAGTGAGTCAGGTGCACAATAGCAAAAAGAACAAAATAATGAAATCTTCCAAAAGATCATCCTGATTTGATAAACCTGTTGCTAGTTTGCACCAATCAAGACATTAATCTTGCCAAATTGTGACCCAGAGCTCCTAAATGTAGCAGTGCATATGATAATCCCAGCAAATCACCTCTGCGGTGACTTTCAATTAGGAAAGAAAAGGGAAAACCCCTTTGGTGTTCAGACTGTTTTTGGCAAGGAATGATTCCTACAGACATGTGCTTAATGGGTAACCTATTGGTTTTACAATGTTACAGTTGAAGTAATCTAATTTTTTTTTTTGTTCCCGTCGGGCTGCAAAATCCTTTGCATTTACACCAGTGTTTCCCAACCCTATCCTTTGGGAACCAGAACAAAGCCAAATTTGAGGGATAACTAAACACCCACGTATTCACATACATTACATTATGCATACATGTGCTGTTGGTAGTTCATTAGTTATCCCTAAAATCTGCCTTGTGTGTGTGTGTGGAAGGGGAGGGGATAGGGGGGTGCCTTGAAGATGGTTAAGAAACCCTGGTTGACCTATTCTGCCAATAGAAAGAGTTGCATTGCTCTGGGAAGCAGTAACTGACCAGTGGAAACACTGTCCAATCTAAGGTGGGGGCATTGATAAATTGCAATATTGCAAAATTTAGCTTCACTTGAAGATTTAACCTAAAATCTATTTTCAAAATAAGTTGTCGGCCATATTGGTTCAGAAAAAGTGTAAATTCATTGCAGGTGATATCTTTTAACAAATCAACACGAGGGCTCTTCTTAAATGAAGCTGTGAATGAGGTTTGGGGACTTTACATGCTTCTTCTTCACAGTACACAACTTGTACACCATTGCATCTACTAACCTTGAGAAAGTCAGCTGTGTTGGACCGAAAACGTTGGATGAATAAATCTAACCACTTGACCACTTTAGAACAGTGCTAAGCCTTTTCACTTAATTTCTATGGAATTTCACCATTGAGTTTCAGCACCTGCAAGTATCTTTATTTTTTGAGTGGTTTTATATAAAAGGAATAAAACCTGTAATAAATCACAACAGTAGGAGCAGTCACAGCACATTGCTCGTTGACTATATTTTTCAGGAGAAATTTGTGGAACTATTGCTTCTATTTTAAACGTTCCTTTAAAGCAGAGATGCAACAAATCGAATGGAAAAGCCGGCTAGAACAATCTGAAAAAGCTATTGCAACAATAAGAAGTGGCATTTGCATCATGCAAAGAACCGTTTAAGACTGTGTTTAAATCAAAAGCTCTTCTTGTGTGACAAAAGGATTAAATATATCATGTTACATATCACTAACAACGTGCGCCTTTATTTGAGCAAATACAACTTTACTCCATGTCTCACGTATTCTACTATAGTTGCTGTAGAAAGAAGGGGTGTACAATCAATGACTGCCTGGTATCACTATATACACAATGTTTTCTCTACATTGTGGAACCATATCATGCTTATTGTCCTAATCACTGCTAGACCTGTAGAATGAATGAATGAATATTATAAAGAACGATATTAAGGAGGTATATGTCAATGCAAAGAAACGTTTGCTTTCACGTACTGCACATGAAGTCTCTTAATCTGGTGCAGATTGTTAATCAGATGAGTTTACGGTTTCTCACACTGGGTGGATTTTTGCGGTTCAAGGAAGATAGGTGAAATGATGTATGGAGACACAGAATTTAATAAATCTCAATTAAAGTATATGCATCATACAACTCTTCCCAAATTCTTCTTATTGACACTTTCCAAGTATATAGTGGACACAAACGGAGCAGAAATTGGAAAACAAATACCCATATACATTGGCGCATACAGATGCAAGATGAAAATGCCTCTATTTGTGCAAGCTTTGCTCTAACATTGCCTTGGTACATAGACCATTTGGTTATAAAGCTTCTTTATTGATGGGTCTCTCCAATTTCATATATTGCCTTCTTTCTTTTCATCATGATACTCCACAATATCTGTTTCTTTGGCATCTATGTGTTTTAATAAATGTAACATTTCCTCCGTGGGATAAAAAGAAGATTTGGGAGTGGGGTCCTCCCCATCAGCAGACATCCCCTCCTCCAAAGTTAATGAAAGTGACATGCTTTGTGTGGATGTCCTGTTTCGCTGTGGACATGGGTCGTGTGTTTGCTTGGGAAATACTTGTTCACTCCATCTATGGGAAGTCTTCTGCTGGGCTTCTGTGCCACTAACTAATGTCTCCTCATCTCTGTGAGCTGGTTTCTCTGATAGAGTCTCTTCTTGCTTATCCTGCCCGGAAACTCGTTCAAGAAACTGTTCATCAGCTTTAGTAATAGGATCACTTTGGTTCTTGTCTGTACATCCCCCTGTATTTGTGGTCGCTGGTGTGGTATGCAAAGGGACAATATACACCGCGACAGGCCTCTCCTGATCAGCTGTAGTGACTAATACTTGAGGGAGTGGCAAAGTTAGATTCGGTGTCGTTGCATTTTCACTGGAGGGCTGCCTTCCTGAAGTATCCGATCTGCTAGCCTCCCGAATAGTTGATAGGTCTACCTTAGGAATGGGATTTTTTGCATTCCTGTCAGATGACTCTCGTCTCTTAGAATGTAGTAAGTGTTGCCTTCCTCTAACTGGCAGGTCGTGGTAACTACTGATATAAGTTGTGTCAACAGAGGGGAAGAACACATTAGATGCATCGCTTCCTTGTCGGCTGACGCTACCCCGAGTAGGAGTATCAGGATGTTCATGAACACTCAAGAACCGCTTTACTCTCCTTAGAACTGAAGGCTGCCGTCTATGCTTCTCCTCATCCAGCAACCAATCTTCGCGTAGAAATACAGCATTGGGCAGCCTGCAACAGAGAAGTACATGTGTTGACCCAGCTCAATGCTTTGCCATTACATTGAAGGCTTTAGAAAGTCTATACATGTGTTTATTGTAAATATGAGATACTATAGACTATCTGATGTGCACTGTTCATGCTCTACAGATACTTGTAAATGATGGTAATAATACTATTAATTGGGAGCTATCCCTGAGATAAGGGGCCAGGTTGACAAGAGTTCCTGATAGTTACCCCATATGAACAGTTGATCCCAAGAATGAAGGGATACAGTAATCAGCAGCTGCCAAAGTGTATGGCGGACGCGCATCAGAGTCATTCCAGTAAATATCCTTATCCATCTTCGGTAAATTCATGTGCATTTCATCCACAGCCATAAGGGAAACCTAGGCATATTAAAATATAATATGATAGAATATTGTACCAGATTCAACCATTGAATTTTCAATGGAATTTTCTTTGTTTTGATAAACGCGGTGCATTATGTTTGCACTGACTTTGCCCCAGTTTTGCATCTTAAAAAGTACTGGCTCTTCTTCTGAAGAAATATTAAACCTTTTAGATATCATAAATCTTCAAATAATGAAAGCGAAGGAAATACATGTTGTTTAAATAACTGGCAGGGGAAAATGTTCTTAAATATAGTTTATTTGTCTGTGTAAAAAGTAATCGGGGCTGTAGGCTTGTATTAAAAAAAAAGTATTAATATACCTGCTTTGTAAATAAAAATGAAGACACATTTTCTATCCCCTAGCTAGAGATGGGCGAACTGGTCCAAATCTCTTTCCCAGTATTTTTAAGATCGTTTGATCCCTCCACCAAAATCCTCCCTCGGATTGGATACTAAAAAATCTGAGTCAATCAATCAGAATCCGTCTTTGAATGTAATCCGGGTGGATTTAAGAATTCTATCATTCTCCCTCTCTCTCATTCATTCTCCCTCTCTCTCATTCATTCTCCTCCTCCTCTCCTCCCTCTCATAAATCCGCCATGTGGATTGTCAGTGATCGAATGGAAAGGCAGATTTCACTTTTTGAAACTGAGCCGCAAACATCAGCAGCTGAAAGGAACCGGCAAATCCACCAAACATGTTTTGCCCATCTCTACTCCTATTACCATCGACTAGTGCCTCCAACCGAGATTTGTCGCTGTGGTTTATAGACACAGCACACAAATCCCAGTTACAAAAATATTATTTGGAAAGGTACTGACCTGTAAATTTCTGTCTATGCACCAGTTCGTTTCAAAGTCATCATCATCTTCGCCAAAAGGATTAATAAGTTGCTCGGCTACCTGTAATGAGGGCATTGAAAAAGTAACATTGCAGAATGAGTTTCTTCAAACCCAAATATCTTCAGCTAACAAATAAAAATATACACAAGAAAAAAGCGTGAGATGTATCATGGTTAAAATCATTGTACAATGTGCCTGACTATCAGGGACATTGTAGCCATGTGTTTATGATATTTCAGTATAATATACCTTCTAGTTGATAAATATTAGTTGATTTCACTGTAACCCCTGTGTATGGCAAGTAACACATGCACACTGCCCCCTAGCAGGTTCCTCTCCAAGGGTCATGTAACTAGGATGGCTCTGTAGAAAGGCTGGTGAAGGAGGAGGGAATAAGAAGGAGACTGAGCTTTAAAAGGGGGCAGCCATGACAGTTGGAGTCAGACTTGAGCGGGTCTGGAGGAGTGAGGCTCGATCAAGAGTAGCTGGTGTGACCGAACCTGCACGTGTCCCGCGTGAGTGAGACTGCAGTACAGCTGAGAGGGCAGAGAGCAGCCTAAAGATCTGGATAGCCCGGCAGCCGAGATTCGGAAGAGGTACAGAGGAAGACTGCCGACTTAGGGGATCCCCCAATGGTCACAGGATATAGTGGTACCGAAAAAAACCTTTGCGAAGCACAGGCCTGCTACACCCAAGTAGAAACACAAGCTTCAACTACCAGTACCTCAAATATACCCAGTATACTCAGGATTGGGAGGCCTTTAAAGATGACAATAACACACACGTGTAGCGGTTTTGTGAAATATAATGAGAATGTATTGTTATGTGTGTAGTGATCCCGTGTCTAAGGACCCCGAGGCACCCTGCTAACCGTTGAATACATACATCTGTATAAACCAGTTATATATCCAAGTGTTGTGTCCCCTTGTTTGCTCCATGCACGTGTGGTATTTATCATAGGCATAAGGACTCAGGCCCCCACCTCAGCACCAGGCATATAGTCGGAGGTACAGTAAAATAGAGTGATCACATCATTATGTTTAGTTAAATAGGTATCTTAATTAAGTTTACCTTAAGCCATCCTGCATAGAAAAAGAACTGCAGAAGAGTAAAAACTGGAATGTACAGGTCCAAGTCATGTCCCAAGTATCCTTGTTTGGGATCTAAAAACTGACGTCCAATTAAACAAGCAAGGAAGAAAGTGTAGACAGCAAGTGTTACTACCTGGAAGATAGAACACGTCAATATATTATTCTTTTTGGCCATTGAGAAAGAACGTGTTTCATTTCCTTGCAACAATACCTATAAATGGCGCATGCACATTATTTGGGTACCTGTGTATATACCAGAGGGATGCCGACCCAGTCGTAGCCAAACAGGAGGCTGCACCAGGATCGGAAACGGTTCATCTCCTGAGAACAAGCACACATGCATGTCAACCAATCTTCAATAAGTATATTTCATAGGGTGTCCAAGGAGTATCTGACACAAATATATTGGACAAACTATACTTGGGATTGCCTTAAACATAAAGTGTGCTTGAGGATTTATTGATGAGATGCTATGGATTTTATACTGCCAGGGAATAATTATGTTTTATATTAATGGGGTATAGAGATCCCAGAAGGCTGTAAGCCTAACGAGCAGTATGGCATAACAATAGAAACTTTGGTAACGGCACACAACTGATATTTGAGGACACAATAGTGGGTATCTAGAATGGTTCTTTCATACCTTCTCATTTATTAAAATGTCTTAATTATTTTGCATCTTATCTCACAAGGAAGCGAGGCAGGTGTGTATGCAATACATATAATAATCTCATTCTTAGGACAGATTTTTATATGACAAATCCAGTGGTCAAAGTGTGATGATTATACGTGGGATATGGAGTTCCACTACTTTTTTATTTACAGCTCCACAGTACCACTACTCTTTTTTTTATACACTTACTGCACTGTTCCACTTTGATCGAAACAAAATTGTATTTATTTGAGGAAGTTTCTTTCTCTTTCTCCTCTCTAAGCATAAATCTGATGACAATCTTTCTGAAATATGGTACAATAGACTTGTATAGACATTCTCCAATTTTTAACAAATTCAGATTTTTTTCTACATCAGGCACAGCACGATTACTGTTTTAAAGCCACGTTGACCATTGTACAAACCACATAAAAATGTTCAGTAGATGCACAGTTCACTTTGCTTTGAAGTGATCTGGTAACCTGAACTCTGGCTTGCAGACTGGATCTGTTTGATCTAACAAACATCATCTAATTCAGTGTAATAACCAGATGTTACATGTTCCAACAGCTATAAATCAAGAAGATGACCAGGGAGCCGATTTAGAGTTGGCTAACGACAGTGGAGAAGTAGAGCAAACGCTATGCCAGAGGTACCACCTAACACCTCACATCATCATGGAAATTTGGAGCTGAGTCAGGCTGAGGAAGAGCCGAAAACACATTGGAGCAGTTATCCCTCCAGTGATCAAACTACGGGCTGCAGAGCTTCCTTCTTCTAAGGCCGAGTCCCCGGTGGTCACGGAGGCGCGCGCTACGGCAGGCCCCAGTGGCTGTGTGTGTGTGGGAGTGCAACGCGCTGTGACACGTACACTAGCAGGGAAGACAAGAATTTTGTCTTCCCGTGCCGCGGTCATGTGGTCGGCGCGCAGCTAATGGCAGGGCAGATATGCCCCGTCATGGCCGCACCCCCCAGCATGGCCCCGTCCCTCCGCTCTCCCCTAGAGCACCACTACGGAAAGCTGATCGCGGCTGTAGTCTCTGCACGCGCCGCCATGCCGCCAGGCGCGCATCCAGCAAGGAGTACTGGGGACGTAGCCTAAGCTCAGTTGTAGACTGAGTTCAGCTGTAAGTAAGCACGAACATTATGCAGACATAAATATTACGCACAGACGTGATTGTGAAAGACATTAAAATTATACATAGCCAGTGGTGCTAAACTAAAGCCTCAATATCATATTTGAAGACCAGCTCCTAACAACTCTGTAACGTCTAACTCTAAAGTGGCTCCTAATTCCATAAATAGCTATGGTGCAGCTATAAAATACTATTTTTTTTAACGATTATGTCTAAACTGTAAACTCTAGACGTGGTAAAGCGAGTACAATAACAGCTCTTAAAAAAAAACCATTTAACTTAAAGGGTCAATGGGTGCCAATAAGGCAAATTACTTTAAGGGCTTTTAGCGGTTAGGGTAGGGATAGCGGTTTCAGGGTAAGGGGCTAGGTGTATAGGGTAGGGAATTAGGTTCAGGGGTTTAGGGAAAGGGGCTTTAGGGTACGTGGTTAGGGTTTTTATGGTGGTGGGTAGTATTAGTATTACGGGTTAAGAGTAGGTGTTTTGGGGGCAAAGTTAGGGGCTTAGCTTGGCGGTGAAATGGCCGGCAGGGAGATGTCCCTGTAGCGAGGTGAGTGATGGCTAAATGTTAGCAGCGACATGGCCCGCAGCAAAACCGGCGCGACTAAATGTCCCGGATCGCTGGAGTGCACGGGCACCGCGTATGTCTTTTCACACCGGCAACCAATATATTTTCCTTTTAAAACATTTCAACTTTATTGAAAACCTAAAACCAGAAGATGTTCCTCTGCTCTTTTCTACTCACATTCATCAACACTTGCAGATCTATACTGTCACGAATCCTCCCTTCGGTCCGGGCTTTTGATGCCAAATTTCCAAACCAAATGACTGGAACCCAATATTTAAGATGGGGAGAATTAAGACTATCAAATAATTTCCTTTCATCGGACGTCATAAATCCTGTTGGAAAAGAAGATAAATAAATAAATAATCGAAATTCTTAGTACGTTAACCAGAACCCTTATGCGTTATAATAATTTCCTAATGTATTCTTACATAGAGTCACAGTGTGTGTAGCCTTCCATACAGCAGAACGTGCAAGAATAATGCTTCGCTAATGAATGAACAATATTTATTATTATTATCGTTTATTTGTAAAGCGCCGACATATTCCGCAGCGCAGTACAATGGGGAAACAGTTATGTATATTACATAAACAGAATGACATACCAAATAAGAACAAACACGCGCAAACTGATAAAGAAGGTAATGAGGGCCCTGCTTGTGAGAGCTTACTATCTAGTGGGAATAAGGGGCAATGTTGAAACACAAGGTAAAGTGGCTGCTCAGTGAGGGATGCAGTATGCCTCTGGATGAAGTATGGTCCAGCCACACAGCTGATCCCATTTAGGTTTGGAGGTGCAGATGTTAAGGGGTGGGAGTTTGCTTCACCTGCACAGCAGGTTCCAATTGGGTTAAAGGGGGAATCGGGGGGAATTGGGGGAGGGGAGAGCGGGCAGGTGGTAGATGCTAGGGGATATGCCAGATACGCTTTCTTGAAAAAGGGAGTTTTCAGAGAGTTCTTAAATGTCTGAATGCTGGGTGACATTCTCATGATGCGGGGTAAGGAATTCCATAGACAAAGGGCAGCACGGGAGAAGTGTTGAAGGCGGGAGTGAGAGGGGGTAATAAGGCAGGAGTGAGAGGGGTAATAAGGCAGGAGGAGGTGGATGTCATGGACACAATGTAGGGGGTGGTTAGAGATATAGGCCTATTTGGGGATGAGGGCTGAGATATAAAGGCGTCAGCAGCTTTACATAGATTCTAAAGGATATGGGAAGCCAGTGTTGGGATTTGCAGACTGGCGCAGCAGAAGTGGAGCAGGGAGTGAGGTAGATGAGTCTGGCAGCAGCATTTTGGATGAATTGGCATAGGGTCAGGCAGACAAAGGGGATGGTTGCAGTATTCAAGGCGGGATGAGTGAGTGCATTAGGCTTTTAGTTACGTCATGAGGTTTTAAACTCAGTTTAAAGCCTCCATCTCTCCATCACTACCTTTACCCAAATCCACATCCCTTACAATGGAATTCATAAAAAGGAGTTGTGAAACTTTTAGTGTCTCTTTTGGTAACACATCCTCCTCTTCGGTCGATCTTTCTGTGGGGGTACCCCTGGGGTCTGTCCTGGGACCTCTTCTCTTTTCTCTTTACACACTCTCTCTAGGTAACTGTAACAGGAATTAACCCGAAAAAAAAGGGGGGAGGACCGGCGCCTCTAAAATATAAAATCTGACCAAATATAAAGTCCAACAGGAATGAAGAGAAGTCCTGGGAGGAATCTTCAATGAGGTCTCAATAGGGACAAACAGACATATAAGACAAAGACAAAAAAGACAAAAGAAAAAAGATCATAGTGTAACTTACAAAACAAACAAAAAGCACTGAAAAGATTGGCAAAAAGATAATTACAAATTTAATGCAAATGTAAAATATAAATAAAACATACACATGGTGATGATCAGTGTGTATGGTGCCAGGTGATCCCTCCACAGCGTGCAGCTCCGGTTCTCCTCTGCTATACATCCCACTCACTCCAAGGTCTGTGTGTGGTTTAGCAGCGGTTGTTCCGGCGGTGTGGATCCCTGGAGGCTGCTGTTTTCAATCTTTGCAGAGGCTTTGGTCTGAATCTAAAGACATGTTGCTCTACGGGCTTTTACTTTTCAGCATTGCTGTAAGTAGGTTTCCAATTTTACCCCTACCGGATGTTACATATTAGTGTCTCTAGCCCACTTACATGTGTATGTTGTTTTATTTATATTTTACATTTGCATTAAATTTGTAATTATCTTTTTGCCAATCTTTTCAGTGCTTTTTGTTTGTTTTGTAAGTTACACTATGATCTTTTTTCTTTTGTCCTTTTTGTCTTTGTCTTATATGTCTGTTTATCCCTATTGAGACTTCATTGAAGATTCCTCCCAGGACTTCTCTTCATTCCTGTTGGACTTTATATTTGGTCAGATTTTATATTTTAGAGGCGCCGGTTCTCCCCCCCCCTTTTTTTTTGTATCATTTGTATTGATTTGTGTTAACCTTTTACCTAGGCAGCCCTCATTTTAAATGTAAAGTGTATTGTATATATTATTGTCACTTATATTGTGTCACTTTTCACAGTAACCGCATCAGCGCTTATTTCACTGCTCTTTCTTTTTAGGAACTAACCCGGTCTCAATGAGGCTTCAATAGAAAGCCTCAGTGGTCTGAGTAATCCAGCAGGGAGCTGGTTAATTGCAGCCAAAGTAAATTAACCTGTCTCCACCTGGCTAATCAGACAGCTAGAAAAGCCTCCTGCTGGGAACTGACAGAGACTCTTGAGCACACAGAAGGACTGCGTGCTGACATCAAGACACCAGGGAGCAGACCATTCCAGGGTGCAGCGAACTCGGGAACCTGCCAGAGGCTGGCCTCTGAACGGACACCAACCCAGACCCAGAGACTGACATGAAGGGCCCCCTGCTTTGAGATACCTCTTTAGACTTTGGCGTGATAGGTTGGTAAGGGGCTTGTACCCCCAGCCTTGCAGATAATGACTGGAGAAGTGAGTCAGCACATGCAAAGGGATAGGCTGTTTATTTGTTTATTTTTGTGATTTCCTGCATTGTTTAAAGTGACAGGTTGAATAAAGCCAATAATAATAATAAGTTTAATTTCCCCAAATCTGTCTCCCTGGTTGTACCTCTACACAGGTCTCTTACAGTAACTTTATCACATCTCTTGGGTTCAAATATCACCTCCATGCTGATGACACACAAATTTACTTTTCATCCCCTGACCTTACACCTGCTGTACAGACCAAAGTTTCTGAATATCTCTCCGCTATATCATCCTGGATGGCCCTCCACCGACTCAATCTTAACAAGTCAAAAACAGAGCTCTTAAAAATATTTAAGAGCGAACCTGGACTTACTACCTCCTTGGTAGTTTACTACCATTACTGTTGGAAGCACTAGTATCACAAACACGCTGCCTAAGCATCACATTTAACTCTTCTCTCACATTCTCCTCTCACATTAAAAATGTAGCTAAAACCTGTAGTCCTTTCCTCCACAATATTACAAAGATACACCACTTCCTCTGTTGCTCTACAGCTAAAACTCTGACACAAGCCCGCAGTCTCTCCCGTCTTAACTACTGTAACCTCCTGCTGTCCAGCATACCTGTCCTTCACCTGTTTCCCTTACAATCCATTATAAACGCTGCTGCCAGAATCACTCTACTCTTTCCTAAATCTGTCACAGCGTCTTCCCTGCTGAATTCCCTCTCCTGGCTTCCTATCAAATCCCACATCTCACACTCAATTCTCCTCCTCACTTTTAAGGCTATACACTCTTCTGCCCCTCCTTACATCTCACCCCTATTTTCTCGCTATACACCTTCCCGACTCTTGCGTTCTGCTCAAGGATGTCTTCTCTCTACCCCTTTTGTGTCTAAAGCTCTCTCCCGCCTTAAACCTTTCTCACTGACTGCTCCGCACCTCTGGAATGCCCTTCCCCTCAATATCCGACTAGCACCCTCTCTATCCACCTTAAAGACCTATCTTAAAACCCATCTTCTTGACAAAGTATATGAGTAGCTCCGTGGCCAATACTATACACCTCATTCATAAACCTTGGCCCCTTGCAGACGCACTTACCAGAACACCCTCCTACTGTCTCTGTACATTCTTCCTACTTACCAATTAGATTGCAAGCTCTTCGGGGCAGGGACTCCTTTTCCTAAATGTTTCTTTTATGTCTAAAGCACTTATTCCCATTATGTGTTATTTGTATTATTTGTTATTTATATTATTATGTCACGAGTATTAGTGCTGTGAAGCGCTATGTATATTAATGGCGCTATATAAATAAAGATATACATATATACATTATGCATTGCCTCATTTCTGACTGTAAGCTAGCTACTACCAGAGAGCACGCAGCTCCTCTTACACTGCAGCACATGCTTCTTTTAGGCAAAGACTGTGAAATGTGATGTTAAAACCAAGGCCATAGGCACAAGTCTAAATGTCAGATCAAACCAATGATCAATCTGCTTTGTTGT
Source organism: Ascaphus truei (assembly GCF_040206685.1). Classification (NCBI taxonomy): domain Eukaryota; kingdom Metazoa; phylum Chordata; class Amphibia; order Anura; family Ascaphidae; genus Ascaphus; species Ascaphus truei. The sequence goes on along the minus strand of NC_134487.1, from coordinate 97,911,520 downwards.
CCTATTTAATGTAGTGGCCATTTGGGTTATTCTTTACTGCGTACAGTAGCAATTTGTGGGGTCACAAGCACTTAATGGTTTTTGGGTCGTATTCATTAAAGTAGCAAAATGTGAAAAATCCTATATGGTTTTTTTTTTTAAATAAATCAGTTCTGTAGTATTAAATATTTTTTTTTATCTCCTAATGCAATTTTTTAATGATTTAAAAAAAAAATGTTCTTATCCTTTGGTTGCTACAGCAACCATTTAGAAAGTCATATCCACTTCCTCTTTTGAAACAGGCTCTGACACACTTTTTGGAGCTCTGTCTTTTGGCAACAAAGTATCACAAACAGATCTGTTGCTGTCTATTGCTCTGGAAACTGTAACAACAATGTGCTACAGTTAGTAGTATAATGTTACATATCAGCAGCAGCATTTCACAGACTGCCGCATAGTCAGACGGCAGTTATTTCGTTAGGTACACCAGGGGTGCACAAACGTTTAAGTTCGCGCCCCCCTGTCTCCGCTCCCCCTTGCCTACATCCCCCCCTCCTTACCTGCTCTCGGGCTCCACGCATCATATGACATCATGTGACGCATTGCCATGTGACGCCGCGTTGTCATGGCGACGCATCAGGAAAGAGCCGGCTGAGAGCATGTAAGTGAAGTTGCAGAGGCCTCGCGCCTCCCCCGGCATTTAATTTACATGTGGATACAAAAAAGACACAGCGCACAACGCTCATAGTGCATTACAAAATATTATTGACATATATAGTAAATGGGTGAGTAATGTGCGTACATCAAATACAATAATTACGAGCAGTTTCGGGATATTTTACCCAACGCCTCAGGAGACCAGAATAGGTGTCCTTGCAGGAGTGATGCTGCTGTCCTCGATATTGCAGGGTCCTATTGAAATGGGTGCGCAACCTCTGCTGTTCCTTGCTCCCCTAAGCACAAGCAGGCTGGGAGATGCTGATTCCTGCGGTGCTTCAGCAGGGCAGTCTTTGGCATCAGTCCCTGATGAAGAAACGTTCCGTTTCGAAACGCGTAGGACAAGGTTTACTAGTGTTCTAGCCTCATACTAGCACCCTATTGCGCGACTTTGACTGCTTGTGAGCGGCGCCGAAATCCCTGTGGTGACGTCACGATCCAGGAAGCGCTTCACACGGAGGAGAGAGCAGACGCCCAGCTGATGCCAAAGACTGCCCTGCTGAAGCACCGCAGGAATCAGCATCTCCCAGCCTGCTTGTGCTTAGGGGAGCAAGGAACAGCAGAGGTTGCGCACCCATTTCAATAGGACCCTGCAATATCGAGGACAGCAGCATCACTCCTGCAAGGACACCTATTCTGGTCTCCGGAGGCGTTGGGTAAAATATCCCGAAACTGCTCGTAATTATTGTATTTGATGTACGCACATTACTCACCCATTTACTATATATGTCAATAATATTTTGTAATGCACTATGAGCGTTGTGCGCTGTGTCTTTTTTGTATCCATTTGTTAGCTCCAGGGGGTTTCTGAGCCCCCCCCCCATTCCATCACAGCTGCAGACGCTCAATCCTAGGTTAAGTTATTTATTTATTTCACATATCCTTCACCTATCACGTCACGATTTAGTTTTGCGCACTATCACCTTTTTTGTTCATTTAATTTACATGCCTGGGGAAAAAGTGCGGGGGCTCTGCAACAGCGCGCCCCCCTTACAAAATCCCACACCACGCTTGGGGGGCGCGCCCCCCCCCCCGTTTGTGCACCGCTGGGGCACACAATTAGGATTTTTACAAATTGATAACAGGAGCACCAAACGATTGCCAGCTCAGGTAAGAATGTAGAATTATACATTGTCACAGACTTTACATATAAAATAATAAAAGGGGAGGGGGAATGTATATTTCAACTGAAGATTTTTCACATGATCTATTATACAGTACAGTTCTTGTGCATCTAAACAGTGCAAAAACTGTGTTTTACTAACGTGCTATTTAATAAGCTGCGATGCTGCATTTTGCATGGTACCTCTCACTTCCCCAAACATGCCACATTGCGTATTGACAGGAGAAAAGAGGATAGGGGGAGGAAGAGAAAGGGGCGATGGGACAGGCGGGAATATGATAAAGGGGGGTCGGGGGAGCGATAAAAAATAGAAGATTGGGAAAGGGAGTAAAAAAAAAGAAAAATGTATACTTTTTATACTACAAAAATACAACAAATATTTAATGCTTGATGAGAATCAATAGTTGAAATAATTACATATTTTGGCAGATTTCAATCACATATTTGCATATATAATTCTTCATAGAAAACACTTCACCATAGAGTGACTAGATTAAGTACTTTTGCAGTGTACAAAGTACAAGGGGAGTGGGAGAATACTATAATACATTACACCAGTGGTTCCCAATCTGTGCGCCCCGGCGCCCTGGTGCGCCGCGGCTTGCCTAGAGGGGCGCCGCAATTATCCTCCCCACCATCCCCTCCGATCATCAATCCCCACCATCACTCCTTCATGCCAGCCGGGCCGCAGGGGATTGGCTGCAGGCAGAGAGGAAGCCGGGGGCGGGACTTTGTGCAGAGCACACGTGAGTGTGTGTGTCTGCCTTCCTGCTCCTCTGTCTGCTCGGTGTCCCATCCCCTTCTGCCCCGGGTGATAGGAGAAGGGAGAGGGAGGGGAGAGTTGTACATTTGCCTGCCCAGTGACTGTGTGCAGGGAGCTGCCTGCACGGATCTCCTCCTCCCCAACCCCCCCCCCCCCCCTCACATCCGTCGCTGCCTCTGCTCTCCACTGCTCTTCAATGTGTGTATCTGTGTGTGTGTATTTGTGTGTGTGTGTATTTATTTATGTGTGTGTATATTTATGTGTGTGTGTGTGTGTGTGTGTGTATATTTATGTGTGTATATTTATGTGTGTGTGTGTGTGTGTATATTTATGTGTGTGTGTGTATATTTATGTGTGTGTGTGCAGGGAGAGAGAGAGGTCTGAGAGAGAGAGAGAGAGAGGTCTGAGAGAGAGGTCTGAGAGAGAGAGAGAGAGAGGTCTGAGAGAGAGAGAGAGGGGGGTCTGAGAGAGAGAGGGGGGGGTCTGAGAGAGACTGAGAGAGAGAGAGAGAGAGGTCTGAGAGAGAGGTCAGAGAGAGAGAGAGGTCAGAGGGAGAGGTCAGAGAGAGAGGTCAGAGAGAGAGAGAGAGAGAGAGAGAGAGGTCTGAGAGAGAGAGAGGTCTGAGAGAGAGAGAGAGAGGTCTGAGAGAGAGAGAGAGGTCTGAGAGAGAGAGAGAGAGGACTGAGAGAGAGGTCTCAGAGAGAGAGGTCTGAGAGAGAGAGAGGTCTGAGGGAGAGAGAGAGGTCTGAGGGAGAGAGAGAGGTCTGAGGGAGAGAGAGAGGTCTGAGGGAGAGAGAGAGAGGTCTGAGTGAGAGAGAGAGGTCTGAGGGAGAGAGAGAGAGAGAGGTCTGAGGGAGAGAGAAAGAGAGAGGTCTAAGGGAGAAAAAGAGAGAGGTCTGAGGGAGAGAGAGAGAGAGAGGTCTGAGAGAGAGAGATAGAGAGGTCTAAGGGAGAGAGAGAGAGGTCTGAGGGGGAGAGAGGAGAGAGAGAGAGGTCTGAGAGAGAGAGAGAGGTCTGAGGGAGAGAGAGAGAGGTCTGAGGAGAGAGAGAGAGAGAGAGAGAGAGAGGTCTGAGAGAGAGAGAGGTCTGAGGGAGAGAGAGAGAGAGAGAGAGGTCTGAGAGACAGAGAGAGAGGTCTGAGAGACAGAGAGAGAGGTCTGAGAGACAGAGAGAGGGGTCTGAGAGAGAGAGAGGTCTGAGAGAGAGAGGTCTGAGAGAGAGATAGGTCTGAGAGAGAGAGAGAGAGGTCTGAGAGAGAGAGGTATGAGAGAGAGGTCTGAGGGAGAGAGAGGTCTGAGGGAGATAGAGAGAGAGAGAGAGAGAGAGAGAGAGAGAGAGAGAGAGAGAGAGAGAGAGAGAGAGAGAGAGAGAGAGGTCTGAGAGAGAGAGAGAGAGGTCTAAGGGAGAGAGAGATCTGAGGGAGAGAGAGGTCTGAGAGAGAGAGAGAGAGAGAGGTCTGAGAGAGAGAGAGGTCTGAGAGAGAGAGAGGTCTGAGAGAGAGAGAGAGAGAGAGAGAGAGAGAGGTCTGAGAGAGAGAGAGAGGTCTGAGGGAGAGAGAGAGAGGTCTGAGAGACAGAGAGAGAGAGGTCTGAGAGACAGAGAGAGAGGTCTGAGAGAGAGAGAGAGGTCTGAGAGAGAGAGAGAGAGAGAGAGTCTGAGAGAGAGGGGTCTGAGAGAGAGAGATGTCTGAGAGAGAGAGAGAGAGGTCTGAGAGAGAGGTCTGAGAGAGAGAGAGAGAGGTCTGAGAGAGAGAGAGAGAGGGGTCTGAGAGAGAGAGGTCTGAGAGAGAGAGAGGTCTGAGGGAGAGAGAGAGAGGTCTGAGGGAGAGAGAGAGAGGTCTGAGGGAGAGAGAGAGGTCTGAGGGAGAGAGAGTGAGGTCTGAGGGAGAGAGAGTGGTCTGAGGGAGAGAGAGAGAGAGAGGTCTGAGGGAGAGAAAGAGAGAGGTCTGAGGGTGAGAGACAGAGAGAGGTCTGAGGGAGAGAGAGAGAGAGAGGGTCTGAGGGAGAGAGAGAGAGAGAGGTCTGAGAGAGAGAGAGAGAGAGAGAGAGAGAGAGAGAGAGAGAGAGAGAGAGAGAGAGAGAAAGAGATCTGAGGGAGAGAGAGTGAGGTCTGAGGGAGAGAGAGAGAGTGAGGTCTGAGGAGAGAGAGAGGTCTGAGGGAGAGAGAGAGTGTGAGGTCTGATGGAGAGAGAGAGAGTGAGGTCTGAGGGAGAGAGAGAGAGTGAGGTCTGAGCGAGAGAGAGAGAGAGAGAGAGAGAGAGAGTAAGGTCAGAGAGAGAGAGAGAGAGTGAGGTCAGAGAGAGAGAGAGAGAGTGAGGTCACAGAGAAAGAGAGAAAGAGAGAGAGGTCTGAGAGAGAGAGAGAGGTCTGAGAGAGAGTGAGGTCTGAGAGAGACACCAACTGCGCACTGCAACTGCTAGGTATGTATATACACCTTTGTTTTTACTTTGGGCGCCGCGGAAAAATCCTGATCGCCTTGGGGAGCCTTGAACCGAAAAAGTTTGGGAACCACTGCATTACACCCTCTCTGTGGAATTCACAAGATACACCGGCCCATATTTTACTAAGCGGTGATGGATATATATATTCGTATACTGCATTTTGACCTATAACCCTTGGGGGTGTATGTTCTTCTCTTTATTAAATAAATTTGGCTTACACCTTTTTCCATTTGTCTTTTTGAGCGCTGGGAACATTGTTTTGTGTTTATTGATTGTTGTGGAGGAAATAGGGTTCCTCCTTGTTCCACGTTGCACCATTTATTATCCACGTTTGCTACTTTGAGTGCTGTGTATTCTATTGTTTTGTTACATGACAACAGGTTAAACGATTATAACAGCTTAGGTGCAGCATGGATAAGAACTAACTGTGCACTGCTTCGTCATACCATACCTGCTTCTACTACATGGTCCATAGTTGGAAATCTTTTAAATACAGCAGTGCTAACAGAGCGGAAGATCAGCAGGGAAGTCAGGTTCACATAACGCATAAGCGTCCTCCGGAGTAGACGTCCGTATTCATCTCTCCCATGCACATTGCTGGAGATTAGGAACATAAGTCTGTCAGGCCAAGGAAGGTTCACAAACTGGTTCCACCATCGGTTTACCACAAGGGTGACATAAAAACCTGTAAAATGGAATTAATGTAGAACCCTATTGGCGAGGTAAGCAACACAGAACATTCTCATGTGAGGATGACTTCTTTAATCACTGTGCAGCTGTTATGTTACATGCCTATACATCAATAAATAGCTTAACTACAAAGTGAAGCATGTTAACTTTGTTTTACCCTGCCAGCTGTAGCCTACTACTATCAGTTATACAGGCTCATCAAGTATAAGAAATTCCATTCCCATAGCGCCATTTCTTTTGGCATGTTTGAATGCACACAGCCCAACATGCAAACATGCCCCAGATGCTGTTACCTTTATGCAGCCATTTTCTCTTTCCACTGCCAGCCACAACAAACCTGAATCTCATCCTGGGAGTACCCCTATAGTCCCACCCCCTCCCAACTTTGCCCACAATTTTCAATTTGGCCCAGTATCCGAAGAGGAGATTACACAAGCGCTTCTCAAATTAAAACTAAGCAGCCAATGTGGACCTGACTTACTACAATCTAGGTTCCTAAGACTTGGTGCCCCAGCAATTGCAAAACCAATTGCTTCCATAGTCAACTCTATCCTGTCTGCAGGCCATATCCCTAAGACCTGGAAAGCTGCCAGAGTTGTCCCAATCTTCAAAAGTGGGGACAAAAACACTGTCTCAAACTACAGACCAATCTCCCTTCTCCCAATCCTATCCAAAGTCATGGAAAAATGTGTCCACTCCCAATTAAGCGATTACTATGACAAGACAAATTTCCCTAGCCAATTCCAATCTGGCTTTCGCCCCAAACACTCTACCATAACTATCCTGCTAAAAGTTTGCAATGAAATCCAGTGTGGAATGGAACGGGGTCAACTCACTGGTGCAGTATTCCTAGATTTTGCAAAGGCTTTTGATACTGTTGATCATGCTATCCTGCTCAACAAACTCCAGAGCTCTGGAATAGGGAAGCATGCTTTAAACTGGTTTCAGTCCTACCTATCAGGTAGATCCCAACATGTGTCGATCTCTGGCTCTAACTCTAACCCCTACTCTTCTCAGTGTTCATCAATGATCTTCCCACAGCTTGTAAGGAAGCCTCAATACACATGTATGCAGATGACACAATCCTATATGCACACAGCCATAGCCTCTCTGACACATACTTCAGTCTGACTTTTTTAGACTCGAAAACTGGAATTCCCAAAACAAACTGTTTTTAAACACTGACAAGACTGTAACAATGGTGTTTGGGACCAAGACTAAACTTTTAAAGCTTCCAGCAACTGAGCTCCTGATTACAACAAACACTAACATCACCCTAACCCCTGTCACTAGTTTTAAATACCTGGGCATATGGTTTGACTCCCACTTAACATTCGGGATGCACATTGATACCCTGACAACCAAGACCTATGCCAAACTGGGGGTAGTTTACAGGAACAAATCCTCCCTAAGTCTCATGGTCAGAAAACGTATTGCACAGCAGATGCTAATGCCAATTATTGACTATGGAGACATAGTATATGGCTCGGCACCTCAAACCCACCTTAGCAAACTTAACACCCTCTACAACTCAATTTGTCGTTTTGTTCTCCAATGCAACTATAACACACATCACTGCGAAATGCTCAAAGAACTAGATTGGTCATCACTCGAGTCTAGGCGCAAAGTTCACCTTTCCTGTCTTGCCTTTAAATTCTTTATGGGCAAGCTACCCAGCTACCTGAACAAGCTCCTCACCCCTACCACATGCAGCACCTATCACCTGAGATCAGACTCCAAAAAACTGTTTATAGTCCCAAGGCTCAACAAAGTATCCGGCCGCTCCTCCTTCTCTTACCGTGCACCCCAAAACTGGAACAACCTACCGGAGACTCTTACATCCACCACCAGTCTAAGTTCTTTCAAATCTAAGGCTGTCACACATTTTAATGTGGTCTGTAATTGTTTCATACGCCCATAATACAAATTATCTTTAACGGTGCATGCAATGTCTTGTACATAATGTATACCCTGCTCATTATGTAACTGTATTTGTAAACATATATTATTTGTCTTAACTCTGTGCCCAGGACATACTTGAAAAGGAGAGGTAATTCTCAATGTATTACTTCCTGGTAAAATATTTTATAAATAAATAAATAAATAAATTTGACTAGTGTTTAGAGATATTACTAAGGTGCATCGCAGTGTTATTATACAACCCAATGTTTCTTTCTGCGGAAGAGTCCTGGTAACGCATGCAATTTGTGGGATGCTTTATCTTGATCCATACTACATCTCGTTTGCACCATGGAGATTTTCCTAAACAGGTCTCCATTCCCCCCCCCCCCCCCCTTTTTGTTTTTTTGAATCAAGGCAAAAGTGGTGCAAATTTGTTGCATCAAATAAAAAAATCCAATTGATTTCAACGAGATTTCAAATTTGATACAGATTGTGCAGTTTTATGGTACTAAATATAAATAATAAATAGTCAATGGAACTAGGTCAGATCACAAGTAAGAAAGTGCCCAATAAAAATGTACAATAAAAATGAAATCAAATAAAAACAAATGAAATAAAAACCTTAAAAGGTCAATTGTCCCTAGCGGTCTAAAATAAAAATCGTCGAAAACCTCCGTAAACTGCACTTACCTTGGCTCCGGCGGCTTCTGGAGATCAGCGCGACCAGACTGATTATTCTGAATGCGCTTGTCCCCGCACGTGCCCGTGAGGTTGCTGCTTGCCGAGACAGTCAAATTGGATTTTGCTGCTCGCTGATGCGTCACGTGAGCGGTTCGACCGATGAGGGCGAACCTGCTCCATGACGTCATGGCTGCACCCCCCACACACCAGCAACTAACAGGACACAAATCGCTGGAGCAAAATGAGCGCCGAGCTCGAGCGCCAGCACCACCGTGCTCTCATTCCCCCTGGTCGCAGCCTAAGGCACCTCACAGCCAATTCTAGTAAAATTGCTCTTTGGCTTAGCACGCCTTAGTAAATTCTAGTGAGCTGCCTTATGGCTTAGAAGTGCTTAGTAAAGCTGTCCCAGAGCGCTTTTGTTATTATGCAGCACAAAAATGTGAACTCTCCCATCTTATTGCAACTATTATTATTATTATTATTACAGTATTTGATTTAGTACTATTAATTCATGCAGAGAGATGGTTCCTAGCACATTTTGGATTTGCAGCCTCATTACTCAAACTCTGTCACTCGTAATATTAAAGTCCTCTGTAAAACAGAGTTGTTTAAAACAAAATGAAAATATGCTGTGGCAACAGAACATTCATGAAAAAACGTGTAATCAAAGCAGAAGTTTGCTTTTCAACAAATGTGATAAACTGTAAGCAAAAATGACTAATGTTACTTATGATGAGTTAAAGTGTAAGTATATTAGTAACTGGTTTTCTGCGACCATGCTTTCTCTGCTCTGAAGCAGCTGCATGCAAAGTGCATTATGCCATCCCAATTAAAGCTGCTACAGTATGTGGATTCCTTCCACAAGTAGCCAATACTTACCAAGTACAAAGGTAACAGGGATTTGTTCAGCGGATTTGTCGCAGTAAAGTGAGACTTTCTCAAAGTAACGTTTTTGACCCTCTATAAGAAAGTATCTGTAGCAGAAATAAAATGAATGCACACATTTTGCTTTGTGATACTTTTTGCAATTATTTTAGAGAGTTTCAGCAAATGCACATTACTGTAAATAAGTTATGGTGGGTAAAAAAAGTGACAAAAACTCGCCTCCGTATATCATACAGCAAACACAAATATAACTTTTATAGCACATTCACGTGTCCAGACAGGTCTGGAACCATGCTTTTCACCATTATCATTATACAATGCTTCCACTGCAGCTAGTGATTCTGGGAAATGACATGCAAATGAGCACACAGTGTCACCTTTTGATTCAAATGCACAAATTGTATAAGATAATTTGAACTTGTGCTCATGGATATATACAATGTAGTTTATTGTTTTAACATCACAAGCAGAATTGAGTTAATACATTGGAAAGAAGTTTGAATAAGTGTTTAGAGCTTTGGTCCCGAAAATGAGCAAACCCTTTCCGTGTGCACAGTCCATCATCTGTCGGCGCAGTTTCTCTCATACAATATTAATGCGTTAGTCAGAAAAATGTATTTCTGTGTACTTAAAAATGTCTAGAACACTTGATAAGTAAAGTAATTGTACCTCGTGTATTCGTGAAGAATGTGAGAATATGTGCATTTTGAAAAGTGCACTCTGTAAACTTTAACAGACAGTAATATGTCAAATATAGCTGGTGTGTTCTACAAGGAACAAATAAGCCTTTGTCTTCCTGTTTAGCGTATATGGAAATAGAGTTAGTCATAAGCCTATGTATCCTGCACAGATGCTACATACTGTAGATATTAGCCAGATCCAAGCCACTGTACTGCACGTTATACTGGGCACATGCTAAATAGAACTAGCAATTTATGCACTAAACAGATTGGTCTACGCTTATGAAGAGGTTTTGTGGAATATATATATATATATATTTATATGAATTTATATATATATCTATATAATTATATAAATGTTTATATATATATATATATATATATATATATATATATATATATCAATCATATAAAAATATTACTTGTGAGCACATTCACATGTCTTAGACAGATCTTCAACCCTGCCCTTCACAATTATCACCTAGCCTACAGCACTTCCACTGGAGCAAGGGATTCTGGGAAATGACATGCAAATTAGCACACCGTGCCAGCCACCTTTTGTCTCAAGACCACATTACATGGTTAAAGCCTTAAGCCAATGCATGCTGCTTTAAACACAGCTTTTAAACATAGCCTGGGATGAGATGCAAAGCCAATAAACCCACTCACAGACAGACTGTTTCGACCTTGTGGGTCTCATCAGTGTGAGGTTGGTTGTACTGGCATGTGAATGTGCTCACAAGTAATATTTTTATGTGCTATATGGTGGAGGGTTTTTAGTCACCTTTTCACCCACTATAACTTAAATAATGTGTGGTGAAGACCTACTTCATGTCTCAAGTTGCAAAGCCAACCTCACACTGACGAGACCCACAAGGTCGAAACAGTCGGTCTGTGAGTGGGTTTATTGGCTTTGCATCTCATCCCAGGCACTGTTTAAAAGCTGTGTTTAAAGCAGCATGCATTGGCTTAAGGGTTTAACCATGTAATGTGGTCTTGAGACAAAAGGTGGCACTGTGTGCTCATTTGCATGTCATTTCCCAGAATCCCTTGCTGCAGTGGAAGTGCTGTAGGCTAGGTGATAATAGTGAAAGGCAGGGTTGCAGACCTGTCTAAGACATGTAGACATGTGAATATGCTCACAAGTAATATTTTTATATGCTATATGGTGGAGGGTTTTAAGTCACCTTTTCACCCACCATAACATATATATATATATATATATATATATATATATATATATATATATATATATATATATATATATATATATATATATAAATTTGTATAATTAACTGTAAATAATTTAGATTCTCCATTTCTCTGCAATCTACACAAAATGTGTACCACCCTGACTGTGTCATTCCACTTACTATCATATGAGACAGAAAATGTTGAAAGGCACAATATGATAAAAAGAGGAAAAGGAAAAAGGAAAGAGAAGGAGACAAACAAATTCCCCTGTACAGTATGCTTGATGCCATCTTCCTTGTGTTGGAAAATATTTTAGTCCCATCCATGCAAATGGGGCAAACTCTTCTTTACAATGAAAAGGACACAGTAACCGCATATGAAATAGGGTTCAGAGAAAGAGAAAGGGAGGAAGCAGAATAGCAGAGATAGTACAGCTACAGCGGCCGTTATTCAAACAAATCCCACGTTGTGTACATCAGAATACCGATGTCATGTCGCGGGATGTCTTCCAACCTTACCGCCTTAAGGCGCGAGTGCGGTGAGTGCAGAAAATGGCATTTTAGAGTTCTGGTTTTTAAACACCTTAAATTGACACAGTGACACAGTACTGTACACATTGTAATTCATTCATTTCATTGCACCCAAAGAAACAGAATCCATGAAATTCAACAAAGCAATCGCGATAAGCGCGGGTGCCTGGGGCGATTGGTCGCGTTCATGCTGTGTGGAGTACAGCAGAGCACACGAAATCGGCGCCGTGATTTGTTTGCATAATGGCCGCTGCAGCTGTATGTGTGAGGATCGTCGTGAAACCCCGTCTCTGTCACTCATCCCGCGGCATCACGGTTGATGCGCGTCAGCCGCAACTTGCGCGCACGAGCCACGCTCTTAGGACCAGAGACACAGCAGGGGCCATCTCCAGGCTCCACCCATGTGACGACATGGGCAGCGCACAGCACACAACCTCTCCGCGCGGACACAAGCAAACAAGGGGTTAACTGGGTGTGAAATAAGGGGTTACATTTACTTTGCGTCTGCACTCAAGGGATAAAAGACAATAGCATACACCCTAGCGCATGAAATGGTATCATTAATGAGAGCCTAAGTTCTCCAGAAGCAGATTGTGCCACGGTTCCCAAGAACACAACAAATATTTGCATGTAACGAATTTTAAATGTATTATTAGAATATACCTGTATTGAAAAAAGCTACAAAATATATAATTTGATGTACCTAGACTTTGTTTAAGCTTGAACACAGTTATGCACAATAACAAGAACAATTCATAAAATAACTTAAACTACACCTCTGTTCTCGGACAATAACGCTAAGAACTGCTACTAAGAAATACTGTAATCATTTAAATATATATATATATATATAATTCCCAGTGTAGGCTAGATTGCTCGAGAAGGGATATGTTTAGTGTGATGTCACCATAAAAACATAAAACAATGTATTAGTAATGCGATGTATTAACTCATAAAATGCAATAGATATTCCACTTGAAACCCCAAAAGCCAGATATAATCTCATTTTAGCTCAATTTAGAGCAGGGTCCACTCTTCCTTGCTTAAATGACATTTCTTCTTCAAAATTTTTTTTTTTAGTAGCAGTTCTTAGCGTTATTGTCAGAGAACTGAGGTGTAGTTTAGGTTATTTTATGAATTGTTCTTGTTATTGTGCATAACTGTGTTCAAGCTTGAACAAAGTCTAGGTACATCAAATTATATATTTGGTAAGTGTTTTCAATACAGGTATATTCTAATAATACATTTGAAATTCGTTACATGCAAATATTTGTTGTGTTCTTGGGAACCGTGGCACAATCTGCTTCTGGAGAACTTAGGCTCTCATTAATTATACAATTTCATGCGCTAGGGTGTATGCTATTGTCTTTTATCCCTTGAGTGTAGGCGCAAAGTACATTTTCCTGTCTTGCCTTCAAATACTTTCTGAGCAAGCTACCCGCCTATCTGAACAAGCGCCTCACCCCTACCACGCGCAGCACCTATCACCCAAGCTTCCACTCCTAAAGATTGTTCACGGTCCCAAGGTTCAACAAAGAATCCGGCCGCTCCTCTTCTTACCGTGCAACTCACACCTGGAACAATCTACCGGAGACTCTCAAAGCCGCCACCAGTCTAGGTTCTTTCAAAACTAAAGCTGTCTCACATTTTAATCTGGTCTGTAACTCTTACATATGCCTATAATATATATTATCTTTAACTGTGCATGCAATGTCTTTAAATTTCATGTATAACCCTGTTCATTTAATGTAACCATGTATTATTTGTCATATTAACTATGTCCAGGACATACTTGAAAACGAGAGCTAACTCTCTCTTCTTCCTGGAAAAACATTTTATAAATAGTAAATAACCTTGGAACTGTGAGCCTGACTACGCTGCTGCGTCCTGCCCCGACCTCGGCCTGTGAGCCAGATATTCTCCTCGATCAGGACTCAGTACCAAGGCCTCTGTTCAGTTCCCATATTCTGCCACAATAGAAACGAGGACTGTCAGTCTGAGCCTGACCATAAGACACCTGATGTGCCAGAAGACATCTTATGGCTCTGTAACCCATGTTCCCCCCCTCTGGGAGAAGGACTGAATTACTGTCTAGTGTGGTGCTGAGGCATACCTGCTGGTTCAAGAGAGCTGAGTAGCCGCGATAAGGGGCAACAGGACAGGCTTTTGGTGGTCTCTTGGTTCTTGCTCATTGGATCAGCGCTTCCAGCTGTGATGGGATCCTAGGATGTAGGATGCCAGCTTCCTCACAGCACTCCCTACCCCTCCTGCCCAGGAACTGACACCCAGGCAGAGGTATGGTAAACAAGTAGGTTTATTGGACATGCTACAGCATCTCTTCATACAACATAGTTCTTGAAGTCCAACATCCCAGGACTTCAGGATGGGGCTTGCCCGATAGTATGGGGCCTTGGTGGTCCTCAGGCCCTTAGACCTGGGGTGGACCAGCTCATCCACGCAATGGGAGAGGCTGACAGCCCATGCTCTCACCTTGTAAGGCAGAGCAAGACTGCTCTAACATTGCAACACCCACTGGTTAGCTTCAGGAAGGGGCGGGCTCATGGACTGTACCCATCACCGATAGGCTTACACAGGCCACGAGTCACCACCGTAGTTCCATTACTTACAAGTGGGCGAAAAGGTGGGTCAATGGCCCATAGATTAACCCATGAAGGCCCTGAACTTACTAGGGACTTACATCACAGATACAAAGTGGGGGAAAGAAAGGTACTTATGGACATACCATGTTACAGTTCAATCACTTAAATGGGCTGTAATGGGTCTTCTGGCACTGAAATTATATAGCACCACTTAGCAAATATGGGCCTTAAACTTTATTCACTTGTATAGGGTTTAAATCTTTCTGATCAAGGGGAAAACAATTAACCACCAAATAAATAGGGGCCAGCCAACAGAGGGGATGAAAGAACGAGGTGGAAACAACAAAGCATAAATATTGTGCAAATCACAACCAAGGGAGCTTCATCTCTACAAGTTACTTTCCATCACTTTATTGGGCACAAGCCCTGACTGTCTCATAAAAGTCCAGTACGCATCCATTCCAGCAAGGCAGTATTATGCCGGCTTTTCAAACAGATGGGGCTGCAGAAGATGGAAAAGTTGTAACAAGCCTCAGTAATGGAGAAATGTCATCACTTTTATCTGCCGATTTTCCGAACAAGCAAGTGGCAGCAGAATTAAAAGGACTGCCAATTTACAAAATGAATACTGAAACGAGTAAAATGTTGCAAGGGGCTTGTGAGAAGTTGGAAAAAGAGAAACAACACCGGAAGTTTGGTGAAACGGAGCAGCCAATCTTTACAGTGGTGGAAAGTCAGACAGTGGTGTATATTTTGCCAAAGGCAAAGGTTTCTGCAAATGAATTTGGTGCTTATTCATAGTACCGGACAGGGCACTATTGTATGGAAACTCCCATTGAAGTCTTGTTTACCAAGAAATCCTGGGCTTTTTACAGGCGAGTGGCATTGAGCAAAACAGGGGATAGAGTCATGTGAACTAATGGAGAAAGCAGTGACATATGACAGTCACTGCGTATCAAGTATTCCATTTACACAGACAGCATAGCCAACATTGCTTAGAAACACAAGGAGAACATATGCGTTAGCAAGAAACTCTATACATGCTAGTGTACATTCCGAACATACAGTATATTCAAAGACACTAGCTACATATTGACAGGCGGTATGGTAAATTGTTTTACCGGAAATGTGTAAAGGCTACGAGCTACCCGGAGTTGACCATCCCTGATCTAAATGAATGAGCAGTATATAACTATACATGTACCTCAGCACACAACTTTTTCACATTTTATTTCTGTGGTCACGTAAGGACAGAGCTGGATTATTTTCAATGATCTATCCTATAATAGTAGCTGTATTTAGCTAATAAAATACCATTTGCTGGTACATTTACATGTTTCGGACAGATCTGCAACCCTGCCTTTCCCTATTATCACTTAGCAGTGATAATCCGCTGTAGCCAGGGATTCTGGGTAATGACATGTAAATGAGCACATACTGCGAGTAACTCTTTACTTATTATCCATTGTAACATGGACCCCTCCCTATAAGCTTATGCCTGTCGTATTACACAGCTTTGCAGTCCCGCCTAGCCGCAGTGCATAGCCAGTAACCTACTCACAGACAGCTGTTTCGACCTTTTGCGTCTCGTCAGTGCAAGGTTGGTTGCTGGCTATGCAACGTGAAGCTGGTACGTGTATACAACCAGACATTAAACAAGTTATGGTAGGAAATAAAAGTGGCAAAACCCCTCCACCGTTCAGTGTACAGTAAATACAAATACCACTTGTGGTGCATTTGCACGTCTCGGACAGGTCGGCAACCCTGCGCTTCCCCATTATCTCTTGGCAAACAGTGCTTCCACTGCAGCCATATTTAAAAATACGGGCAGACCCTAATAAAGACAACAGATACTTTATTCTAAGGTATGTTTGGTAATGTGGATTATGGGTGTATTCGCGTTAAGTTTTTAAAATGAATATAATTTATGATGCCAATATATCTCAAACAATACTGTATATGAGACAAAAAAGACAGTTAAATATATCATGACATATATATCCATAGATAAAAGTATCCAGCACATGAAGATAGTTTGCTATTCAGTTTTACAGTATGGAGATCATTGACAAGGAGTTATTGCACAGACCTAAGTAATATGCAAAACTCTCTTCATATTGCAAGCTAATGAGGTAAGAATAGTCTTTGCTCACTACCCATCTCAATAGGGGAGATCCATTTCCTTATGTTTGCAGCGTCATTAGGTTGAAATATTACGGCTGGAAGTGTCAGTTCTACTCCGAAAGTGCGGAACTTCTGAAAATACTTTCTTCATCAGCTTTGAATAATAACTGTCTTCTGAAGATCTGTGTTACATTTCCAATTCATTTTATGCGAGTCTCTCTTGCTGCCCTCTCCAGCAAAAACCCAATTTCAGGGCCTGGATTAAACATGTTTGGTAGATGTTTCGCATAACGGCCTAATTTCTCAAAAGTTCCTCTGATTCGCAAACTTAGGCGAAAATTGTGATCGTCTAAAAGTAACCTTCTGTTCCAGATATGCCGTGTGTTTTGCCAGTTGAATCTCCTATTGCATCCTACTTAATGTTGACATAACCCCTTGAGTACCCCGCATGAAATGTAACACGGTTGCCTTGCTACATGTTGCTGGCCAATCCTGACTTCAAAGGATTTATCTTGGACTGAGGATCCAGAATCTCTATAAAGAATCCTGATGTCCTAAAAGAACTTCTCCTGCCAGTATTCCAATCCCAGCCGGGACACTCCTCGGGGGTGACATTTTCGCCATAATTGGAACCCGACGCGGTTAGGCCAGTTCCTTCCATCAGTGGAATTCCGCGGATCAGTCTCAAAAACGCAGATTTGTTTTTTTTCTATTACTTAAAATCCGTTTGACGGATTCGGAATCCGAACCTCCAAGCGGCGTCTGAATCTGTCAAATGAAATTATTATGGAGGGGTATATAAATAGGGGTGCAGCCTCAGTTTTAAGCCATTGTGCTGTTGGCAGGGTTTGGGTATGTGTTGGTTGGGCTGCTACTGTAGTACTATAGGTCAAACATTCATTACTATTTAGGCAGGAAGTGGGAGTGGCAGTATTTTTACCTCATTTGGAATCCGAGTAACGGATTTGTGTAAAGACGTTCTCAGATTGGGATTTAAATTGAATCCGTCTGCGGATTGTTTAGAATCTGTGCGGCCAAAACCCACTGGCGGATTCTGAAGAATATGGGCGGCCATTAAGATGAAGCAATCCGACGGCAAATTTCATTCAAGTTCGCCCATCTCTAACCCTGACGTGAAGGGCAAACTATTCAGTCTTATTCAGACTCTTATCTCACTAGCATCTGACCAACATTTGGGGGCAATCTCTGGCCTAAAATATGTCAGAATTTGAATTTGCCAGAGTTTTGTGACATTATAAGATACAAAATGTAGAAAAATCTATCTTGCCAAAATAAAGGCAGTTTTGATCCTAAATCATTGGTATATTGAACATTGCAACAATGAAAATGATAATCTTTAAAACAACATACATACAGATAAATGTAAAAAATGGAAAGACATATCCTCGAGAAATCATCTAAAAAAGTGTATTTAATCCATAAAATGATCTAAAAAATACATTAAGTGATTATTAATGGTCATTTGACTGTTCTCAGTGAAAGGTATAAATATTTGGGTCTTTAGAGATTCATTTATAGCACTAAAATATGATTGGCTGCAAAATGGGGCCAAAATGTGCCTTGTTGTTACCAAGTCCTATTTTCTACCACAGGCTATTATAATTGCAACTGTTCTGCAGGTAATAACTGACCTGCAGTCATACTCTACATGGTGAACAATACTAATCTTAATGCTCCTCCCACAAATTCCAAGATTGTTGCACCCCTTCGTCCTCTCTCGCACCCCTTATCCTCTCACCCCAAACACCCTCGTCCTCTATCACCCTCCCCTCCGCCATTCTCACCCCACCCTCCTCCTCCTCTCTCACCCCTTCCCTTCATCCTCTCTCATCCCCCTTCCTTCATCCTCTCATCCCCCCTCCCTTCATCTTCTCTCATTCCCCCTCCCTTCATCCTCCCACCCCGTCCCTTCATCCTCTCACCCCCCTCCCTTCATCCTCTCTTACCCCTCCCTTCATCCCTTCTCACCCCCCTCCCTTCATCTTCCCTCATTCCCTCTCTCTTCATCCTCTCTTACACCCTCCCTTCATCCTCTCTCATCCCCCCTTCCTTCATCCTCTCACATGCCCCTCTCTTCATCCGCTCTCACCCCCCTCCCTTTATCCTCTCTCATCCCCTCCATTTATCTTCTTTCATCCCCCCTTCCTTCATACTCTCACATGCCCCTCCCTTCATCCTCTCTCACCCCCCTCCATTCATCCTCTCTCATCCCCCTCCCTTCCTCCTCTCTCATCCCCCTCCCTTCCTCCTCTCTCATCCTCCAAACCCTTCATCCTGTCTTATCCTCCTCACCCTCCATCCTCACTCAATCCCACCTCCCATCATCCTCTCTCATCCCCCCCTCCCTTCATCCTCCCTCATCCCCCCTCCCTTCAACATCTCTCACCCCCCCTCCCTTCACCCTCTCTCATCTTCCTCCCTTCACCCTCTCTCATCCCCCTCCCTTCACCCTCTCTCATCCCCCCTCCCTTCACCCTCTCTCATCCCCCCTCCCTTCATCCTCTCTCACCCCCCCTCCCTTTATCCTCTCTCACCCCCCCCCTCCCTTCATCCTCTCTCACCCCCCCTCCCTTCATCCTCTCTCATCCCCCCTCCCTTCCCCCTCTCTCATCCCCCCTCCCTTCCCCCTCTCATCCCTCCTCCCTTCCCCCTATCTCCTCCCTTCCCCCTATCTCCTCCCCCCTCCCTTCCCCCTATCTCCTCCCCCCTCCCTTTACCCTATCTCCTCCCCCCTCCCTTTACCCTATCTCATCCCCCCTCCCTTCACCCTATCTCATCCCCCCTCCCTTCACCCTATCTCATCCCCCCTCCCTTCACCCTATCTCATCCCCCCTCCCTGTCATTATCACCCCCACAGGACAGCGAGAGAAAACACACACACACACAAAACACACAAGAACAAATACACACACACCAGGACAAAACAGAACAAGTACACACGGGACACAGGCAGGACACACACACACACACAGGACACACACACAGGACACAGGCAGGACACACACACACAGGACACACACACACACAGGACACAGGCAGGACACACACACTCACACACAGCCTCACCTCTCTCCGCTCCATGCTTTTCCTGCGCCCTTTGGCCCCACCCCCAGGCTCCTGCCACCTCCTCCTGATTGGCTGCTGCTGTGTAATGCAGCCAATCAGGATGGAGGAAGCTGCCCAGCCGCCTAGCAGCAGCAGCAGCCCTACTCTCTCCCTTCTCGGGGGAACCCCACGTTTCCAGCCCCCCAGCTGGCAGGTTACTAAGTCCAGAGACATAATACCGGACACATACATGTTCGGTATTATCTCTCATTTTTTACCGGACAGCGTAACCAAATACCGGGCGTCCGGTTCAATACAGACACCTGGCAACCCTAGCTCGGGGATGTATGTGATGTGCAGAGGGGGGAATGTGTGGTGCAGGGGTGGGGGATGTGGTGTGGGGGTGGGGGATGTGATGTGCAGGGGGGGATGTGTTCAGGGGGGATGTGCAGGGGAGTATCGTGTGTGATATGCAGGGGGGATGTGTTCAGGGGGGATGTGCAGGGGAGTATCGTGTGTGATGTGCAGGGGGGATGTGTTCAGGGGGGATGTGAAGGGGAGTATCGTGTGTGATGTGCAGGGGGGATGTGTTCAGGGGGGATGTGCAGGTGATTATCGTGTGTGATGTGCAGGGGGGATGTGTTCAGGGGGGATGTGAAGGGGAGTATCGTGTGTGATGTGCAGGGGGGATGTGCAGGGGAGTATCGTGTGTGATGTACAGGGGAGGATGTGTGTGATGTGCATAGGGGGATGTGTGTGATCAGCAGGGGGGGGGGATGTGTGTGATGTGCAGTGAGGGTGATGTGTGTGATGTGGAGGAGGGGGTATTGTGTGTGGGTTGTTGTGGGGGAGTATAATGTGTATTGGAGAGGGGTGAAGGACAGAGGTGTGGGTGTGAGGAGAGAGTGGTGGGGCGTGTGGGGGAGATGGGAGAGAGAGGTGGGTGGGAGTGGGGAGATATGGGGGTGTGAGAGATAGAGGGGGAGTCTCACAAAGGCCGCTGACTATAGGGGTAGGTGGGATGTGGGGGGTGAGGGGGGGCAGTGGAAACTGTTGTCCTGGGCCCCAGGAAAGCTGACTGGGGACATAACCAGGTGTAGGGTTGCCAGATGGCTTCTCCAAAAATAGTGGACACAATGGTGAAAGATGCGACACACTCAAAGTCAGTGGGGAGGTATATTATTTATAAATGATCAGACTGTTATGTAATTTTTTCTAAATTTCACTCCAAGTATGCACCAATTTGCACCATTTCTTATTCTATTCCGTAAAATAATTCTGGGGAGTGATTTGGGGATTGAGCACCCAGCATTTTTATGAAACAGAATATGAAATGGTGCACATTGTTGCAAAAAACAAACCTCCCAAATACATATAAAAATACACCCTCCTCCAAATACATATAAAAATACACCCATGCCCCAATATATACATAGAAATATACCCACCCACCCCCAATACATATAAAAATACACCCCCCAATATATATAAAAATACACCCCAATACATATAAAAATACACCCCCCAATACATATAAAAAATAGAATACAATACATGTAAAAATAAAGACTTAGGCCTCGTCCAGGGTTCCGGTGGGCGTGCTGAGGCGCGCTGAGGCGCGCTGAGGCTCAGGGAGTCCCTCACTGTCCCATGCCTAACTTCTAACTTCAGCGCGCGCCGGGCCTCCCTCTCATGCTGGTGCGTGCCGGAAGCCAAGCCCAGCTTACTTCCGGCACCCTTATGTCAGAGAGGCCCGGCACGTGCCAGCGTCACCTGGCAACCCTAAGTCCAAGTGCTCTATTCCAGTTTGTGTTTGTTTCTGTGACAAAAAAACGTCATTGTCATAGATTTTAATTCTTCAGGGAATCCAAAAGTGATCATGTAAAAATAGACGGTACAGATTTTCAACAGAAGGAGCCTAACTTGGTAGAAATGGCACAAAGAGAACCATGATCCCGGCTGGGCAAATCCTGTTTAGTTATATGAATAAATATACGTAGGAGAAGAGACATAACACAGCAATAGAGAAATGAGCGGCCTTCATACTGTATGTACTTGCATTCGGTTGGAAATAGTTTAAATCCTAGTGGTCCTTTTTAACTTGTACAATAAAACATTCTGGGAGAAGGAGCGGCCTACATGAAGTAGGTACACATGGTTTAAATGCCAGCGTAAATCTACTGGGATTTTGTTGAAGTTACTTAAAGAATGACCTGCCAGTTACTACCTTCATTGCCAGCGATGTGATTAGACTTCAGTATGTGTTAATTAGCGGTTTGCATTTGTAGGAATGAGAACGTTTACATCTTTAAGACCATCTCTATGAAGTACCTGTATATCACGCTCAGTGCGGTGTATAAACCGATGAACAGAAGAAATTCTCGGTAGAGCAGTTTGTAGATGCTGCCTCGCCATTTGAGGAGTAGTCTGTGAAACCCAAAGAAAGTGGCATTTGCTACTTTACTGGAGTAAGTCACTGTCATCTTCTTTACAGCTTCTGTCTGAAAGGGAAAAGTAAGAACTATGAGACATGGGGAACTGTATGATTTATTTGTTTTTTTATTTATAAAAAGTGTTACCAGGAAGTAATACATTGAGAGTTACCTCTCGTTTTTAAGTATGTCCTGGGCACAGTGTTATGATGACAGATACATGGTTACAAATACATAGATACATTAGGTGAACCAGGTTATACATTATATATAAAGATATTGCATGCACAGTTAAAGATAAAATATGTTATAGGCGAATGTAACAGTTACAGACCAGATTAAAATGTGAGACAGCTTTAGTTTTAACAGAACTTAGACTGGTGGCGGCTGTGAGAGTCTCCGGTAGATTGTTCCAGTTGTGAGGTGCACGGAAAGAGGAGCAGATTGTTGAAACTTGGGATCCTGAACAGTCCCTTGGAGTCGGATCTCAGATCTGTTTGTGCTGTGGGACAGATAATCAGTGCATTGTTTTGTTGTAATAAAGCAAAGAACTGTGGTGTGACTGGTAGGGTGTTTAGAGAGGCATATTTACAGGAGCAGGTAGAAGTGCAGCGAACTGAAGCCCACTACAAGTGGGACATATTATCTATTGAAGAGAAATACATAGTGTTTTGATACCTTATAATTATATTCTTATTGCAGTAATAATTATAGTATATTACTCTCAAACATAAAGGTTTAAAAACAATGTAGTAAATGAAACATAGTTGGAGTACCTTCTTTGAGACCTCATGCAAACACCTTCTGGCATTCGGAAACCCCCATTTCTGTGTCTCACGTACCCAAACATTCAGGCATTTTGGAGCAATGATTCGTTCGTTCATTCTTTGATTCATTCTTTCATTAGCTTATGAGTTGAAATATAAGTTTATTGAGGTTGAGATAAATAGGTTTTTGTACCTATGTACAGCTAGGGCAGCCAGGCCTCAAGAGCCACCAACAGGCCAGGTATTAGGGATATCCCTGCTTCAGCACAGGTGGCTCAATCAGTGGCTCAGTCATTCTGACAAGGCCACTGATTGAGCCAGTTGTGCTGAAGCAAGGATATCCTTAAAACCTGATTGGTTGGTGGCCCTTGAGGACTGGAGTTGGTCACCACGAGCTAGACCAGGGGAGCGCAAACTTTTTGTGCTGCGCCTCCGTCTCTGTGCCCCCGGCTCTCGCACCCCCCTGCCTTCCTTCAGCCGCGTCAGATGACGCTGCGTGGGCGTGCGACGTCAAGTCACATAGTGCCGCGGCGTCTATTGATGCCGCGTTGCCATGGCGACGCAACACAGACGGCTGAGTCCCGGTAAGTAAACAGTTGCAGGGGCCTCACGCGATCCCCCGGCATTTAATTTAAATGCCTGGGGGAAGAGCGCGGGGCCTCTGCAACTGCCCGCGCCCCCGCAGCTCAATCTCCCGCGCCCCTTGGGGGTCACGCCCCCCACTTTGCGCACCGCTGAGCTAGACCATCAGGGACCCTCTCTTGGTTTCACTTTGCAGTGATTTCCTGAATGGCAGGATGGGTGGCATTTACATAAATAGTTTGACCCAGCCTGTTGGAGATACAAACGGGCAATATGTTACTGGGAAGGTGACCTGATTGCCCCAGCTATGTATAGGCTATATCAATACGTAGCAGCACAGGTTCTAATATTACAAACAATAGGTTTTGTATTCTTAAATACAACAATGTCTCGTAACAGAGAACAAAATGGGAATGATGTTTAAATGCAAAATAACTGTACTGAAGCATTACAGCATTTGCGTCAAACGTAAGAAAGAGGTTTTCACATTTGATGCACAGACCTAAGTGGTTTTGTTTTTTGACACTAAGAAAGATACAAAAGTGAAGCAGAATTTGATGCATCCCATACTAAAATGGTCCCAAGGCTCAGCAAATTATCCGGCCGCTCCTCCTCTTAATGTGCACCCCACAACTGGAACAGTCTACCGGAGACTCTCACAGCCGCCGCCAGTCTAAGTTCTTTCAAATCTAAGGCTGTCTCACATTTTAATCTGGTCTGTAACTGTTACATACGCCCATAATATATATTATCTCTAACTGTGCATGCTATGTCTTGTATATAATGTAACTGTACGTAACTGTATTTGTAACCATGTATTATTTGTCATCTTAACTCTATTCCCAGGACATACTTGAAAACGAGAAGTAACTCTCAGTGTATTACTTCCTGGTAAAACATTTTATAAACAAATAAATAAAACGTGCCACGTAACTCCTCCCCAGCGCCTCCCCAAATTGCAAGCTATCATAAAAGGGGCAACAATTGAAGCAAGACACCTGGACAGTTGATACTTTGATGCGGAGATATAAGATGAAAACTACATTATTAATGTACATTTTGATATAAACGTGTCCAAAACATAACAGCCTGCATATGTCTAATAAATAATAGTTATAATAATTATATCTTGAAAATAATAAAATGCAGACACCTACCCATAAGCAATAGTGATAGTGAAACAAAATGAGTTCTGTTGGCTGATGAGATATAAATATTACTATGTATTTGGAAATATCTTACCTTTAAAGAACCACTAAAATGCACATCTCATTGTGAAGATGCTATGTCGTGGCTAGAAACGGTTTCATTTCAATTGAGTTTTTGAGGGACTAGCCACACCAGCTTGCCATTACACCGTATGGTAGGTGTTTCTTTCGCCCATGCAATTAACACCTCCACAAGAATATATATTTAGCATTTTTCTATACACATTTGTTCAAGACCTCATCAAAGTTACAACATGTCTGTTTTAACCTGACCCAAGCGAATTTTAATTAGCTGCAATTGCAGTGATTTTTCCTACTCGAAATCCATTAACTCATTCCTGTCAGTGTTGGCAAACATGAAAACTATTAGTATTTGTGTTGTGCCAGTCACGTGCAGATCATTTCATAGAATTCTTCTATATAGGAAACATACAGACGAATGAAAGTATGAGGAACGATTCTTATAGTGAAAGGTATGAGCTCACCACATCTAAAGCTAAACACTGGGAGAAAGTACTCTAACTGAACACCGGGAGAAGGTACTCTAACTGAACACTGGGAGAAAGTACTCTAACTGAACACTGGGAGAAAGTACTCTAACTGAACACTGGGAGAAAGTACTCTAACTGAACACTGGGAGAAAGTACTCTAACTGAACACTGGGAGAAAGTACTCTAACTGAACACTGGGAGAAAGTACTCTAACTGAACACTGGGAGAAAGTACTCTAACTGAACACTGGGAGAAAGTACTCTAACTGAACACTGGGAGAAAGTACTCTAACTGAACACTGGGAGAAAGTACTCTAACTGAACACTGGGAGAAAGTACTCTAACTGAACACTGGGAGAAAGTACTCTAACTGAACACTGGGAGAAAGTACTCTAACTGAACACTGGGAGAAAGTACTCTAACTGAACACTGGGAGAAAGTACTCTAACTGAACACTGGGAGAAAGTACTCTAACTGAACACTGGGAGAAAGTACTCTAACTGAACACTGGGAGAAAGTACTCTAACTGAACACTGGGAGAAAGTACTCTAACTGAACACTGGGAGAAAGTATTGTAACTGAACACTGGGAGAAAGTACTCTAACTGAACACTGGGAGAAAGTACTCTAACTGAACACTGGGAGAAAGTACTCTAACTGAACACTGGGAGAAAGTACTCTAACTGAACACTGGGAGAAAGTACTCTAACTGAACACTGGGAGAAAGTACTCTAACTGAACACTGGGAGAAAGTACTCTAACTGAACACTGGGAGAAAGTACTCTAACTGAACACTGGGAGAAAGTACTCTAACTGAACACTGGGAGAAAGTACTCTAACTGAACACTGGGAGAAAGTACTCTAACTGAACACTGGGAGAAAGTACTCTAACTGAACACTGGGAGAAAGTACTCTAACTGAACACTGGGAGAAAGTACTCTAACTGAACACTGGGAGAAAGTACTTAACTGAACACTGGGAGAAAGTACTCTAACTGAAAACTGGGAGAAAGTACTCTAACTGAACACTGGGAGAAAGTACTCTAACTGAACACTGGGAGAAAGTACTCTAACTGAACACTGGGAGAAAGTACTCTAACTGAACACTGGGAGAAGGTACTCTAACTGAACACTGGGAGAAAGTACTCTAACTGAACAGTGGGAGAAAGTATTGTAACTGAACACTGGGAGAAAGTACTCTAACTGAACACTGGGAGAAAGTACTCTAACTGAACACTGGGAGAAAGTACTCTAACTGAACACTGGGAGAAAGTACTCTAACTGAACACTGGGAGAAAGTACTCTAACTGAACACTGGGAGAAGGTACTCTAACTGAACACTGGGAGAAAGTACTCTAACTGAACACTGGGAGAAAGTACTCTAACTGAACACTGGGAGAAAGTACTCTAACGGAACACTGGGAGAAAGTACTCTAACTGAACAGTGGGAGAAAGTACTCTAACGGAACACTGGGAGAAAGTACTCTAACTGAACACTGGGAGAAAGTACTCTAACTGAACACTGGGAGAAAGTACTCTAACTGAACACTGGGAGAAAGTACTCTAACTGAACACTGGGAGAAAGTACTCTAACTGAACACTGGGAGAAAGTACTCTAACTGAACACTGGGAGAAAGTACTCTAACTGAACACTGGGAGAAAGTACTCTAACTGAACACTGGGAGAAAGTACTCTAACTGAACACTGGGAGAAAGTACTCTAACTGAACACTGGGAGAAAGTACTCTAACTGAACACTGGGAGAAAGTACTCTAACTGAACACTGGGAGAAAGTATTCTAACTGAACACTGGGAGAAAGTATTGTAACTGAACACTGGGAGAAAGTACTCTAACTGAACACTGGGAGAAAGTACTCTAACTGAACACTGGGAGAAAGTACTCTAACTGAACACTGGGAGAAAGTACTCTAACTGAACACTGGGAGAAAGTACTCTAACTGAACACTGGGAGAAAGTACTCTAACTGAACACTGGGAGAAAGTACTCTAACTGAACACTGGGAGAAAGTACTCTAACTGAACACTGGGAGAAAGTACTCTAACTGAACACTGGGAGAAAGTACTCTAACTGAACACTGGGAGAAAGTACTCTAACTGAACACTGGGAGAAAGTACTCTAACTGAACACTGGGAGAAAGTACTCTAACTGAACACTGGGAGAAAGTACTCTAACTGAACACTGGGAGAAAGTACTCTAACTGAACACTGGGAGAAAGTACTCTAACTGAACACTGGGAGAAAGTACTCTAACTGAACAGTGGGAGAAAGTACTCTAACTGAACACTGGGAGAAAGTACTCTAACTGAACACTGGGAGAAAGTACTCTAACTGAACACTGGGAGAAAGTACTCTAACTGAACACTGGGAGAAAGTACTCTAACTGAACACTGGGAGAAAGTACTCTAACTGAACACTGGGAGAAAGTACTCTAACTGAACACTGGGAGAAAGTACTCTAACTGAACACTGGGAGAAAGTACTCTAACTGAACACTGGGAGAAAGTACTCTAACTGAACACTGGGAGAAAGTACTCTAACTGAACACTGGGAGAAAGTATTCTAACTGAACACTGGGAGAAAGTATTGTAACTGAACACTGGGAGAAAGTACTCTAACTGAACACTGGGAGAAAGTACTCTAACTGAACACTGGGAGAAAGTACTCTAACTGAACACTGGGAGAAAGTACTCTAACTGAACACTGGGAGAAAGTACTCTAACTGAACACTGGGAGAAAGTACTCTAACTGAACACTGGGAGAAAGTACTCTAACTGAACACTGGGAGAAAGTACTCTAACTGAACACTGGGAGAAAGTACTCTAACTGAACACTGGGAGAAAGTACTCTAACTGAACACCGGGAGAAAGTACTCTAACTGAACACTGGGAGAAAGTACTCTAACTGAACACCGGGAGAAAGTACTCTAACTGAACACTGGGAGAAAGTACTCTAACTGAACACTGGGAGAAAGTACTCTAACTGAACACTGGGAGAAAGTACTCTAACTGAACACTGGGAGAAAGTACTCTAACTGAACACTGGGAGAAAGTACTCTAACTGAACACTGGGAGAAAGTACTCTAACTGAACACTGGGAGAAAGTACTCTAACTGAACACTGGGAGAAAGTACTCTAACTGAACACTGGGAGAAAGTACTCTAACTGAACACTGGGAGAAAGTACTCTAACTGAACACTGGGAGAAAGTACTCTAACTGAACACTGGGAGAAAGTACTCTAACTGAACACTGGGAGAAAGTACTCTAACTGAACACTGGGAGAAAGTACTCTAACTGAACACTGGGAGAAAGTACTCTAACTGAACACTGGGAGAAGGTACTCTAACTGAACACTGGGAGAAAGTACTCTAACTGAACACTGGGAGAAAGTACTCTAACTGAACACTGGGAGAAAGTACTCTAACTGAACACTGGGAGAAAGTACTCTAACTGAACACTGGGAGAAAGTACTCTAACTGAACACTGGGAGAAGGTACTCTAACTGAACACTGGGAGAAAGTACTCTAACTGAACACTGGGAGAAGGTACTCTAACTGAACACTGGGAGAAAGTACTCTAACTGAACACTGGGAGAAAGTACTCTAACTGAACACTGGGAGAAAGTACTGTAACTGAACACTGGGAGAAAGTACTCTAACTGAACACTGGGAGAAAGTACTCTAACTGAACAGTGGGAGAAAGTATTGTAACTGAACACTGGGAGAAAGTACTCTAACTGAACACTGGGAGAAAGTACTCTAACTGAACACTGGGAGAAAGTACTCTAACGGAACACTGGGAGAAAGTACTCTAACTGAACAGTGGGAGAAAGTACTCTAACTGAACACTGGGAGAAAGTACTCTAACTGAACACTGGGAGAAAGTACTCTAACTGAACACTGGGAGAAAGTACTCTAACTGAACACTGGGAGAAAGTACTCTAACTGAACACTGGGAGAAAGTACTCTAACTGAACACTGGGAGAAAGTACTCTAACTGAACACTGGGAGAAAGTACTCTAACTGAACACTGGGAGAAAGTACTCTAACTGAACACTGGGAGAAAGTACTCTAACTGAACACTGGGAGAAAGTACTCTAACTGAACACTGGGAGAAGGTACTCTAACTGAACACTGGGAGAAAGTACTCTAACTGAACACTGGGAGAAAGTACTCTAACTGAACACCGGGAGAAAGTACTCTAACTGAACACTGGGAGAAAGTACTCTAACTGAACACTGGGAGAAAGTACTCTAACTGAACACTGGGAGAAAGTACTCTAACTGAACAGTGGGAGAAAGTACTCTAACTGAACACTGGGAGAAAGTACTCTAACTGAACACTGGGAGAAAGTACTCTAACTGAACACTGGGAGAAAGTACTCTAACTGAACACTGGGAGAAAGTACTCTAACTGAACACTGGGAGAAAGTACTCTAACTGAACACTGGGAGAAAGTACTCTAACTGAACACTGGGAGAAAGTACTCTAACTGAACACTGGGAGAAAGTACTCTAACTGAACACCGGGAGAAAGTACTCTAACTGAACACTGGGAGAAAGTACTCTAACTGAACACTGGGAGAAAGTACTCTAACTGAACACTGGGAGAAAGTACTCTAACTGAACACTGGGAGAAAGTACTCTAACTGAACACTGGGAGAAAGTACTCTAACAACACTGGGAGAAAGCACTCTAACTGAACACTGGGAGAAAGTACTCTAACTGAACACTGGGAGAAAGTACTCTAACTGAACACTGGGAGAAAGTACTCTAACTGAACACTGGGAGAAAGTACTCTAACTGAACACTGGGAGAAAGTACTCTAACTGAACACTGGGAGAAAGTATTGTAACTGAACACTGGGAGAAAGTACTCTAACTGAACACTGGGAGAAAGTACTCTAACTGAACACTGGGAGAAAGTACTCTAACTGAACACTGGGAGAAAGTACTCTAACTGAACACTGGGAGAAAGTACTCTAACTGAACACTGGGAGAAAGTACTCTAACTGAACACTGGGAGAAAGTACTCTAACTGAACACTGGGAGAAAGTACTCTAACTGAACACTGGGAGAAAGTACTCTAACTGAACACTGGGAGAAAGTACTCTAACTGAACACTGGGAGAAAGTACTCTAACTGAACACTGGGAGAAAGTACTCTAACTGAACACTGGGAGAAAGTACTCTAACTGATAAGTGCACAAGCTGGGTTGGAAGAGCGTATGACTGGGCTAGCAGTCTTTCATATTTGGTTGGGTAGAGATTTTTGCTCTGCGTCCACTGCATTCTGTATATTTTTGGCCTCTTTTTGAGCAATATAATTGATATGGGTTGGCATGGCATAGGAGCCCAAAGCTGAACTAATTCCAATATACTACATTAAATGTCACCTGCTAGTTTTCATCTGCATTTTTGTAATGCTGAAACTCAGATCAGAACTGCTTAGAAATCCTAAATGTGTAACCCGGTTTCTCTAGCACAGTGCATGGTGGCGTTGCGTATGCCTTACCTGTGCTCTACTGTCATCTACAGTATGTGCTAACAAGGTAATAATTTTCACGTAATATTTGCTCACATGACTATGAAATAAAATGTTCATGGAACCCAACTCGGAAAACAGCACCTCCAGAGACTCCACCTGTAAACCGCTAGAATATTAACCAAACGGCAGAACACACACAGTGCAACAGTACAAGACCCATAGTTACACCCACTAGTTAATGTGTATTAAAGTAGAAGTTTTTAGAGTAAAGCAGGCACAAAGATCAGCATTGTGACTTTATGGGAAATAATCTTTTCCTTTTTTTTTAACATGCGCTTTTTTCACTTTTGTTGAAAATATGACATTTTTTTTCGTTTTTGTTTTCCAAATTGACTTCTAAAATGTTTCCTTAAAAAAAAAAAATACATAAAGTCTACAAAAGGGAGATCACAACATTAAAGAATAATAATCTCCTGTACTGCAATTGCCTCTCACCCCCCCCCCCCCCCCCAAATAGAGGGGACAATACACACAAAACAAACAGGGGCAGGCACTCAAGAGTACAAAATAACACATTATTTATTGGTGGTTCATACTAATAAAGATGTTTTTTTGGTTCCCTAAGGGGTGTTCATCAGGGACAGTTGCACATCTGTTACCTGTTAAATCTTAGGTATCAATGTAGAATTATAATTTTTCCACATGCTTTACATATTTTTTTAAAAAAGGGGGGGGAGGGGAAATGTAGTATTGCTGCATTAGAGCTGTTATATACAGCAAGCGGCCGTGCAGTCGCGCATGCATGTGCGAACGTGCATACATGTGCCGCATGCTTTTCATGTTTATAGAGCAGGGAGCTGTGTATGTGTGTGTATGTGTGAGTATATGTGTGTATGTGTGTGTATGTGTGTGTATGTGTGTGTGTGTGTGTATGTGTGTGTATGTGTGTGTATGTGTGTGTATGTGTGTGTATGTGTGTGTATGTGTGTGTATGTGTGTGTGAGTATGTGTGTGTATGTGTGTGTATGTGTGAGTATATGTGTGTATGTGTGTGTGTGTGTGTGTGTATGTGTGTGTGTATGTGTGTGTATGTGTGTGTATGTGCATGGGTAGTGTGAGTGAAAGGAAGACCTAAGCAAGATTTTTTAAAGAAAATAAAAGTTTAATAAATTAAATATTTTTTTTTGTCACACACACACACACACACACACACACACACACACACACACACACACACACACACACACACACACACACACACACACACACACACACACATTTCAGAGCCGGTATCGGCTCCCCGCTCCCTGCCGTGCGCGCGCGCGGCCCTTCTATAGGAAGGCTGACTAACGTCAGCCAACTAAAATTCCGCGCGCGCGCACGGCGTAGCGCATGCACGGCACTATAGAACGTGCCTTAAGGAACATTTTTATTTGCTTTGATAAACAGTTCTTTATCCACTAAGTCTCAACAGCAATACTCTTAGGTAATACCACTGCAAAAACAATGAAACATTTATTAAATAAAATGAATCACATTAAAAGCAATTAAAATCGTCTAATTGTTTATTTATTTTAATAAATCTGCTGCAATTCTTTAGCACTAGCTAAGGCCTCGGACATGGTCAAAAAGTGCTGAGGCGCGCTGAGGCGCGCTGAGGCGCGCTGAGGGGAAACATTATCCCTATCAGCGTGGCTTTAGACGGCGCTTCCGCAGGCGTGCGGAATTTCAGCCGATAGAGACATTTTAGATTTCCCGCTGAGGGAAGCGCAGGGCCGGTCACGTGACTGCCAGAAGCCAATGGCAGTCCGTGATGTCGGCGCCGTGGCGCGCTAGCCCCGCCTCCTGATCCGCCTCCCACTCGGCACACAAGCGCGCTCGCTGGCGCTTATACAGGGACAAGAAAAATCTCCTGCTTGAGCAGGACAGCATGAGCGTCAGCGCTGCCCAGCGCCGCTCCCTGCACCATGTCCCAGGCCTTAGCCACAGAATTGAAGTCAGGAGACAGTAGTAAATAATCCCTATAAAACCTTGAAGCATCAGTCTGCGCTGATTGCTATTTTTTTTCCATTATTTATGTTTACTTTATAAAGTCTCTTCCTGTCTTTTCCAAGTCTGTGTTTTTTTTTTTTTAATGAATCTGTTGCTTTGTTTAGGAGATATAAGCCATTGAAATATCAAGTGTCCGGGAGGTTAAAATGAAGCTCTCCCCTGAGACCAGTGCAGTCTAAAAGTTACCATGTGTAACCTCAGAAGTTAGAAATTGAGAAAATCGTGATTTTTTTTACATTAGAATCACTTGTTTTTATTTTAGAAAGAGCAGGACATGCTCAGGGGGCAAGATACTCATATTATGAATTAAAGCAGCAATACCACTTTCCAACTCCCCCCCCCCTTCTTTTTATATGTTACCCATGTGACAATTGTGTAGAATTCTACATTCTTACATAAGATGGCAATCGTTTGGTGCTCCTGTTATAAATCTGTAAAAATCCTGATTGTGTGCCTAATATAATGGCTGCTTCAGTCAGTGCAACTCAGCAGCTAAAATCTATCCATAAATGTCTTCTAAGGTAACATTATCTATGGTTACATTTTACAGCTCAAACTGCTGGGAACATTGGCAACAAATTATCCCAAACAGGAAAGTGTTACAAAGATCTTGTAGTGTTTGGGAGGTGGGCTAAAACATGCTATAGAAATCAAAGGGTGCTTTAAAACTCATTAAACATGTAATGAAGATAGATACTATTATCTAATACTACTGATTTAAAAAAAAAAAACACCCCATATAAGATTTCATACGTTTTGCTGCTTTAAAACCACATAGGATTCTGGGGAAGATTGCTGCTTTAAGTCTTGCAGAGCAGCACCTCTAGTCGTGACTACAGGAGTTCACTCCTCTGAGTTGCAGTTACTGCTCTTAAGAACTCTTTTTAGCAGGCATGAAAAGACTGTTCCTTTCACTGTTAACTATCTGTCCCTTTTGTAGCCCACATATTTGTTGTACAAACAGAAAATGATTTATAGAGCTACATTTGCTTTGTTACCACCATTACAGACATACAAATGCAGCATTCATAAAAAGAAATCCCTGCACTAAAGAAAGGTCAAACTAGATCGCTGAAGGTTATACCTTGGCAATTTCAGCTAACACTGGAGTTACCTTCCCTTCCCCTGTGACTTCGCTAAACATACTTGTTAGTGGAAGTAACAAGACATGATAGATGCGTTCCCATGATTACAGCAAATGGCAGGTGTTATTATAGTATTACATTTACTTATGCAGCACCTATCACCTGAGATCAGACTCCAAAAGACTGTTCATGGTCCCAAGGTTCAGCAAAGTATCCGGCCGCTCCTCCTCTTACCGTGCACCCCAAAACTGGAACAACCTACCAGAGACTCTCACATCCACCACTAGTCTAAGTTCTTTCAAATCTAAGGCTGTCACACATTTTAATGTGGTCTGTAACTGTTTCATACGCCCATAATACAAATTATCTTTAACTGTGCATGCAATGTCTTGTATATAATGTATACCCTGCTCATTATGTAACTGTATTTGTAACCATTTATTATTTGTCTTAACTCTGTGCCCAGGACATACTTGAAAACGAGAGTTAACTCTCAATGTATTACTTCCTGGTAAAATATTTTTATAAATAAATTATAGGAAAAGATCTTGCACAGTTTGTTTTTGTTTGTTTTGTTTTTTACTCCAATTTCAGTTTTATGTTTGTAAAAAAAACTCTAGAGCACAAAATGTGTAATTCGGGAAAAATGGTAAAACTTCCTTCTTAAATCAACCAGACATAAAGAAAGTTATGGTGGATAAAAAAGTGACCATGATCCCTCCACCGAACAGTGTTCTGCAAATAAAAATACTACTTGTGAGCACATTCACATCCCAGACAGGTCCACAAACCTGCCTTTCCCCATTTAGTTTTTAAATCAACAAATAAAACAATAACATGTCAACTTTCATTTTCTACTAAACAACAAAGTGCTCTGAGAAATTGACATCACTCATATAGCTTCATGATCAACCAACCTGATTTGAGAATCAGTCCTTGGAGGGTCCTTAGAGTGGTCAGGGGACACTGTAAAGTTCAGAACTGGTACACTCACAGTCTCCTGCAGCTGGGTAATCCAGGCTTTTCCTACAGTACAGTGCAATAAAGAGTCCCTGGTGACCAGACTGACAAGCACAGGGGGTTAGAGTGTCTTTCCCGCTGGTAGCCTGTTTGTGCCAACATACACTCTGTCAGTTACATCAGTGACTGTGCCGGGGGACGAAAACAGCCAGCAGCTGCTGATCTTGCTCTTTCTTATTCTATATTTACACATCCACCTGCCATCCAAAGAAAACTATTGACCAAGGGATCCCTGAATGCATCTAGATGTCACTAAAGCCTTACTGACTGTCTGTGTTTATTTTTTTGGACTGGGCAGCAGTTCCTTCTCAGAAGAACACAATGTGATGATATCTTAATGTCTGGAATTAGTGGCCACCTAGAAACATGCCCCAGGGTGCTAGGATATGTGACACATTACCAATACACACACACACACACACACACACACACACACACACACACACACACACACACACACACACACACACACACACACACACACACACACACACACACACACACACACACACACACACACACACACACATGTATATGTGTGTGTTCTACATTGTGATTCACAGGCCTAGTATGTTGCATGAAAGTGCAGGTAGCATAAAGACGGGTTTCTCCCAAGGGTGTTAACGGCCGAGGAGTAATGAAGAAAGTTCTTCTGAAGAGATTCAACTTTTGTGAAGAATTGTGACGAACAATTACTACGACCGCAAGGGAATAGACTTCAAGTTCATACATTATAACAAATGCTGGTGACTTGGGAAGGAAATAGAAGATAAGAAAAAAAATAACGGGTGTAAAAAATGATGTACGGTGGACAAATTAATTTGGAGGAATTTATCTAATTAAATTTTTTTTCCTACTATGATTTTTAACCCTTCTAACCGTCAAACAATGAGAGTCAGTGAGGAAAATATGTAACTAATAATGTTTTTTTTGTGTTGTTTTTTTTTAGGCAGCAATCCCATCATTTTGACACCCTACTTTGTTACACAATGGGAACCAGAGGCTCCCCCAGACCTGCACCACATTATTTTCAGCTTTGGGAATTCCCGTTTCCTGGATACCTATAGGATAGGTGACGTTACCTGCATTACTTCCTGGCTTCTCCCGGATTTACATTTAGAAAGCTGCAGGTGACATTGCAGCTTCCTATTTGCTTGCGGGGCCCATGAGGGTTGAACAGCTGTTTTGTGGCATATCTTGGGACCCAGGAGGTCCTGAGCTGAAAACAATGCAGTTCATCTTCAGCGAATCCTGTGCTTCCCATGTTGTAAGAAAAACAGGGAGTAAAAAAATAAAAAGGGGCCGCTGGGATTGCTGCTTTAATCTCTATCATATAATAATGGTAACTCCAGTACCTGAGAGAGAACATCACAGCAGCCACTCACTGAGTAAAGGCACTGCCTCTGTAAACAACGACACTGAGTTTGAATCATGTGAACCTGGTTCAATTCCCGGTGTCGGCGCCTTGCGACCTTGGGCAACTCACTTTATCTCTCTGTGCCTCAAACACAAATAAACATAGATTGTAAGCTCCACGGTGAAAATTTCTATGTGCTGTTTACAGCACTCTATAGTGTAATTGTGAAGCTCTTTGAGTCCCATTGGGAGAAAAGCACTATATGAAATAAAGTTGTTGTTATTATTATTACAACATAGAAAATACACAAAGCTGTGCAATCCCCAATGTATATTGAAGTTGTTTCCCAAAGGTCTAAACAGCTGTCTATTCCGGGCCATGGAGACTCCGTGAAAGTCTATAAGACAGCTGGTGCTAAAAATCAGTTTGACCCCAAATCAGAGAAACGCACATAAAATCCATGAGTGCTGACAGATCTGCATGGGGTGGATTTGTTGGGATAACTTTGGGGCAATAGATGTGTTTACCGCTGTGGGCTGTTTTTTCCTTTTTACACAGCATCACATTTATTGTTGCTTTCTCATTCCCTCTGTGTTCATGAATACTTAACTCGTTTTCTCAATTAATTAAGTCATTAAATGATTCATCTATTGATGATTGATTCATCTTTTTTGCCTGGTACAGGATTTCATTCATTCACCCATTGCAGGTGGTAAATCACTCACAGGGTGAATAAGAGTATGTAGAAGGAACGGATGTGGACGTACTGTACCCGCTGTCGTGATACTGGACCAATGTATTTTGGAAAGATTTAGGCTGTACAAATAGGACAAGGGGCGAGGATTTCTAAAGTAAACCCCTTTTTTCTTTAAAAGTAAAATTGAATGTAACGGGTTTCCCTCCCACCCTCTGGGAGATTACGCTATTACAGGGTGTCATGTGCTGGTTATCTGCTGGTTCACAGAAGCTCTGAGGTTCCGCCGTTGTTAGTGGGGAAGACAGGACAGGCTTTTGGGGTGATGGTTGGTTCTCTCACTGGTGTGGCGTCTCCTTCTCTTGCAGACTCCAGGAGTGCAGGAGAACTCTCTTATGCTTCTCCCCCTGATTAATTGCAGTCTCAGACAGGAGTATATTATAAAACTGGAACACTTTATGCTTCAACTCACAGAATACGGCCTTTAACGGATTCAACTCTGTTCCTTCCTCCGGATGGTCCCTGGAATCAACCTCCATGCTAGGGCCCAAGAGTCTATCCCAGCTCTATCCTCATCCCCTAGTAGGATGAGGGGTAGTAGTCCCACTCCCCTAAGGGAGGGGATGGAATGTGATCAGAGCCCTGATTCCACACTCCCAGCAATCACTCTCTCATGGGAGAGAACACTCTCTAAATTTGGCTGTGCGGCCCTTTAAGTACCTTGGGGGAGGGTCCAAGGTCTGAGGCCCTGATTGGGCAGTACACAGGTCTTAACGCGCCCCCCCTGTCACTCAAGGGAGCTGCTTACTGCAGAGGAAAACCCGGATTGATCCTAACACTGGCGTACATGTTAGGCAGGGCAGATTAGTAGCTAAAAAGAATACATGGCTACAGGAAAATAAAGTAGCAGTACTCAGGATGTGAAAATAAAAAGGTAGTGGTACATAGGACACCCTAGCACCCAGTGAAAAACAGCCTTTGTACTAAAAAAAACTAATAGTGGGTTTATCTTTGGCAAGTAACACTACTCTTCTCAATCTTCTCAATATAAGTAAGACCTATGTGCAGTCAGAATCCCTGATCTCTAGTTCTCATGCACTACCCGTCTGATCGCAGATTTGTAATCATCACAGAAGTTGTTTTTGAGAACGTCCCATGTCTCTGGTATGTCAATCCTTTCAGACACTTCACAAGACTGGTCCTTAAATAGAATAGACCAGATGTTCCCAACTCCAATTGCTCAAGGTCCACTAACAGTGCAGGTTTCAAGCACCTTCTTGAGCACAGGTGGTTCAGTCAAAATGATTGGTCCTCCTGTGCTAATGAGAGGATGTCCTTAAAACCTGCAGTGTTAGTGGTTCTTGAGGACTGCAGTTCGGGAACCTCTGGAGTAGACGATCAGAGCTTTTCATTATGCATCGCTTCACATGCTTTAGCAGAGCACATTTAAAGTATTGGTTCTCTGTAAATGGATCATGTTATTGCTCTCCATAAATATGAAACTTGAAAGGTTCCAGCAAAGCTTTCATATGCTCAAAGGTTTTTGTTATTCTTAACTATTTCAAAGATATAAACGGATCGTATTCGGCCCACAATTGTCTGCCTAGTTTTCTATTCCGTGCTCCTTTCTTGTCACCTTCTCGATCAGCCTCTAATTTATCTTGTTTTCCACTCGGAGCTGCAGTCCCACCTAGGAACATATACAGAGTTGTACACCAATGTTAAAGCATTCAGACACATTAGCATCTTGTCCACCATGTTATTAATAATAAACAATTGTATATAGCAGGGGTGCGCAAACTGGGGGGTGCGCTGCAGGGTTTACAGAGGCCCCTCGCGCTTCCCGAAAGCATGTAAATTAAATGCCGGGGGGAGCGTCGAAGGCCTCTCTAAACTTCACTTACATTGGGTCAGACGGCTTCTGGAGATGTGTTGCCATCAAATGGCACTGTGGGGGTCTCGTGATGTCACGTTGCCATGGCATCGTGACATCAGAACGCCGGATCCAAGGTAAGAGGGGGGGGGGGCGGGCATGAGGAGAGGGGGTGTCGGCAGGGGTGTAGAGGGGAAAAGGATTGTGCACCCCTGGTATATAGCAGTCACACTGTGCTGTACAGACCATGCACACACAACTAGCCCTTGCCCCAAGGAGCTTACAATCTTATTGTGGAGGTTTCAAGCTGAGGCATTTAAAGGAGAACTCCTGGGGACACATTATAAAAAGAATTGGTTTGAAGCAAGGAGTCTCTGCAGCTGAACCGCTTTAATTTCAGCCCCGGGGATCCCCTGCTTTCCTAGATACTTACTCGGAAGGGAGCGCGGCTATCTCTGCTCAGTTTAAATCTCCCGCAATGGATGAAATCACGGCTTCCTATTTCCCTGCAGGATGCAGGACTTTTAAGTCGGCATATCGATAGTCCTGTCTGGGCTGCTACCGAGGCAAGTATCTCAGGAAGCAAGGGGTCCCTGGAGCTGAAATGAACATGGTTCAGCTCCTGAGAACCCCTTGTTTCAAACATACATATACATATATATATATATATACATATACTGTACATATACACAGTGTTCGACAAATCACCCAAAAATCTACTAGCCCAACCAAAAAATCTACTCGCCACCTAGTCCCGCCCCTTGTCCCGCCCCAACCCCACTTTAAAATAAAATATATAAATAAAATACATTTAATAAATTCCTAGTCAGAACAACATTCGTTTTTGACATAAATGTATTTATTGTATTACATTATACTACAATTAGTGTGTGTGTGTGTGTGTGTGTGTGTAATCTAGAAATAAAAGCCAGGTGTGAATGACTAGTTTCCTGAACCCCTTAACCAATGTCTTGACGTCCCCGCTTCACAATATCTAAAGCAGCAATCCCGCCTGGGATCTTACCTGATCCGCAGTCCCTCAATGTCCAGGTACCTTCATTCCAGCAATCTTATACATTGGAGGGGAGGTGTTCCCTACCTGTCTTCTGAGTTAGGGGGGGTTCCGATGTTTCCTGTGTGAAGCTTGAGTCAGATCTGGAAGAAAGCAGTATAGGTTATTTCGGTGTAGTATAGGACAGTTAAGATATACAGGGTAAATAAGATATCCAGAGTGAGAGACAGACAGAGTGTGGGTGAGAGAGACAGACAGAGTGTGGGGGAGAGAGACAGAGAGAGTGTGGGGGAGAGAGACAGAGAGAGAGTGGGGGAGAGAGACAGAGAGAGTGTAGAGGAGAGAGACAGGGAGAGTGTGGAGGAGAGAGACAGGGAGGGGAGAGAGACAGGGAGGGGAGAGAGAAAGGGAGGGGAGAGACAGAGAGAGGAGAGAGAGAGAAGATAGGGGGGGCTGACTGATTGGGGGAACTGGGTGAGGAGATGGTGACTGACTGGGTGACTTTGACTGACTAGGTGGGGGGACTGAATGATGGGAAGGAACTGGGTGAGGAGATGGTGACTGACTGGGTGACTTTGACTGACTAGGTGGGGGGGTGACTGATTGGGGGGTACCTCTGGTGTCACACACACACTCCCATATAGACACACACACACCCATACACACACACACACACACACACACACACACACACACACACACACACACACACACACACACACACACACACACACACACACACACACACACACACACACACACCCATATACACACACACACACACACACACACACATATACACACACACACATCCATATACACACATGCACCCACACACCCACCCATATACACACACACACACACACACACACACACACACACACACACACACACACACACACACACACACACACACACACACACACCCATATACACACACACACACACACACACACACCCATATACACACACACACACACATCCATATACACACATGCACCCACACACCCACACACCCACACACCCACACACACACACACACACACACACACACACACACACACACACACACCCATATACACACACCCACATACACCCATATACACCCACACCCATATACACACACACACACACATACACACACACTCCCCCATACACACACACACACACACACACACACACACCCATATACACCCACCCACACACACACACACATACACCCATATACACACACACCCATATACACACACACCCATATACACACACACACACACATACACACACACTCCCCCATATACACACACACACACACACACACCCTCTCTCACTCTACACAGGTGAGGGGGGGGTCGGAACAGAGGAAATGCCGCGACCAGCACCACCACCCGCTCCCCCCCCCTCCTCCCGCGCAGACAGCGGGAACGCCGGGGACAGCGGTGGGGGGAAGAAACCCCCCGCTGCCACCTCCATGCAGGCAGCGGGAGCACCGGGCACGTGGGGGGATCAGAGGGAAGCAGGAACCGGAGGGACATCCCCGCTCCCATCTCCTGCCCTGTGGGCTGTCACACGGTGACAGGGGGAAGCGGGAACCGGAGGGACATCCCCGCTCCCATCTCCTGCCCTGCGGGCTGTCACGCGGTGACAGGGGGAAGCGGGAACCGGGGGGACATCCCCGCTCCCATCTCCTGCCCCGCGGGCTGTCACGCGGTGACAGGGGGAAGCGGGAACCGGAGGGACATCCCCGCTCCCATCTCCTGCCCAGCGGCCTGTCACACGGTGACAGGGGGAAGCGGGAACCGGAGGGACATCCCCGCTCCCATCTCCTGCCCCGCGGGCTGTCACGTGGTGACAGAGGGAAGCGGGAACCCGAGGGACATCCCCGCTCCCATCTCTTGCCCCGCGGGCTGTCACGCGGTGACAGGGGGAAGCGGGAACCAGGAACCGGAGGGACATCCCCGCTCCCATCTCCTGCCCTGCGGGCTGTCACGCGGTGACAGGGGGAAGCGGGAACCGGAGGGACATCCCCGCTCCCATCTCCTGTCCCGCGGGCTGTCACGCGGTGACAGGGGGAAGCGGGAACCGGAGGGACATCCCCGCTCCCATCTCCTGTCCCGCGGGCTGTCACGCGGTGACAGGGGGAAGCGGGAACCGGAGGGACATCCCCGCTCCCATCTCCTGCCCCGCGGGCTGTCACGCGGTGACAGGGGGAAGCGGGAACCGGACATGTAGCACACTCATCACATGCTTGAATGCAAGAACATGCGAGCACACGCAGACAAGTGCGCTCACATTGTGGGGCCTATGTATAAAGCATCACTAAGAGCAATTTTGTCGTAAAAGTGAAGCACGTAAAAGTAGGAAATCCATGCGTCTTGTGCATCAATGTTTTTTTCACGAAGAATATAAATGACACTAGGGGGTAGGGGTAGCGGTGGAGTACAGAGGGTGTCAGTGGCGCACATATGTAAATGATATGGAGAGATAAATGGCAAGCATGCTCCACGTTTCTGCGCCGTAAATGCGTCAAAATTGTCTGACAACTTTTTCTTGACTTAGAGCTGCAGACCAAGCAGTATCCTACACGTGTGTTTTCTTTTCAGAAATCAGTTCTGTACTATGAGAAAATACTCGTAGCATTTTTTTTCTTTTAAACAACTCTGAATTACATTTTAATGTATTATAATGTAACAAGCATTTTTTGTTTCTATAGCAACCATTTACAAAGTCACATCCCTTTCCTCTTCTGAAACAGGCTCTGGCACACCCCTTTTTTGAGCCCTGCCCTCTCTCTAGCAGTGCACCCATTGTATCTAGTGACAGCCTGGTCATATGATCTACCCCACAGAACTTTGCATCTTTGGTCCTCTTCTGCTGCTGAATTTAGTAAACCCCGAGCCGACTCTTTGCCAATCGATCACAGGAGAATGGATCGATTGGCATCTTAAGCTAATTACTTCTCACTGTGTGGATGATATTGAAGCAAAATAAATAAATAAATAAATAAATAAAAATGGCAGCTTGGATTGCTGCTTTAAAAGACAAGTGGAAGTTGATGCAAAAAATTGTTAACACTTTTACTGTATATGTATAAACGTGATGCAGACCGTACAAAGAATAGGTTAGTGGAAGGGAAGTAAACATAATTTTGCCCCTTTATAAAGCATTAGTCCACACCTTGAATATGGAGTACAGTTTGGGCACCACTCTATAAAAAAGACATTATGGAACTAGAAAAAGTGCAGAGAAGAGGCACCAGATTAATAAAAGGGATGGATAATCAGATTTATGAGGAGAAGCTAGTTAAATTAGATGTATTTACATTAGAAAAGAGGCGTCTAAGAAGGGATATGATAACTATATACAAATATATTTGGGGACAATACAAGGAGCTTTCAAAAGAACTATTCATCCCAAGGGCAGTACAAACAACACAGGGTCATCCCTTAAGGTTGGAGGAAAGGAGATTTCACTAACAACAAAGGAAAGGGTTCTTTACAGTAAGGACTGTTACAATGTGGAATTCATTACCCATGGAGACTGTGATGACAGATACAATAGATATCGTCAGAAAAAAGTTGGACATCTTTTTAGGTATAAAGGAATATACCAAATAAGTAAACATGAGAAGGATGTTGATTCAGTGAGTAATCTGATTGTCAATATTTGTCGTCAGGAAGAAATTAATTTTTCCCCTTATGAGACATCATTAAATTATATTTCACTGGGGTTTTTTGTTTGCCTTTCCCTGGATCAATATAGGATAAGTATTTGTCGTCTAAATTTAGCATAGGTTTGAACTTGATGGATGTATGTCTTTTTTCAACCTCATCTACTATGTAACTATGTAATGTGCACCAAATGTAAATATGAATGATGACACACCAACAAATGCAGCTCATGATTTTTGGTAAGAAATTGATTTTTTGGGACAATGCACTCTCTCAATTCGCTTTCAAAAACAATTCTTTATACACAGCCCCCTATATGTAAATTATATTTACAATGGATCCTTCTGCAGAGAAAATCCTAAAGAATTAATTTAAGCGTGAGGCTTAGAGATTTTAACTAAAATCTAAATGTATTTAACGTTAAACGTTGAGGCAACACTTTTTATTTGAAAAAGTGAGTGTTTCTAAATCAAAATTTCCTTAACCCCTACAGTGCCAGAGGGG
Organism: Ascaphus truei; assembly: GCF_040206685.1. Classification (NCBI taxonomy): domain Eukaryota; kingdom Metazoa; phylum Chordata; class Amphibia; order Anura; family Ascaphidae; genus Ascaphus; species Ascaphus truei. Next base: position 97,867,906 of record NC_134487.1, on the reverse strand, counting down.
CGTGCCATCCCAGTAGGAACAGACCCTCCATCAGGCACTCTTCGGAGGGATCACGTGATGCTGTCTAAATTCCAATCGTCTTGTGGGATGTGACAGGCTTGCTCTTTCAATGTAGTATATGATCGTCATTCTAACGGAGCACCAATCGAGTACAAGTCCATAAGAACGAGCAAGTGGCAGTGATAGAGTGTATGTCATAAAGGTTCATGGGGTGACACTTTTATTGACATACACTGCACATCATCAAGGCACAGAAAGGGTTCAGAAGACCTTGGAACTATTTAAGTATTCTCTGTGTGTCAATAAATGAGCAGTGCTGGTACATACACCCCGTTATCATTACATATCAATCACTGACTACAAGATACTTTACTGCAAATAATATTTCTAATATGTATGGGTTTTTATAGTGGATTCATTTAGACCAGGGGTAGCCAACTCCAGGCCTCAAGGGCCACCAACAGGTCAGGTTTTAAGGATATCCCTACTTCAGCACAACTGATTGAGCACCTGTGCCGAAGCTGGGATATCCTGAAAACCTGACCTGTTGGTGGCCATTGAGGATTGGAGTTGCCCAGCCCTGATTTAGCCACATATATCATAGAATTGTCACTAGTTTCTGTGTTTCTGAAAGAAAGGAACCACATACAGTACCAGCTGGAGTTATGATGTGAGTGCAGTGCCTTATTAAAGCTGCAGTTCAGTCAATATCCTGCATGTGTGTTTTTTTTTAATAAATCAGTTCTGTAGTAAGAAAAAATACTTTTAGCATTTTCTGTTTTTAAAAAAACAACTTTGAAAGACCAATTTTATTGTATTCTATTTTAACAGCCATTTGCTAAGGCACTGCCCCTTCATGTCCTGTCACAAGCCCTGGCACGCCCCTTTGTCAGCCCTGCCCTCCCACTTGCACATGTCAGTGCAGGAGTGCTCATGAATATTCATGAGCTTCCACTGAGAGACAGAAGCAGAAGAAAAACAGATCCCTTCTCTAATTATGTCACCAAATTTCGCCTAACAGCTATACAGTTCTTTAGGTAATTAGAGATTGCACACATGAAACTATTGAAGTAAAAAAAAAAATAAAAAAAAAATAAAGACTGAACTGCAGCTTTAAGACGAAAAATCCCTCTCACTCCTAGACAGAATATGTTGCAGTGTAAAGCAATTCCAATCAAACACAATGTACTCCCTACTTTCCAATGAGGTGATAAGACTATTTTGGAGCAGATGTGTATTTTTATGCACTGCACTATTTTTCAATGCACAGTTGCTTCAAAGGTAGAAACTATATTGTACAGATCGTTCGAAGGCAAAATGATAGCACTTTAAACCCGGTGGAGTTTTTAATGCAGATTGAAAAACTGGATCACAATTTGATGATAATCTGTGCATCATGTAACTCCTTCTTTTGACACTCCCAAATTGCAAGCTAACACGTATGGAGGAAAAATGGAGCGAAGACCTTGATACACAAATGCTTAGAGGGGTAAAACAAAAATGACAGTCTTTGCCTTAAAATTGTCTAAGTATATAGATCCCAAAGAGTATCAAGACTGCATGGCTTTCAACTAGGGCACAGATCCACAAAAGGGGGCTAAGCTTTAGCACACGTTTACTCTTATTCATATGAATGAGATCTGAGGCGTGCTAAACCATAGCACCCTTTTGTGGATCTGGGCCAAAGAGGTAGACAAGTGAGAGAGATTTGGAGATCTGTAACAGGTATTCCCAATTACTGCTGGTACAAATATTCCTAGAAAGTTGTACTTGACAATCATGTGACTACTAAGCCTTAGATACTTGTAGGGAGAGCAGGGGCGTAGCACGGACTGTGGCTGAGGTAAGGCATTATGGGTTGGTTATGAAGCACTAATTGTGTCGCCTGAAGGAACTAACCGAAGAGGTGACCTGGCATTGCACCATTACAGCTCGATTATATTCTGTGTATAGTACAGCTTACAACCTGACCACACTATACATATATACAGAGTATTACCTGACCGCGCTACACACACAGAGTAACCTGACAACACTATACACTGAGTGGGAAGGGGTGACAGTGGGAGGGGGAGAGGTATGACACATGGGGTGGTGGATAGGGTCTGAAACACGGGGGTAGAGCGGCAGGGGGCTACTAAGGGGGGTGCCACTGTGGGGCAGTGATTGACATAGGAGTACAGGGGGGGGAATTGGGGGACAGCGGGGACCTTCCTGCTCCACATGGAGCTTTTACTATTGCCGGCCAGCGCATCATTTAGGGCCATTTTAGGTGGACATTTGGGGTTTAGAGCAGTCCTAGCCCTGGCTATGCCTACGAGGGCGAGTAGGACAGATACAAAGAAACAGACCAGTATTCATAAATTGTTGGGATCTATTTGGCATGGCAATTTTGCCACAAGTGCATCAGCTGTGAACCTTGTGCCACTGGAAGACAGTTGCTGCTGTTCTGCTGGGATTGGGCAGCCAAAGGGACAGGAACAGACCTAAAGGAAGCTCCCCCAACGTTCCTGTCACATTCAACGTTACCACGTGCGATCACCCCCTAGAAAATGAGCAAACAAATCATTATATCCCTGATGGTCATAGCACGTAGCTGCGTGCCAACTCTTGTGACGTTCAGGGAATGCAATAAGGACACCCTAAGGGTTAAATTGGGAAGTGTTAACAGGAGGACCTACATGACACACACATTCATGATTGCAGGGAATATTTTTTGAGTGGGGGGGCTGTACATACCAAATCAGTAACACACATCACTATAATGTAAAAATGTATTCACTCCCCCTCTCAATCAAGTTAATATTGTTTGACTAGTGGAAAGCAAGAATAAATTTAGGTCTGGGATAGCAGAGTGTAATCCCATTAATGTTCCTATGACTTGACCTTATTCAACATGTTTAGAAATGTATTATGTTATCAGGCGAATCATGAGTGAAACAGTATACGTGTAACCCACCCCCTTCTCCCTTTTTCTTTTTGTAACCCTACCACTCCTATCCCTATTGATGTAAACCTTGAAAAGAACAATAAAGAAAAAGGTGTGTGTGGGGAGGATGTATACACCCAGGGGGGCTGCAGCACCCCGCACCCCTATTTGCAGACCCCATGCACACATAGTAATGAGTTGTGCAACATTGTGTGTCCCTACCTTCACCCTCTATAAAAAAGAACACCAGGTCTGCGGTATGTATGTATGTCTTTATTTATATAGCGCCATTAGTGTACATAGCGCTTCACATTAGTAATACACGTGTCAATCATATAAATAACAAATAATACAAATAACAGATCATGGGAATAAGTGCTTCAGACATAAAAGTAACATTTCGAGAGAGGAGTCCCTGCTCTGGGGAGCTTACAATCTAATTGGTTGGGAGAACGTACAGAGACAGTAGGAGGGCATTCAGGTAAGTGCGTCTGCAGGGGCCAAGCTTTATGTATCATGTATAGTATTAGCCACGGTGCTACTCATATGCTTCTTTAAGCAAGTGTGTCTTAATGTGTATCTTAAAGGTGGATAGAGAGGGTGCTAGTCGGGTATTGAGGGGAAGGGCATTCCAGTGGTGCATGGCAGTCAGTCAGAAAGGTTTAAGGCGGGAGAGGGCTTTAGATAAAAAGGGGGTAGACATCTGCGGTAGCGATATCTTCCTTGTTTAGCAATCTACAGAAATAGTGAAGCAAAGGAGCACAGCACAGAGTCCATCCATAAGGAGAGAATAAATTCAGGGCAACTCCATATAAAAAGTTAAAGGTATTTTAATGAATGTACAATGGTGAAGAGAGAGCTAACGCACCAACGCGTTTCATCCCAAAGGGACTTTATCAAGGGGATAAAGTCCCTTTGGGATGAAACGCGGTGGTGCGTTAGCTCTCTCTTCACCATTGTACATTCATTAAAATACCTTTAACTTTTTATATGGAGTTGCCCTGAATTTATTCTCTCCTTATGGATGGACTCTGTGCTGTGCTCCTTTGCTTCACTATTTCTGCATGCTGATCTACTATACAGGATAGCACACCCTGGCACCTAGGAACTTTGGATCTACCCTGGATTTCCCTATGGGCAGGTAATGGGCCTTGGCCCCTACTGTTTACCTTTGACCCTATTTGGGATTATTGTGGGGTTAACACACCAAGACCATTGGATGCAGCGGTCAAGTGGACACTGCTAGGTCTGGTTGTCCCTGGAATATGTATCTCTATGGATTGCTATATACAATGATGGGTTCCAGTTTGGCCGTCTTCATATGAACTTTTATATACTGTTTGATACACATCTATATTTGAGCACCATCTTCCCACACATCTCTCAATTGTTTAGCAATCTACACCACAAGAAACTTGAACAAATACGCTTTGGAGATATGACGTATCTTGGAGCAGAAAATGATGAAGTGCGTCAAAAGAAACTTTTCTCTGTGTTCATGCATAGAGCCCACTGCATTTTTTTCAGTCAAATTGAATGAACTGAATAAAACTAGCTTCAGCTTTACATATTAAACAACAGGCATCTTTTTAACAATACTTCCACTGCTTTGCTTTCTCCCATACAATTCTACCAGAAATACGTGGGGTGATTGGTGCATTAGGGAAAGGGATATATATTATCAGAAAACTCAAAGTCATACCCTAAGAAATAACAATGCATTTGGGGTGGGGGTGGGGGGTTAATATTCACCTCTGTTTAGACGCCATGACTTTAGCATTGCAGCTCAGCCCCTACTTGTTTATTTCCCATTTACAACATGATAAACATTATACAAATATACAAAATGGCATTAAACGATGGAGGGTACACAAATGAAAACACACCAATTATACGAAAATATAGTTTAACATAAAGCAATGTTACACACAGCCCAATGTGACAGAGTAACACGCCCAAGCAATGTTACACACAGCCCAATGTGACAGAGTAACACGTCCAAGCAATGTTACACACAGCCCAATGTGACAGAGTAACACGTCCAAGCAATGTTACACACAGCCCAATGTGACAGCGGAACACGCCCAAGCAATGTTACACACAGCCAATGTGACAGCGTAACACGCCCAAGCAATGTTACACACAGCCCAATGTGACAGCGTAACACGCCCAAGCAATGTTACACACAGCCCAATGTGACAGCGTAACACGCCCAAGCAATGTTACACACAGCCCAATGTGACAGCGTAACACACCCAAGCAATGTTACACACAGCCCAATGTGACAGAGTAACACGTCCAAGCAATGTTACACACAGCCCAATGTGACAGCGTAACACGCCCAAGCAATGTTATACACAGCCCAATGTGACAGCGTAACACGCCCAAGCAATGCTACACACAGCCCAATGTGACAGCGTAACACGCCCAAGCAATGTTACACACAGCCCAATGTGACAGTGTAACACGCCCAAGCAATGTTACACACAGCCCAATGTGACAGCGTAACACGCCCAAGCAATGTTACACACAGCCCAATGTGACAGTGTAACACGTCCAAGCAATGTTACACACAGCCCAATGTGACAGTGTAACACGCCCAAGCAATGTTACACACAGCCCAATGTGACAGCGGAACACGTCCAAGCAATGCTACACACAGCCCAATGTGACAGCGTAACACGCCCAAGCAATGTTATACACAGCCCAATGTGACAGTGTAACACGCCCAAGCAATGTTACACACAGCCCAATGTGACAGCGGAACACGTCCAAGCAATGTTACACACAGCCCAATGTGACAGTGTAACACGTCCAAGCAATGTTACACACAGCCCAATGTGACAGTGTAACACGCCCAAGCAATGTTACACACAGCCCAATGTGACAGCGTAACACGCCCAAGCAATGTTATACACAGCCCAATGTGACAGCGTAACACGCCCAAGCAATGTTACACACAGCCCAATGTGACAGTGTAACACGCCCAAGCAATGTTATACACAGCCCAATGTGACAGTGTAACACGCCCAAGCAATGTTACACACAGCCCAATGTGACAGCGTAACACGCCCAAGCAATGTTACACACAGCCCAATGTGACAGTGTAACACGCCCAAGCAATGTTACACACAGCCCAATGTGACAGCGTAACACGCCCAAGCAATGTTACACACAGCCCAATGTGACAGTGTAACACGCCCAAGCAATGTTACACACAGCCCAATGTGACAGTGTAACACGCCCAAGCAATGTTACACACAGCCCAATGTGACAGTGTAACACGCCCAAGCAATGTTACACACAGCCCAATGTGACAGTGTAACACGCCCAAGCAATGTTACACACAGCCCAATGTGACAGCGTAACACGCCCAAGCAATGTTACACACAGCCCAATGTGACAGCGTAACACGCCCAAGCAATGTTACACACAGCCCAATGTGACAGTGTAACACGCCCAAGCAATGTTATACACAGCCCAATGTGACAGCGTAACACGCCCAAGCAATGTTATACACAGCCCAATGTGACAGTGTAACACGCCCAAGCAATGTTACACACAGCCCAATGTGACAGTGTAACACGCCCAAGCAATGTTACACACAGCCCAATGTGACAGCGTAACACGCCCAAGCAATGTTACACACAGCCCAATGTGACAGCGTAACACGCCCAAGCAATGTTACACACAGCCCAATGTGACAGCGTAACACGCCCAAGCAATGTTATACACAGCCCAATGTGACAGTGTAACACGCCCAAGCAATGTTACACACAGCCCAATGTGACAGCGTAACACGTCCAAGCAATGTTACACACAGCCCAATGTGACAGCGTAACACGCCCAAGCAATGTTACACACAGCCCAATGTGACAGTGTAACACGTCCAAGCAATGTTACACACAGCCCAATGTGACAGCGGAACACGTCCAAGCAATGTTACACACAGCCCAATGTGACAGTGTAACACGCCCAAGCAATGTTACACACAGCCCAATGTGACAGTGTAACACGCCCAAGCAATGTTACACACAGCCCAATGTGACAGTGTAACACGTCCAAGCAATGTTACACACAGCCCAATGTGACAGTGTAACACGCCCAAGCAATGTTACACACAGCCCAATGTGACAGCGTAACACGCCCAAGCAATGTTACACACAGCCCAATGTGACAGTGTAACACGCCCAAGCAATGTTACACACAGCCCAATGTGACAGCGTAACACGCCCAAGCAATGCTACACACAGCCCAATGTGACAGTGTAACACGCCCAAGCAATGCTACACACAGCCCAATGTGACAGTGTAACACGCCCAAGCAATGTTACACACAGCCCAATGTGACAGTGTAACACGCCCAAGCAATGTTACACACAGCCCAATGTGACAGTGTAACACGCCCAAGCAATGTTACACACAGCCCAATGTGACAGCGTAACACGCCCAAGCAATGTTACACACAGCCCAATGTGACAGTGTAACACGTCCAAGCAATGTTATACACAGCCCAATGTGACAGCGTAACACGTCCAAGCAATGTTACACACAGCCCAATGTGACAGTGTAACACGTCCAAGCAATGTTACACACAGCCCAATGTGACAGCGGAACACGTCCAAGCAATGTTACACACAGCCCAATGTGACAGAGTAACACGTCCAAGCAATGTTACACACAGCCCAATGTGACAGCGTAACACGCCCAAGCAATGTTATACACAGCCCAATGTGACAGCGTAACACGTCCAAGCAATGTTATACACAGCCCAATGTGACAGTGTAACACGCCCAAGCAATGTTACACACAGCCCAATGTGACAGTGTAACACGCCCAAGCAATATTATACACAGCCCAATGTGACAGTGTAACACGCCCAAGCAATGTTACACACAGCCCAATGTGACAGCGTAACACGCCCAAGCAATGTTACACACAGCCCAATGTGACAGTGTAACACGTCCAAGCAATGTTACACACAGCCCAATGTGACAGTGTAACACGCCCAAGCAATGTTACACACAGCCCAATGTGACAGAGTAACACGTCCAAGCAATGTTACACACAGCCCAATGTGACAGTGTAACACGCCCAAGCAATGTTATACACAGCCCAATGTGACAGCGTAACACGTCCAAGCAATGTTACACACAGCCCAATGTGACAGCGTAACACGTCCAAGCAATGTTACACACAGCCCAATGTGACAGTGTAACACGTCCAAGCAATGTTACACACAGCCCAATGTGACAGCGGAACACGCCCAAGCAATGTTACACACAGCCCAATGTGACAGTGTAACACGCCCAAGCAATGTTACACACAGCCCAATGTGACAGTGTAACACGTCCAAGCAATGTTACACACAGCCCAATGTGACAGCGTAACACGTCCAAGCAATGTTACACACAGCCCAATGTGACAGTGTAACACGTCCAAGCAATGTTACATACAGCCCAATGTGACAGCGTAACACGCCCAAGCAATGTTACACACAGCCCAATGTGACAGCGTAACACGTCCAAGCAATGTTACACACAGCCCAATGTGACAGCGTAACACGCCCAAGCAATGTTACACACAGCCCAATGTGACAGCGTAACACGCCCAAGCAATGCTACACACAGCCCAATGTGACAGCGTAACACGTCCAAGCAATGTTACACACAGCCCAATGTGACAGTGTAACACGTCCAAGCAATGTTACACACAGCCCAATGTGACAGCGTAACACGTCCAAGCAATGTTACACACAGCCCAATGTGACAGTGTAACACGTCCAAGCAATGTTACACACAGCCCAATGTGACAGCGGAACACGCCCAAGCAATGTTACACACAGCCCAATGTGACAGTGTAACACGCCCAAGCAATGTTACACACAGCCCAATGTGACAGTGTAACACGTCCAAGCAATGTTACACACAGCCCAATGTGACAGCGTAACACGTCCAAGCAATGTTACACACAGCCCAATGTGACAGTGTAACACGTCCAAGCAATGTTACATACAGCCCAATGTGACAGCGTAACACGCCCAAGCAATGTTACACACAGCCCAATGTGACAGCGTAACACGTCCAAGCAATGTTACACACAGCCCAATGTGACAGCGTAACACGCCCAAGCAATGTTACACACAGCCCAATGTGACAGCGTAACACGCCCAAGCAATGCTACACACAGCCCAATGTGACAGCGTAACACGTCCAAGCAATGTTACACACAGCCCAATGTGACAGCGTAACACGTCCAAGCAATGTTACACACAGCCCAATGTGACAGCGTAACACGTCCAAGCAATGTTACACACAGCCCAATGTGACAGCGTAACACGCCCAAGCAATGTTATACACAGCCCAATGTGACAGTGTAACACGCCCAAGCAATGTTACACACAGCCCAATGTGACAGCGTAACACGCCCAAGCAATGTTACACACAGCCCAATGTGACAGCGTAACACGCCCAAGCAATGTTACACACAGCCCAATGTGACAGCGTAACACGTCCAAGCAATGTTACACACAGCCCAATGTGACAGTGTAACACGCCCAAGCAATGTTACACACAGCCCAATGTGACAGTGTAACACGCCCAAGCAATGTTACACACAGCCCAATGTGACAGCGTAACACGTCCAAGCAATGTTATACACAGCCCAATGTGACAGTGTAACACGTCCAAGCAATGTTACACACAGCCCAATGTGACAGTGTAACACGCCCAAGCAATGTTACACACAGCCCAATGTGACAGTGTAACACGCCCAAGCAATGTTATACACAGCCCAATGTGACAGTGTAACACGCCCAAGCAATGTTATACACAGCCCAATGTGACAGTGTAACACGCCCAAGCAATGTTACACACAGCCCAATGTGACAGCGTAACACGCCCAAGCAATGTTACATACAGTCCAATGTGACAGCGGAACACGTCCAAGCAATGTTACACACAGCCCAATGTGACAGCGGAACACGTCCAAGCAATGTTACACACAGCCCAATGTGACAGCGGAACACGCCCAAGCAATGTTACACACAGCCCAATGTGACAGCGGAACACGCCCAAGCAATGTTACACACAGCCCAATGTGACAGCGTAACACGTCCAAGCAATGTTACACACAGCCCAATGTGACAGCGTAACACGCCCAAGCAATGTTATATACAGCCCAATGTGACAGTGTAACACGCCCAAGCAATGTTACACACAGCCCAATGTGACAGCGTAACACGCCCAAGCAATGTTACACACAGCCCAATGTGACAGCGTAACACGTCCAAGCAATGTTACACACAGCCCAATGTGACAGCGTAACACGCCCAAGCAATGTTACACACTGCCCATTGTGACAGCGTAACACGCCCAAGCAATGTTACACACAGCCCAATGTGACAGCGTAACACGCCCAAGCAATGTTACACACAGCCCAATGTGACAGCGTAACACGCCCAAGCAATGTTACACACAGCCCAATGTGACAGTGTAACACGTCCAAGCAATGCTACACACAGCCCAATGTGACAGCGTAACACGCCCAAGCAATGTTACACACAGCCAAATGTGACAGCGTAACACGTCCAAGCAATGTTACACACAGCCCAATGTGACAGTGTAACACGCCAAAGCAATGTTACACACAGCCCAATGTGACAGCGTAACACGCCCAAGCAATGTTACACACAGCCCAATGTGACAGCGTAACACGTCCAAGCAATGTTACACACAGCCCAATGTGACAGCGTAACACGCCCAAGCAATGTTACACACAGCCCAATGTGACAGTGTAACACGTCCAAGCAATGTTACACACAGCCCAATGTGACAGCGTAACACGTCCAAGCAATGTTACACACAGCCCAATGTGACAGTGTAACACGTCCAAGCAATGTTACACACAGCCCAATGTGACAGTGTAACACGCCCAAGCAATGTTACACACAGCCCAATGTGACAGCGTAACACGCCCAAGCAATGTTACACACAGCCCAATGTGACAGTGTAACACGTCCAAGCAATGCTACACACAGCCCAATGTGACAGCGTAACACGTCCAAACAATGTTACACACAGCCCAATGTGACAGTGTAACACGCCCAAGCAATGTTACACACAGCCCAATGTGACAGCGTAACACGTCCAAGCAATGTTACACACAGCCCAATGTGACAGCGTAACACGTCCAAGCAATGTTACACACCGCCCAATGTGACAGCGGAACACGCCCAAGCAATGTTATACACAGCCCAATGTGACAGTGTAACACGCCCAAGCAATGTTACACACAGCCCAATGTGACAGTGTAACACGCCCAAGCAATGTTACACACAGCCCAATGTGACAGTGTAACACGCCCAAGCAATGTTACACACAGCCCAATGTGACAGCGTAACACGCCCAAGCAATGTTACACACAGCCCAATGTGACAGCGTAACACGCCCATGCAATGTTACACACAGCCCAATGTGACAGTGTAACACGCCCAAGCAATGTTATACACAGCCCAATGTGACAGTGTAACACGCCCAAGCAATGTTACACACAGCCCAATGTGACAGTGTAACACGCCCAAGCAATGTTACACATAGCCCAATGTGACAGCGTAACACGCCCAAGCAATGTTACACACAGCCCAATGTGACAGCGTAACACGCCCAAGCAATGTTACACACAGCCCAATGTGACAGCGTAACACGCCCAAGCAATGTTATACACAGCCCAATGTGACAGTGTAACACGCCCAAGCAATGTTACACACAGCCCAATGTGACAGCGTAACACGTCCAAGCAATGTTACACACAGCCCAATGTGACAGCGTAACACGCCCAAGCAATGTTACACACAGCCCAATGTGACAGCGTAACACGTCCAAGCAATGTTACACACAGCCCAATGTGACAGTGTAACACGCCCAAGCAATGTTACACACAGCCCAATGTGACAGTGTAACACGCCCAAGCAATGTTACACACAGCCCAATGTGACAGTGTAACACGTCCAAGCAATGTTACACACAGCCCAATGTGACAGTGTAACACGCCCAAGCAATGTTACACACAGCCCAATGTGACAGCGTAACACGCCCAAGCAATGTTACACACAGCCCAATGTGACAGTGTAACACGCCCAAGCAATGTTACACACAGCCCAATGTGACAGCGTAACACGCCCAAGCAATGCTACACACAGCCCAATGTGACAGTGTAACACGCCCAAGCAATGCTACACACAGCCCAATGTGACAGTGTAACACGCCCAAGCAATGTTACACACAGCCCAATGTGACAGAGTAACACGTCCAAGCAATGTTACACACAGCCCAATGTGACAGCGTAACACGCCCAAGCAATGTTATACACAGCCCAATGTGACAGCGTAACACGTCCAAGCAATGTTATACACAGCCCAATGTGACAGTGTAACACGCCAAAGCAATGTTACACACAGCCCAATGTGACAGTGTAACACGCCCAAGCAATGTTATACACAGCCCAATGTGACAGTGTAACACGCCCAAGCAATGTTACACACAGCCCAATGTGACAGCGTAACACGCCCAAGCAATGTTACACACAGCCCAATGTGACAGTGTAACACGTCCAAGCAATGTTACACACAGCCCAATGTGACAGTGTAACACGCCCAAGCAATGTTACACACAGCCCAATGTGACAGAGTAACACGTCCAAGCAATGTTACACACAGCCCAATGTGACAGTGTAACACGCCCAAGCAATGTTATACACAGCCCAATGTGACAGCGTAACACGTCCAAGCAATGTTACACACAGCCCAATGTGACAGCGTAACACGTCCAAGCAATGTTACACACAGCCCAATGTGACAGTGTAACACGTCCAAGCAATGTTACACACAGCCCAATGTGACAGCGGAACACGCCCAAGCAATGTTACACACAGCCCAATGTGACAGTGTAACACGCCCAAGCAATGTTACACACAGCCCAATGTGACAGTGTAACACGTCCAAGCAATGTTACACACAGCCCAATGTGACAGCGTAACACGTCCAAGCAATGTTACACACAGCCCAATGTGACAGTGTAACACGTCCAAGCAATGTTACATACAGCCCAATGTGACAGCGTAACACGCCCAAGCAATGTTACACACAGCCCAATGTGACAGCGTAACACGTCCAAGCAATGTTACACACAGCCCAATGTGACAGCGTAACACGCCCAAGCAATGTTACACACAGCCCAATGTGACAGCGTAACACGCCCAAGCAATGCTACACACAGCCCAATGTGACAGCGTAACACGTCCAAGCAATGTTACACACAGCCCAATGTGACAGTGTAACACGTCCAAGCAATGTTACACACAGCCCAATGTGACAGCGTAACACGTCCAAGCAATGTTACACACAGCCCAATGTGACAGTGTAACACGTCCAAGCAATGTTACACACAGCCCAATGTGACAGCGGAACACGCCCAAGCAATGTTACACACAGCCCAATGTGACAGTGTAACACGCCCAAGCAATGTTACACACAGCCCAATGTGACAGTGTAACACGTCCAAGCAATGTTACACACAGCCCAATGTGACAGCGTAACACGTCCAAGCAATGTTACACACAGCCCAATGTGACAGTGTAACACGTCCAAGCAATGTTACATACAGCCCAATGTGACAGCGTAACACGCCCAAGCAATGTTACACACAGCCCAATGTGACAGCGTAACACGTCCAAGCAATGTTACACACAGCCCAATGTGACAGCGTAACACGCCCAAGCAATGTTACACACAGCCCAATGTGACAGCGTAACACGCCCAAGCAATGCTACACACAGCCCAATGTGACAGCGTAACACGTCCAAGCAATGTTACACACAGCCCAATGTGACAGCGTAACACGTCCAAGCAATGTTACACACAGCCCAATGTGACAGCGTAACACGTCCAAGCAATGTTACACACAGCCCAATGTGACAGCGTAACACGCCCAAGCAATGTTACACACAGCCCAATGTGACAGCGTAACACGCCCAAGCAATGTTACACACAGCCCAATGTGACAGCGTAACACGTCCAAGCAATGTTACACACAGCCCAATGTGACAGTGTAACACGCCCAAGCAATGTTACACACAGCCCAATGTGACAGTGTAACACGCCCAAGCAATGTTACACACAGCCCAATGTGACAGCGTAACACGTCCAAGCAATGTTATACACAGCCCAATGTGACAGTGTAACACGTCCAAGCAATGTTACACACAGCCCAATGTGACAGTGTAACACGCCCAAGCAATGTTACACACAGCCCAATGTGACAGTGTAACACGCCCAAGCAATGTTATACACAGCCCAATGTGACAGTGTAACACGCCCAAGCAATGTTATACACAGCCCAATGTGACAGTGTAACACGCCCAAGCAATGTTACACACAGCCCAATGTGACAGCGTAACACGCCCAAGCAATGTTACATACAGTCCAATGTGACAGCGGAACACGTCCAAGCAATGTTACACACAGCCCAATGTGACAGCGGAACACGTCCAAGCAATGTTACACACAGCCCAATGTGACAGTGTAACACGCCCAAGCAATGTTACACACAGCCCAATGTGACAGCGTAACACGCCCAAGCAATGTTACACACAGCCCAATGTGACAGCGGAACACGCCCAAGCAATGTTACACACAGCCCAATGTGACAGCGTAACACGCCCAAGCAATGTTACACACAGCCCAATGTGACAGTGTAACACGCCCAAGCAATGTTACACACAGCCCAATGTGACAGCGTAACACGTCCAAGCAATGTTACACACAGCCCAATGTGACAGCGTAACACGCCCAAGCAATGTTATATACAGCCCAATGTGACAGTGTAACACGCCCAAGCAATGTTACACACAGCCCAATGTGACAGCGTAACACGCCCAAGCAATGTTACACACAGCCCAATGTGACAGCGTAACACGTCCAAGCAATGTTACACACAGCCCAATGTGACAGCGTAACACGCCCAAGCAATGTTACACACTGCCCATTGTGACAGCGTAACACGCCCAAGCAATGTTACACACAGCCCAATGTGACAGCGTAACACGCCCAAGCAATGTTACACACAGCCCAATGTGACAGCGTAACACGCCCAAGCAATGTTACACACAGCCCAATGTGACAGCGTAACACGCCCAAGCAATGTTACACACAGCCAAATGTGACAGCGTAACACGTCCAAGCAATGTTACACACAGCCCAATGTGACAGCGTAACACGTCCAAGCAATGTTACACACAGCCCAATGTGACAGTGTAACACGCCCAAGCAATGTTACACACAGCCCAATGTGACAGTGTAACACGCCCAAGCAATGTTACACACAGCCCAATGTGACAGCGTAACACGCCCAAGCAATGTTACACACAGCCCAATGTGACAGCATAACACGTCCAAGCAATGTTACACACAGCCCAATGTGACAGCGTAACACGCCCAAGCAATGTTACACACAGCCCAATGTGACAGTGTAACACGTCCAAGCAATGTTACACACAGCCCAATGTGACAGCGTAACACGTCCAAGCAATGTTACACACAGCCCAATGTGACAGTGTAACACGTCCAAGCAATGTTACACACAGCCCAATGTGACAGTGTAACACGCCCAAGCAATGTTACACACAGCCCAATGTGACAGCGTAACACGCCCAAGCAATGCTACACACAGCCCAATGTGACAGCGTAACACGTCCAAGCAATGTTACACACAGCCCAATGTGACAGTGTAACACGCCCAAGCAATGTTACACACAGCCCAATGTGACAGCGTAACACGTCCAAGCAATGTTACACACAGCCCAATGTGACAGCGTAACACGTCCAAGCAATGTTACACACCGCCCAATGTGACAGCGGAACACGCCCAAGCAATGTTATACACAGCCCAATGTGACAGTGCAACACGCCCAAGCAATGTTACACACAGCCCAATGTGACAGTGTAACACGCCCAAGCAATGTTACACACAGCCCAATGTGACAGTGTAACACGCCCAAGCAATGTTACACACAGCCCAATGTGACAGCGTAACACGCCCAAGCAATGTTACACACAGCCCAATGTGACAGCGTAACACGCCCAAGCAATGTTACACACAGCCCAATGTGACAGTGTAACACGCCCAAGCAATGTTATACACAGCCCAATGTGACAGTGTAACACGCCCAAGCAATGTTACACACAGCCCAATGTGACAGTGTAACACGCCCAAGCAATGTTACACACAGCCCAATGTGACAGCGTAACACGCCCAAGCAATGTTACACACAGCCCAATGTGACAGCGTAACACGCCCAAGCAATGTTACACACAGCCCAATGTGACAGCGTAACACGCCCAAGCAATGTTATACACAGCCCAATGTGACAGTGTAACACGCCCAAGCAATGTTACACACAGCCCAATGTGACAGCGTAACACGTCCAAGCAATGTTACACACAGCCCAATGTGACAGTGTAACACGCCCAAGCAATGTTACACACAGCCCAATGTGACAGCGTAACACGTCCAAGCAATGTTACACACAGCCCAATGTGACAGTGTAACACGCCCAAGCAATGTTACACACAGCCCAATGTGACAGTGTAACACGCCCAAGCAATGTTACACACAGCCCAATGTGACAGTGTAACACGTCCAAGCAATGTTACACACAGCCCAATGTGACAGTGTAACACGCCCAAGCAATGTTACACACAGCCCAATGTGACAGCGTAACACGCCCAAGCAATGTTACACACAGCCCAATGTGACAGTGTAACACGCCCAAGCAATGTTACACACAGCCCAATGTGACAGCGTAACATGCCCAAGCAATGCTACACACAGCCCAATGTGACAGTGTAACACGCCCAAGCAATGCTACACACAGCCCAATGTGACAGTGTAACACGCCCAACAATGTTACACACAGCCCAATGTGACAGTGTAACACGCCCAAGCAATGTTACACACAGCCCAATGTGACAGTGTAACACGCCCAAGCAATGTTACACACAGCCCAATGTGACAGCGGAACACGCCCAAGCAATGCTACACACAGCCCAATGTGACAGCGTAACACGCCCAAGCAATGTTACACACAGCCCAATGTGACAGTGTAACACGTCCAAGCAATGTTATACACAGCCCAATGTGACAGCGTAACACGTCCAAGCAATGTTACACACAGCCCAATGTGACAGTGTAACACGTCCAAGCAATGTTACACACAGCCCAATGTGACAGCGGAACACGTCCAAGCAATGTTACACACAGCCCAATGTGACAGAGTAACACGTCCAAGCAATGTTACACACAGCCCAATGTGACAGCGTAACACGCCCAAGCAATGTTATACACAGCCCAATGTGACAGCGTAACACGTCCAAGCAATGTTATACACAGCCCAATGTGACAGTGTAACACGCCCAAGCAATGTTACACACAGCCCAATGTGACAGTGTAACACGCCCAAGCAATGTTATACACAGCCCAATGTGACAGTGTAACACGCCCAAGCAATGTTACACACAGCCCAATGTGACAGCGTAACACGCCCAAGCAATGTTACACACAGCCCAATGTGACAGTGTAACACGTCCAAGCAATGTTACACACAGCCCAATGTGACAGTGTAACACGCCCAAGCAATGTTACACACAGCCCAATGTGACAGAGTAACACGTCCAAGCAATGTTACACACAGCCCAATGTGACAGTGTAACACGCCCAAGCAATGTTATACACAGCCCAATGTGACAGCGTAACACGTCCAAGCAATGTTACACACAGCCCAATGTGACAGCGTAACACGTCCAAGCAATGTTACACACAGCCCAATGTGACAGTGTAACACGTCCAAGCAATGTTACACACAGCCCAATGTGACAGCGGAACGCGCCCAAGCAATGTTACACACAGCCCAATGTGACAGTGTAACACGCCCAAGCAATGTTACACACAGCCCAATGTGACAGTGTAACACGTCCAAGCAATGTTACACACAGCCCAATGTGACAGCGTAACACGTCCAAGCAATGTTACACACAGCCCAATGTGACAGTGTAACACGTCCAAGCAATGTTACATACAGCCCAATGTGACAGCGTAACACGCCCAAGCAATGTTACACACAGCCCAATGTGACAGCGTAACACGTCCAAGCAATGTTACACACAGCCCAATGTGACAGCGTAACACGCCCAAGCAATGTTACACACAGCCCAATGTGACAGCGTAACACGCCCAAGCAATGCTACACACAGCCCAATGTGACAGCGTAACACGTCCAAGCAATGTTACACACAGCCCAATGTGACAGTGTAACACGTCCAAGCAATGTTACACACAGCCCAATGTGACAGTGTAACACGTCCAAGCAATGTTACACACAGCCCAATGTGACAGCGGAACACGCCCAAGCAATGTTACACACAGCCCAATGTGACAGTGTAACACGCCCAAGCAATGTTACACACAGCCCAATGTGACAGTGTAACACGTCCAAGCAATGTTAGACACAGCCCAATGTGACAGCGTAACACGTCCAAGCAATGTTACACACAGCCCAATGTGACAGTGTAACACGTCCAAGCAATGTTACATACAGCCCAATGTGACAGCGTAACACGCCCAAGCAATGTTACACACAGCCCAATGTGACAGCGTAACACGTCCAAGCAATGTTACACACAGCCCAATGTGACAGCGTAACACGCCCAAGCAATGTTACACACAGCCCAATGTGACAGCGTAACACGCCCAAGCAATGCTACACACAGCCCAA
The DNA here is from genome assembly GCF_040206685.1 of Ascaphus truei. NCBI lineage: Eukaryota > Metazoa > Chordata > Amphibia > Anura > Ascaphidae > Ascaphus > Ascaphus truei. The sequence goes on along the minus strand of NC_134487.1, from coordinate 97,849,153 downwards.
TGTGACAGCGTAACACGTCCAAGCAATGTTACACACAGCCCAATGTGACAGCGTAACACGTCCAAGCAATGTTACACACAGCCCAATGTGACAGCGTAACACGCCCAAGCAATGTTATACACAGCCCAATGTGACAGTGTAACACGCCCAAGCAATGTTACACACAGCCCAATGTGACAGCGTAACACGCCCAAGCAATGTTACACACAGCCCAATGTGACAGCGTAACACGCCCAAGCAATGTTACACACAGCCCAATGTGACAGCGTAACACGTCCAAGCAATGTTACACACAGCCCAATGTGACAGTGTAACACGCCCAAGCAATGTTACACACAGCCCAATGTGACAGTGTAACACGCCCAAGCAATGTTACACACAGCCCAATGTGACAGCGTAACACGTCCAAGCAATGTTATACACAGCCCAATGTGACAGTGTAACACGTCCAAGCAATGTTACACACAGCCCAATGTGACAGTGTAACACGCCCAAGCAATGTTACACACAGCCCAATGTGACAGTGTAACACGCCCAAGCAATGTTATACACAGCCCAATGTGACAGTGTAACACGCCCAAGCAATGTTATACACAGCCCAATGTGACAGTGTAACACGCCCAAGCAATGTTACACACAGCCCAATGTGACAGCGTAACACGCCCAAGCAATGTTACATACAGTCCAATGTGACAGCGGAACACGTCCAAGCAATGTTACACACAGCCCAATGTGACAGCGGAACACGTCCAAGCAATGTTACACACAGCCCAATGTGACAGCGTAACACGCCCAAGCAATGTTACACACAGCCCAATGTGACAGCGGAACACGCCCAAGCAATGTTACACACAGCCCAATGTGACAGCGTAACACGTCCAAGCAATGTTACACACAGCCCAATGTGACAGCGTAACACGCCCAAGCAATGTTATATACAGCCCAATGTGACAGTGTAACACGCCCAAGCAATGTTACACACAGCCCAATGTGACAGCGTAACACGCCCAAGCAATGTTACACACAGCCCAATGTGACAGCGTAACACGTCCAAGCAATGTTACACACAGCCCAATGTGACAGCGTAACACGCCCAAGCAATGTTACACACTGCCCATTGTGACAGCGTAACACGCCCAAGCAATGTTACACACAGCCCAATGTGACAGCGGAACACGCCCAAGCAATGCTACACACAGCCCAATGTGACAGCGTAACACGCCCAAGCAATGTTACACACAGCCCAATGTGACAGTGTAACACGTCCAAGCAATGTTATACACAGCCCAATGTGACAGCGTAACACGTCCAAGCAATGTTACACACAGCCCAATGTGACAGTGTAACACGTCCAAGCAATGTTACACACAGCCCAATGTGACAGCGGAACACGTCCAAGCAATGTTACACACAGCCCAATGTGACAGAGTAACACGTCCAAGCAATGTTACACACAGCCCAATGTGACAGCGTAACACGCCCAAGCAATGTTACACACTGCCCATTGTGACAGCGTAACACGCCCAAGCAATGTTACACACAGCCCAATGTGACAGCGGAACACGCCCAAGCAATGCTACACACAGCCCAATGTGACAGCGTAACACGCCCAAGCAATGTTACACACAGCCCAATGTGACAGTGTAACACGTCCAAGCAATGTTATACACAGCCCAATGTGACAGCGTAACACGTCCAAGCAATGTTACACACAGCCCAATGTGACAGTGTAACACGTCCAAGCAATGTTACACACAGCCCAATGTGACAGCGGAACACGTCCAAGCAATGTTACACACAGCCCAATGTGACAGAGTAACACGTCCAAGCAATGTTACACACAGCCCAATGTGACAGCGTAACACGCCCAAGCAATGTTATACACAGCCCAATGTGACAGCGTAACACGTCCAAGCAATGTTATACACAGCCCAATGTGACAGTGTAACACGCCCAAGCAATGTTACACACAGCCCAATGTGACAGTGTAACACGCCCAAGCAATGTTACACACAGCCCAATGTGACAGTGTAACACGTCCAAGCAATGTTACACACAGCCCAATGTGACAGTGTAACACGCCCAAGCAATGTTACACACAGCCCAATGTGACAGAGTAACACGTCCAAGCAATGTTACACACAGCCCAATGTGACAGTGTAACACGCCCAAGCAATGTTATACACAGCCCAATGTGACAGCGTAACACGTCCAAGCAATGTTACACACAGCCCAATGTGACAGCGTAACACGTCCAAGCAATGTTACACACAGCCCAATGTGACAGTGTAACACGTCCAAGCAATGTTACACACAGCCCAATGTGACAGCGGAACGCGCCCAAGCAATGTTACACACAGCCCAATGTGACAGTGTAACACGCCCAAGCAATGTTACACACAGCCCAATGTGACAGTGTAACACGTCCAAGCAATGTTACACACAGCCCAATGTGACAGCGTAACACGTCCAAGCAATGTTACACACAGCCCAATGTGACAGTGTAACACGTCCAAGCAATGTTACATACAGCCCAATGTGACAGCGTAACACGCCCAAGCAATGTTACACACAGCCCAATGTGACAGCGTAACACGTCCAAGCAATGTTACACACAGCCCAATGTGACAGCGTAACACGCCCTAGCAATGTTACACACAGCCCAATGTGACAGCGTAACACGCCCAAGCAATGCTACACACAGCCCAATGTGACAGCGTAACACGTCCAAGCAATGTTACACACAGCCCAATGTGACAGTGTAACACGTCCAAGCAATGTTACACACAGCCCAATGTGACAGCGTAACACGTCCAAGCAATGTTACACACAGCCCAATGTGACAGTGTAACACGTCCAAGCAATGTTACACACAGCCCAATGTGACAGCGGAACACGCCCAAGCAATGTTACACACAGCCCAATGTGACAGTGTAACACGCCCAAGCAATGTTACACACAGCCCAATGTGACAGTGTAACACGTCCAAGCAATGTTAGACACAGCCCAATGTGACAGCGTAACACGTCCAAGCAATGTTACACACAGCCCAATGTGACAGTGTAACACGTCCAAGCAATGTTACATACAGCCCAATGTGACAGCGTAACACGCCCAAGCAATGTTACACACAGCCCAATGTGACAGCGTAACACGTCCAAGCAATGTTACACACAGCCCAATGTGACAGCGTAACACGCCCAAGCAATGTTACACACAGCCCAATGTGACAGCGTAACACGCCCAAGCAATGCTACACACAGCCCAATGTGACAGCGTAACACGTCCAAGCAATGTTACACACAGCCCAATGTGACAGCGTAACACGTCCAAGCAATGTTACACACAGCCCAATGTGACAGCGTAACACGTCCAAGCAATGTTACACACAGCCCAATGTGACAGCGTAACACGCCCAAGCAATGTTATACACAGCCCAATGTGACAGTGTAACACGCCCAAGCAATGTTACACACAGCCCAATGTGACAGCGTAACACGCCCAAGCAATGTTACACACAGCCCAATGTGACAGCGTAACACGCCCAAGCAATGTTACACACAGCCCAATGTGACAGCGTAACACGTCCAAGCAATGTTACACACAGCCCAATGTGACAGTGTAACACGCCCAAGCAATGTTACACACAGCCCAATGTGACAGTGTAACACGCCCAAGCAATGTTACACACAGCCCAATGTGACAGCGTAACACGTCCAAGCAATGTTATACACAGCCCAATGTGACAGTGTAACACGTCCAAGCAATGTTACACACAGCCCAATGTGACAGTGTAACACGCCCAAGCAATGTTACACACAGCCCAATGTGACAGTGTAACACGCCCAAGCAATGTTATACACAGCCCAATGTGACAGTGTAACACGCCCAAGCAATGTTATACACAGCCCAATGTGACAGTGTAACACGCCCAAGCAATGTTACACACAGCCCAATGTGACAGCGTAACACGCCCAAGCAATGTTACATACAGTCCAATGTGACAGCGGAACACGTCCAAGCAATGTTACACACAGCCCAATGTGACAGCGGAACACGTCCAAGCAATGTTACACACAGCCCAATGTGACAGCGTAACACGCCCAAGCAATGTTACACACAGCCCAATGTGACAGCGGAACACGCCCAAGCAATGTTACACACAGCCCAATGTGACAGCGTAACACGTCCAAGCAATGTTACACACAGCCCAATGTGACAGCGTAACACGCCCAAGCAATGTTATATACAGCCCAATGTGACAGTGTAACACGCCCAAGCAATGTTACACACAGCCCAATGTGACAGCGTAACACGCCCAAGCAATGTTACACACAGCCCAATGTGACAGCGTAACACGTCCAAGCAATGTTACACACAGCCCAATGTGACAGCGTAACACGCCCAAGCAATGTTACACACTGCCCATTGTGACAGCGTAACACGCCCAAGCAATGTTACACACAGCCCAATGTGACAGCGTAACACGCCCAAGCAATGTTACACACAGCCCAATGTGACAGCGTAACACGTCCAAGCAATGTTACACACCGCCCAATGTGACAGCGGAACACGCCCAAGCAATGTTATACACAGCCCAATGTGACAGCGGAACACGCCCAAGCAATGTTACACACAGCCCAATGTGACAGTGTAACACGTCCAAGCAATGTTACACACAGCCCAATGTGACAGTGTAACACGTCCAAGCAATGTTACACACAGCCCAATGTGACAGCGTAACACGCCCAAGCAATGTTACACACAGCCCAATGTGACAGCGTAACACGCCCAAGCAATGTTACACACAGCCCAATGTGACAGCGTAACACGCCCAAGCAATGTTACACACAGCCCAATGTGACAGCGTAACACGTCCAAGCAATGTTACACACAGCCCAATGTGACAGCGTAACACGCCCAAGCAATGTTACACACAGCCCAATGTGACAGCGTAACACGCCCAAGCAATGTTACACACAGCCCAATGTGACAGCGTAACACGTCCAAGCAATGTTACACACAGCCCAATGTGACAGTGTAACACGTCCAAGCAATGTTATACACAGCCCAATGTGACAGCGTAACACGCCCAAGTAATGTTACACACAGCCCAATGTGACAGTGTAACACGTCCAAGCAATGTTACACACAGCCCAATGTGACAGCGTAACACGCCCAAGCAATGTTACACACAGCCCAATGTGACAGCGTAACACGCCCAAGCAATGTTACACACAGCCCAATGTGACAGCGGAACACGCCCAAGCAATGTTACACACAGCCCAATGTGACAGCGTAACACGTCCAAGCAATGTTACACACAGCCCAATGTGACAGCGTAACACGCCCAAGCAATGTTATATACAGCCCAATGTGACAGTGTAACACGCCCAAGCAATGTTACACACAGCCCAATGTGACAGCGTAACACGCCCAAGCAATGTTACACACAGCCCAATGTGACAGCGTAACACGTCCAAGCAATGTTACACACAGCCCAATGTGACAGCGTAACACGCCCAAGCAATGTTACACACTGCCCATTGTGACAGCGTAACACGCCCAAGCAATGTTACACACAGCCCAATGTGACAGCGTAACACGCCCAAGCAATGTTACACACAGCCCAATGTGACAGCGTAACACGCCCAAGCAATGTTACACACAGCCCAATGTGACAGCGTAACACGCCCAAGCAATGTTACACACAGCCAAATGTGACAGCGTAACACGTCCAAGCAATGTTACACACAGCCCAATGTGACAGTGTAACACGCCCAAGCAATGTTACACACAGCCCAATGTGACAGCGTAACACGCCCGAGCAATGTTACACACAGCCCAATGTGACAGCGTAACACGTCCAAGCAATGTTACACACAGCCCAATGTGACAGCGTAACACGCCCAAGCAATGTTACACACAGCCCAATGTGACAGTGTAACACGTCCAAGCAATGTTACACACAGCCCAATGTGACAGCGTAACACGTCCAAGCAATGTTACACACAGCCCAATGTGACAGCGTAACACGTCCAAGCAATGTTACACACAGCCCAATGTGACAGTGTAACACGCCCAAGCAATGCTACACACAGCCCAATGTGACAGCGTAACACGTCCAAGCAATGTTACACACAGCCCAATGTGACAGTGTAACACGCCCAGGCAATGTTACACACAGCCCAATGTGACAGCGTAACACGTCCAAGCAATGTTACACACAGCCCAATGTGACAGCGTAACACGTCCAAGCAATGTTACACACCGCCCAATGTGACAGCGGAACACGCCCAAGCAATGTTATACACAGCCCAATGTGACAGCGGAACACGCCCAAGCAATGTTACACACAGCCCAATGTGACAGTGTAACACGTCCAAGCAATGTTACACACAGCCCAATGTGACAGTGTAACACGTCCAAGCAATGTTACACACAGCCCAATGTGACAGCGTAACACGCCCAAGCAATGTTACACACAGCCCAATGTGACAGCGTAACACGCCCAAGCAATGTTACACACAGCCCAATGTGACAGCGTAACACGCCCAAGCAATGTTACACACAGCCCAATGTGACAGCGTAACACGTCCAAGCAATGTTACACACAGCCCAATGTGACAGCGTAACACGCCCAAGCAATGTTACACACAGCCCAATGTGACAGCGTAACACGCCCAAGCAATGTTACACACAGCCCAATGTGACAGCGTAACACGTCCAAGCAATGTTACACACAGCCCAATGTGACAGTGTAACACGTCCAAGCAATGTTATACACAGCCCAATGTGACAGCGTAACACGCCCAAGTAATGTTACACACAGCCCAATGTGACAGTGTAACACGTCCAAGCAATGTTACACACAGCCCAATGTGACAGCGTAACACGCCCAAGCAATGTTACACACAGCCCAATGTGACAGCGTAACACGCCCAAGCAATGTTACACACAGCCCAATGTGACAGCGTAACACGCCCAAGCAATGTTACACACAGCCCAATGTGACAGCGTAACACGCCCAAGCAATGTTACACACAGCCCAATGTGACAGCGTAACACGCCCAAGCAATGTTACACACAGCCCAATGTGACAGCGTAACACGCCCAAGCAATGTTACACACAGCCCAATGTGACAGTGTAACACGTCCAAGCAATGTTACATACAGCCCAATGTGACAGTGTAACACGTCCAAGCAATGTTACACACAGCCCAATGTGACAGTGTAACACGTCCAAGCAATGCTACACACAGCCCAATGTGACAGCGTAACACGCCCAAGCAATGTTACACACAGCCCAATGTGACAGCGTAACACGCCCAAGCAATGTTACACACAGCCCAATGTGACAGTGTAATACGTCCAAGCAATGTTATACACAGCCCAATGTGACAGCGTAACACGCCCAAGCAATGTTACACACAGCTCAATGTGACAGCGTAACACGCCCAAGCAATGTTACACACAGCCCAATGTGACAGCGTAACACGCCCAAGCAATGTTACACACAGCCCAATGTGACAGCGTAACACGCCCAAGCAATGTTACACACAGCCCAATGTGACAGTGTAACACGCCCAAGCAATGTTACACACAGCCCAATGTGACAGTGTAACACGTCCAAGCAATGTTACACACAGCCCAATGTGACAGCGTAACACGCCCAAGCAATGTTACACACAGCCCAATGTGACAGCGTAACACGCCCAAGCAATGTTACACACAGCCCAATGTGACAGCGTAACACGCCCAAGCAATGTTACACACAGCCCAATGTGACAGCGTAACACGTCCAAGCAATGTTACACACAGCCCAATGTGACAGCGTAACACGCCCAAGCAATGTTACACACAGCCCAATGTGACAGCGTAACACGCCCAAGCAATGTTACACACAGCCCAATGTGACAGCGTAACACGCCCAAGCAATGTTACACACAGCCCAATGTGACAGTGTAACACGTCCAAGCAATGTTACACACAGCCCAATGTGACAGTGTAACACGTCCAAGCAATGTTACACACAGCCCAATGTGACAGTGTAACACGCCCAAGCAATGTTACACACAGCCCAATGTGACAGTGTAACACGCCCAAGCAATGTTACACACAGCCCAATGTGACAGCGTAACACGCCCAAGCAATGTTACACACAGCCCAATGTGACAGCGTAACACGCACAAGCAATGTTACACACAGCCCAATGTGACAGCGTAACACGCCCAAGCAATGTTACACACAGCCCAATGTGACAGCGTAACACGCCCAAGCAATGTTATACACAGCCCAATGTGACAGCGTAACACGCCCAAGCAATGTTACACACAGCCCAATGTGACAGCGGAACACGTCCAAGCAATGTTACACACAGCCCAATGTGACAGTGTAACACGTCCAAGCAATGCTACACACAGCCCAATGTGACAGCGTAACACGCCCAAGCAATGTTACACACAGCCCAATGTGACAGTGTAACACGTCCAAGCAATGTTATACACAGCCCAATGTGACAGCGTAACAGGTCCAAGCAATGTTACACACAGCCCAATGTGACAGCGGAACAGGTCCAAGCAATGTTACACACAGCCCAATGTGACAGCGTAAGACGCCCAAGCAATGTTACACACAGCCCAATGTGACAGCGTAACACGCCCAAGCAATGTTACACACAGCCCAATGTGACAGCGTAACACGTCCAAGCAATGTTACACACAGCCCAATGTGACAGCGTAACACGCCCAAGCAATGTTACACACAGCCCAATGTGACAGCGTAACACGCCCAAGCAATGTTACACACAGCCCAATGTGACAGCGTAACACGCCCAAGCAATGTTACACACAGCCCAATGTGACAGTGTAACACGTCCAAGCAATGTTACACACAGCCCAATGTGACAGTGTAACACGTCCAAGCAATGTTACACACAGCCCAATGTGACAGTGTAACACGCCCAAGCAATGTTACACACAGCCCAATGTGACAGTGTAACACGCCCAAGCAATGTTACACACAGCCCAATGTGACAGCGTAACACGCCCAAGCAATGTTACACACAGCCCAATGTGACAGCGTAACACGCCCAAGCAATGTTACACACAGCCCAATGTGACAGCGTAACACGCCCAAGCAATGTTACACACAGCCCAATGTGACAGCGTAACACGCCCAAGCAATGTTATACACAGCCCAATGTGACAGTGTAACACGTCCAAGCAATGTTACACACAGCCCAATGTGACAGTGTAACACGCCCAAGCAATGTTACACACAGCCCAATGTGACAGCGTAACACGCCCAAGCAATGTTACGCACAGCCCAATGTGACAGCGTAACACGCCCAAGCAATGTTACACACAGCCCAATGTGACAGCGTAACACGTCCAAGCAATGTTACACACAGCCCAATGTGACAGTGTAACACGTCCAAGCAATGTTACACACAGCCCAATGTGACAGTGTAACACGCCCAAGCAATGTTACACACAGCCCAATGTGACAGCGTAACACGTCCAAGCAATGTTACACACAGCCCAATGTGACAGCGTAACACGCCCAAGCAATGTTATACACAGCTCAATGTGACAGCGGAACACGCCCAAGCAATGTTACACACAGCCCAATGTGACAGTGTAATACGTCCAAGCAATGTTATACACAGCCCAATGTGACAGTGTAACATGCCCAAGCAATGTTACACACAGCCCAATGTGACAGTGTAACACGCCCAAGCAATGTTACACACAGCCCAATGTGACAGTGTAACACGCCCAAGCAATGTTACACACAGCCCAATGTGACAGCGTAACACGTCCAAGCAATGTTACACACAGCCCAATGTGACAGTGTTACACGCCCAAGCAATGTTACACACAGCCCAATGTGACAGTGTAACACGCCCAAGCAATGTTACACACAGCCCAATGTGACAGCGTAACACGCCCAAGCAATGTTATACACAGCCCAATGTGACAGCGTAACACGCCCAAGCAATGTTACACACAGCCCAATGTGACAGTGTAACACGTCCAAGCAATGTTACACACAGCCCAATGTGACAGCGTAACACGCCCAAGCAATGTTACACACAGCCCAATGTGACAGCGTAACACGCCCAAGCAATGTTACACACAGCCCAATGTGACAGCGTAACACGCCCAAGCAATGTTATACACAGCCCAATGTGACAGCGTAACACGCCCAAGCAATGTTACACACAGCCCAATGTGACAGCGTAACACGCCCAAGCAATGTTACACACAGCCCAATGTGACAGTGTAACACGCCCAAGCAATGCTACACACAGCCCAATGTGACAGCGTAACACGCCCAAGCAATGCTACACACAGCCCAATGTGACAGCGTAACACGCCCAAGCAATGTTACACACAGCCCAATGTGACAGCGTAACACGCCCAAGCAATGCTACACACAGCCCAATGTGACAGCGTAACACGTCCAAGCAATGTTATACACAGCCCAATGTGACAGCGTAACACGCCCAAGCAATGTTATACACAGCCCAATGTGACAGTGTAACACGTCCAAGCAATGTTACACACAGCCCAATGTGACAGCGTAACACGCCCAAGCAATGTTACACACAGCCCAATGTGACAGCGTAACACGTCCAAGCAATGTTACACACAGCCCAATGTGACAGCGTAACACGCCCAAGCAATGTTACACACAGCCCAATGTGACAGCGTAACACGCCCAAGCAATGTTACACACAGCCCAATGTGACAGCGGAACACGCCAAAGCAATGTTACACACAGCTCAATGTGACAGTGTAACACGCCCAAGCAATGTTACACACAGCCCAATGTGACAGTGTAACACGCCCAAGCAATGTTACACACAGCCCAATGTGACAGCGTAACACGTCCAAGCAATGTTACACACAGCCCAATGTGACAGCGTAACACGTCCAAGCAATGTTACACACAGCCCAATGTGACAGCGTAACACGCCCAAGCAATGTTATACACAGCCCAATGTGACAGTGTAACACGTCCAAGCAATGTTACACACAGCCCAATGTGACAGCGTAACACGCCCAAGCAATGTTACACACAGCCCAATGTGACAGCGGAACACGCCCAAGCAATGTTACACACAGCCCAATGTGACAGCGTAACACGTCCAAGCAATGTTACACACAGCCCAATGTGACAGTGTAACACGCCCAAGCAATGTTACACACAGCCCAATGTGACAGCGTAACACGCCCAAGCAATGTTACACACAGCCCAATGTGACAGCGTAACACGCCCAAGCAATGTTACACACAGCCCAATGTGACAGTGTAACACGTCCAAGCAATGTTATACACAGCCCAATGTGACAGTGTAACACGCCCAAGCAATGTTACACACAGCCCAATGTGACAGTGTAACACGCCCAAGCAATGTTACACACAGCCCAATGTGACAGTGTAACACGTCCAAGCAATGTTACACACAGCCCAATGTGACAGTGTAACACGTCCAAGCAATGTTACACACAGCCCAATGTGACAGTGTAACACGTCCAAGCAATGTTACACACAGCCCAATGTGACAGTGCAACACGCCCAAGCAATGTTACACACAGCCCAATGTGACAGTGTAACACGTCCAAGCAATGCTACACACAGCCCAATGTGACAGCGTAACACGTCCAAGCAATGTTACACACAGCCCAATGTGACAGCGTAACACGCCCAAGCAATGTTATACACAGCCCAATGTGACAGCGTAACACGCCCAAGCAATGTTATACACAGCCCAATGTGACAGTGTAACACGTCCAAGCAATGTTACACACAGCCCAATGTGACAGTGTAACACGCCCAAGCAATGTTACACACAGCCCAATGTGACAGTGTAACACGCCCAAGCAATGTTACACACAGCCCAATGTGACAGTGTAACACGTCCAAGCAATGTTACACACAGCCCAATGTGACAGCGGAACACGCCCAAGCAATGTTACACACAGCCCAATGTGACAGCGGAACACGCCCAAGCAATGTTACACACAGCCCAATGTGACAGTGTAACACGCCCAAGCAATGTTACACACAGCCCAATGTGACAGCGTAACACGTCCAAGCAATGTTACACACAGCCCAATGTGACAGCGTAACACGTCCAAGCAATGTTACACACAGCCCAATGTGACAGCGTAACACGCCCAAGCAATGTTACACACAGCCCAATGTGACAGCGTAACAAGTCCAAGCAATGTTACACACAGCCCAATGTGACAGCGTAACACGTCCAAGCAATGTTACACACAGCCCAATGTGACAGCGTAACACGCCCAAGCAATGTTACACACAGCCCAATGTGACAGCGTAACACGCCCAAGCAATGTTACACACAGCCCAATGTGACAGTGTAACACGCCCAAGCAATGTTACACACAGCCCAATGTGACAGTGTAACACGTCCAAGCAATGTTACACACAGCCCAATGTGACAGTGTAACACGTCCAAGCAATGTTATACACAGCCCAATGTGACAGTGTAACACGCCCAAGCAATGTTACACACAGCCCAATGTGACAGTGTAACACGCCCAAGCAATGTTACACACAGCCCAATGTGACAGCGTAACACGCCCAAGCAATGTTACACACAGCCCAATGTGACAGTGTAACACGCCCAAGCAATGTTACACACAGACCAATGTGACAGCGTAACACGGCCAAGCAATGTTACACACAGCCCAATGTGACAGTGTAACACGCCCAAGCAATGTTACACACAGCCCAATGTGACAGTGTAACACGCCCAAGCAATGTTATACACAGCCCAATGTGACAGTGTAACACGCCCAAGCAATGTTACACACAGCCCAATGTGACAGTGTAACACGTCCAAGCAATGTTACACACAGCCCAATGTGACAGTGTAACACGCCCAAGCAATGTTACACACAGCCCAATGTGACAGTGTAACACGCCCAAGCAATGTTACACACAGCCCAATGTGACAGCGTAACACGTCCAAGCAATGTTATACACAGCCCAATGTGACAGCGTAACACGTCCAAGCAATGTTACACACAGCCCAATGTGACAGCGGAACACGCCCAAGCAATGTTACACACAGCCCAATGTGACAGCGTAACACATCCAAGCAATGTTACACACAGCCCAATGTGACAGCGTAACACGCCCAAGCAATGTTACACACAGCCCAATGTGACAGCGGAACACGCCCAAGCAATGTTACACACAGCCCAATGTGACAGCGTAACACGTCCAAGCAATGCTACACACAGCCCAATGTGACAGCGTAACACGCCCAAGCAATGCTACACACAGCCCAATGTGACAGCGTAACACGTCCAAGCAATGTTACACACAGCCCAATGTGACAGCGTAACACGCCCAAGCAATGTTACACACAGCCCAATGTGACAGCGTAACACGCCCAAGCAATGTTACACACAGCCCAATGTGACAGCGTAACACGCCCAAGCAATGTTACACACAGCCCAATGTGACAGCGTAACACGTCCAAGCAATGTTATACACAGCCCAATGTGACAGCGTAACACGTCCAAGCAATGTTACACACAGCCCAATGTGACAGTGTAACACGCCCAAGCAATGTTACACACAGCCCAATGTGACAGTGTAACACGCCCAAGCAATGTTACACACAGCCCAATGTGACAGTGTAACACGCCCAAGCAATGTTACACACAGCCCAATGTGACAGCGTAACACGCCCAAGCAATGTTACACACAGCCCAATGTGACAGCGTAACACGCCCAAGCAATGTTACACACAGCCCAATGTGACAGTGTAACACGTCCAAGCAATGTTACACACAGCCCAATGTGACAGCGTAACACGCCCAAGCAATGTTATACACAGCCCAATGTGACAGCGTAACACGCCCAAGCAATGTTACACACAGCCCAATGTGACAGCGTAACACGCCCAAGCAATGTTACACACAGTCCAATGTGACAGCGTAACACGTCCAAGCAATGTTATATACTGCCCAATGTGACAGTGTAACACGCCCAAGCAATGTTACACACAGCCCAATGTGACAGTGTAACATGCCCAAGCAATGTTACACACAGCCCAATGTGACAGCGGAACACGCCCAAGCAATGTTACACACAGCCCAATGTGACAGTGTAACACGCCCAAGCAATGTTACACACAGCCCAATGTGACAGTGTAACACGCCCAAGCAATGTTACACACAGCCCAATGTGACAGCGGAACATGCCCAAGCAATGTTACACACAGCCCAATGTGACAGCGTAACACGCCCAAGCAATGTTACACACAGCCCAATGTGACAGCGTAACACGCCCAAGCAATGTTACACACAGCCCAATGTGACAGTGTAACACGCCCAAGCAATGTTACACACAGCCCAATGTGACAGTGTTACACGCCCAAGCAATGTTACACACAGCCCAATGTGACAGCGTAACACGCCCAAGCAATGTTACACACAGCCCAATGTGACAGCGGAACACGCCCAAGCAATGTTACACACAGCCCAATGTGACAGCGTAACACGCCCAAGCAATGTTACACACAGCCCAATGTGACAGCGTAACACGCCCAAGCAATGTTACACACAGCCCAATGTGACAGCGTAACACGCCCAAGCAATATTACATACAGTCCAATGTGACAGTGTAACACGCCCAAGCAATGTTATACACAGCCCAAGGTGACAGCGTAACACGCCCAAGCAATGTTACACACAGCCCAATGTGACAGCGTAACACGCACAAGCAATGTTACACACAGCCCAATGTGACAGTGTAACACGTCCAAGCAATGTTACACACAGCCCAATGTGACAGCGGAACACGCCCAAGCAATGTTACACACAGCCCAATGTGACAGCGTAACACGCCCAAGCAATTTTACACACAGCCCAATGTGACAGTGTAACACGCCCAAGCAATGTTACACACAGCCCATTGTGACAGTGTAACACGCCCAAGCAATGTTATACACAGCCCAATGTGACAGCGTAACACGCCCAAGCAATGTTACACACAGCCCAATGTGACAGTGTAACACGCCCAAGCAATGTTACACACAGCCCAATGTGACAGCGTAACACGCCCAAGCAATGTTACACACAGCCCAATGTGACAGTGTAACACGCCCAAGCAATGTTACACACAGCCCAATGTGACAGCGTAACACGCCCAAGCAATGTTACACACAGCCCAATGTGACAGCGTAACACGTCCAAGCAATGTTACACACAGCCCAATGTGACAGTGTAACACGTCCAAGGAATGTTACACACAGCCCAATGTGACAGTGTAACACGCCCAAGCAATGTTACACACAGCCCAATGTGACAGTGTAACACGCCCAAGCAATGTTACACACAGCCCAATGTGACAGTGTAACACGTCCAAGCAATGTTACACACAGCCCAATGTGACAGCGTAACACGCCCAAGCAATGTTACACACAGCCCAATGTGACAGCGTAACACGCCCAAGCAATGTTACACACAGCCCAATGTGACAGCGGAACACGCCCAAGCAATGTTACACACAGCCCAATGTGACAGTGTAACACGCCCAAGCAATGTTACACACAGCCCAATGTGACAGTGTAACACGTCCAAGCAATGTTACACACAGCCCAATGTGACAGTGTAACACGTCCAAGCAATGTTACACACAGCCCAATGTGACAGCGTAACACGTCCAAGCAATGTTACACACAGCCCAATGTGACAGCGTAACACGTCCAAGCAATGTTACACACAGCCCAATGTGACAGCGTAACACGCCCAAGCAATGTAACACACAGCCCAATGTGACAGCGTAACACGCCCAAGCAATGTTACACACAGCCCAATGTGACAGTGTAACACGCCCAAGCAATGTTACACACAGCCCAATGTGACAGCGTAACACGTCCAAGCAATGTTACACACAGCCCAATGTGACAGCGTAACACGCCCAAGCAATGTTACACACAGCCCAATGTGACAGCGTAACACGTCCAAGCAATGTTACACACAGCCCAATGTGACAGCGTAACACGCCCAAGCAATGTTACACACAGCCCAATGTGACAGCGTAACACGCCCAAGCAATGCTACACACAGCCCAATGTGACAGCGTAACACGTCCAAGCAATGTTACACACAGCCCAATGTGACAGCGTAACACGTCCAAGCAATGTTACACACAGCCCAATGTGACAGCGTAACACGTCCAAGCAATGTTACACACAGCCCAATGTGACAGCGTAACACGCCCAAGCAATGTTATACACAGCCCAATGTGACAGTGTAACACGCCCAAGCAATGTTACACACAGCCCAATGTGACAGCGTAACACGCCCAAGCAATGTTACACACAGCCCAATGTGACAGCGTAACACGCCCAAGCAATGTTACACACAGCCCAATGTGACAGCGTAACACGTCCAAGCAATGTTACACACAGCCCAATGTGACAGTGTAACACGTCCAAGCAATGTTACACACAGCCCAATGTGACAGCGGAACACGCCCAAGCAATGTTACACACAGCCCAATGTGACAGTGTAACACGCCCAAGCAATGTTACACACAGCCCAATGTGACAGTGTAACACGTCCAAGCAATGTTACACACAGCCCAATGTGACAGCGTAACACGTCCAAGCAATGTTACACACAGCCCAATGTGACAGTGTAACACGTCCAAGCAATGTTACATACAGCCCAATGTGACAGCGTAACACGCCCAAGCAATGTTACACACAGCCCAATGTGACAGCGTAACACGTCCAAGCAATGTTACACACAGCCCAATGTGACAGCGTAACACGCCCAAGCAATGTTACACACAGCCCAATGTGACAGCGTAACACGCCCAAGCAATGCTACACACAGCCCAATGTGACAGCGTAACACGTCCAAGCAATGTTACACACAGCCCAATGTGACAGCGTAACACGTCCAAGCAATGTTACACACAGCCCAATGTGACAGCGTAACACGTCCAAGCAATGTTACACACAGCCCAATGTGACAGCGTAACACGCCCAAGCAATGTTATACACAGCCCAATGTGACAGTGTAACACGCCCAAGCAATGTTACACACAGCCCAATGTGACAGCGTAACACGCCCAAGCAATGTTACACACAGCCCAATGTGACAGCGTAACACGCCCAAGCAATGTTACACACAGCCCAATGTGACAGCGTAACACGTCCAAGCAATGTTACACACAGCCCAATGTGACAGTGTAACACGCCCAAGCAATGTTACACACAGCCCAATGTGACAGTGTAACACGCCCAAGCAATGTTACACACAGCCCAATGTGACAGCGTAACACGTCCAAGCAATGTTATACACAGCCCAATGTGACAGTGTAACACGTCCAAGCAATGTTACACACAGCCCAATGTGACAGTGTAACACGCCCAAGCAATGTTACACACAGCCCAATGTGACAGTGTAACACGCCCAAGCAATGTTATACACAGCCCAATGTGACAGTGTAACACGCCCAAGCAATGTTATACACAGCCCAATGTGACAGTGTAACACGCCCAAGCAATGTTACACACAGCCCAATGTGACAGCGTAACACGCCCAAGCAATGTTACATACAGTCCAATGTGACAGCGGAACACGTCCAAGCAATGTTACACACAGCCCAATGTGACAGCGGAACACGTCCAAGCAATGTTACACACAGCCCAATGTGACAGTGTAACACGCCCAAGCAATGTTACACACAGCCCAATGTGACAGCGTAACACGCCCAAGCAATGTTACACACAGCCCAATGTGACAGCGGAACACGCCCAAGCAATGTTACACACAGCCCAATGTGACAGCGTAACACGTCCAAGCAATGTTACACACAGCCCAATGTGACAGCGTAACACGCCCAAGCAATGTTATATACAGCCCAATGTGACAGTGTAACACGCCCAAGCAATGTTACACACAGCCCAATGTGACAGCGTAACACGCCCAAGCAATGTTACACACAGCCCAATGTGACAGCGTAACACGTCCAAGCAATGTTACACACAGCCCAATGTGACAGCGTAACACGCCCAAGCAATGTTACACACTGCCCATTGTGACAGCGTAACACGCCCAAGCAATGTTACACACAGCCCAATGTGACAGCGTAACACGCCCAAGCAATGTTACACACAGCCCAATGTGACAGCGTAACACGCCCAAGCAATGTTACACACAGCCCAATGTGACAGCGTAACACGCCCAAGCAATGTTACACACAGCCAAATGTGACAGCGTAACACGTCCAAGCAATGTTACACACAGCCCAATGTGACAGCGTAACACGTCCAAGCAATGTTACACACAGCCCAATGTGACAGTGTAACACGCCCAAGCAATGTTACACACAGCCCAATGTGACAGTGTAACACGCCCAAGCAATGTTACACACAGCCCAATGTGACAGCGTAACACGCCCAAGCAATGTTACACACAGCCCAATGTGACAGCATAACACGTCCAAGCAATGTTACACACAGCCCAATGTGACAGCGTAACACGCCCAAGCAATGTTACACACAGCCCAATGTGACAGTGTAACACGTCCAAGCAATGTTACACACAGCCCAATGTGACAGCGTAACACGTCCAAGCAATGTTACACACAGCCCAATGTGACAGTGTAACACGTCCAAGCAATGTTACACACAGCCCAATGTGACAGTGTAACACGCCCAAGCAATGTTACACACAGCCCAATGTGACAGCGTAACACGCCCAAGCAATGCTACACACAGCCCAATGTGACAGCGTAACACGTCCAAGCAATGTTACACACAGCCCAATGTGACAGTGTAACACGCCCAAGCAATGTTACACACAGCCCAATGTGACAGCGTAACACGTCCAAGCAATGTTACACACAGCCCAATGTGACAGCGTAACACGTCCAAGCAATGTTACACACCGCCCAATGTGACAGCGGAACACGCCCAAGCAATGTTATACACAGCCCAATGTGACAGTGCAACACGCCCAAGCAATGTTACACACAGCCCAATGTGACAGTGTAACACGCCCAAGCAATGTTACACACAGCCCAATGTGACAGTGTAACACGCCCAAGCAATGTTACACACAGCCCAATGTGACAGCGTAACACGCCCAAGCAATGTTACACACAGCCCAATGTGACAGCGTAACACGCCCAAGCAATGTTACACACAGCCCAATGTGACAGTGTAACACGCCCAAGCAATGTTATACACAGCCCAATGTGACAGTGTAACACGCCCAAGCAATGTTACACACAGCCCAATGTGACAGTGTAACACGCCCAAGCAATGTTACACACAGCCCAATGTGACAGCGTAACACGCCCAAGCAATGTTACACACAGCCCAATGTGACAGCGTAACACGCCCAAGCAATGTTACACACAGCCCAATGTGACAGCGTAACACGCCCAAGCAATGTTATACACAGCCCAATGTGACAGTGTAACACGCCCAAGCAATGTTACACACAGCCCAATGTGACAGCGTAACACGTCCAAGCAATGTTACACACAGCCCAATGTGACAGTGTAACACGCCCAAGCAATGTTACACACAGCCCAATGTGACAGCGTAACACGTCCAAGCAATGTTACACACAGCCCAATGTGACAGTGTAACACGCCCAAGCAATGTTACACACAGCCCAATGTGACAGTGTAACACGCCCAAGCAATGTTACACACAGCCCAATGTGACAGTGTAACACGTCCAAGCAATGTTACACACAGCCCAATGTGACAGTGTAACACGCCCAAGCAATGTTACACACAGCCCAATGTGACAGCGTAACACGCCCAAGCAATGTTACACACAGCCCAATGTGACAGTGTAACACGCCCAAGCAATGTTACACACAGCCCAATGTGACAGCGTAACATGCCCAAGCAATGCTACACACAGCCCAATGTGACAGTGTAACACGCCCAAGCAATGCTACACACAGCCCAATGTGACAGTGTAACACGCCCAACAATGTTACACACAGCCCAATGTGACAGTGTAACACGCCCAAGCAATGTTACACACAGCCCAATGTGACAGTGTAACACGCCCAAGCAATGTTACACACAGCCCAATGTGACAGCGGAACACGCCCAAGCAATGCTACACACAGCCCAATGTGACAGCGTAACACGCCCAAGCAATGTTACACACAGCCCAATGTGACAGTGTAACACGTCCAAGCAATGTTATACACAGCCCAATGTGACAGCGTAACACGTCCAAGCAATGTTACACACAGCCCAATGTGACAGTGTAACACGTCCAAGCAATGTTACACACAGCCCAATGTGACAGCGGAACACGTCCAAGCAATGTTACACACAGCCCAATGTGACAGAGTAACACGTCCAAGCAATGTTACACACAGCCCAATGTGACAGCGTAACACGCCCAAGCAATGTTATACACAGCCCAATGTGACAGCGTAACACGTCCAAGCAATGTTATACACAGCCCAATGTGACAGTGTAACACGCCCAAGCAATGTTACACACAGCCCAATGTGACAGTGTAACACGCCCAAGCAATGTTATACACAGCCCAATGTGACAGTGTAACACGCCCAAGCAATGTTACACACAGCCCAATGTGACAGCGTAACACGCCCAAGCAATGTTACACACAGCCCAATGTGACAGTGTAACACGTCCAAGCAATGTTACACACAGCCCAATGTGACAGTGTAACACGCCCAAGCAATGTTACACACAGCCCAATGTGACAGAGTAACACGTCCAAGCAATGTTACACACAGCCCAATGTGACAGTGTAACACGCCCAAGCAATGTTATACACAGCCCAATGTGACAGCGTAACACGTCCAAGCAATGTTACACACAGCCCAATGTGACAGCGTAACACGTCCAAGCAATGTTACACACAGCCCAATGTGACAGTGTAACACGTCCAAGCAATGTTACACACAGCCCAATGTGACAGCGGAACGCGCCCAAGCAATGTTACACACAGCCCAATGTGACAGTGTAACACGCCCAAGCAATGTTACACACAGCCCAATGTGACAGTGTAACACGTCCAAGCAATGTTACACACAGCCCAATGTGACAGCGTAACACGTCCAAGCAATGTTACACACAGCCCAATGTGACAGTGTAACACGTCCAAGCAATGTTACATACAGCCCAATGTGACAGCGTAACACGCCCAAGCAATGTTACACACAGCCCAATGTGACAGCGTAACACGTCCAAGCAATGTTACACACAGCCCAATGTGACAGCGTAACACGCCCAAGCAATGTTACACACAGCCCAATGTGACAGCGTAACACGCCCAAGCAATGCTACACACAGCCCAATGTGACAGCGTAACACGTCCAAGCAATGTTACACACAGCCCAATGTGACAGTGTAACACGTCCAAGCAATGTTACACACAGCCCAATGTGACAGTGTAACACGTCCAAGCAATGTTACACACAGCCCAATGTGACAGCGGAACACGCCCAAGCAATGTTACACACAGCCCAATGTGACAGTGTAACACGCCCAAGCAATGTTACACACAGCCCAATGTGACAGTGTAACACGTCCAAGCAATGTTAGACACAGCCCAATGTGACAGCGTAACACGTCCAAGCAATGTTACACACAGCCCAATGTGACAGTGTAACACGTCCAAGCAATGTTACATACAGCCCAATGTGACAGCGTAACACGCCCAAGCAATGTTACACACAGCCCAATGTGACAGCGTAACACGTCCAAGCAATGTTACACACAGCCCAATGTGACAGCGTAACACGCCCAAGCAATGTTACACACAGCCCAATGTGACAGCGTAACACGCCCAAGCAATGCTACACACAGCCCAATGTGACAGCGTAACACGTCCAAGCAATGTTACACACAGCCCAATGTGACAGCGTAACACGTCCAAGCAATGTTACACACAGCCCAATGTGACAGCGTAACACGCCCAAGCAATGTTATACACAGCCCAATGTGACAGTGTAACACGCCCAAGCAATGTTACACACAGCCCAATGTGACAGCGTAACACGCCCAAGCAATGTTACACACAGCCCAATGTGACAGCGTAACACGCCCAAGCAATGTTACACACAGCCCAATGTGACAGCGTAACACGTCCAAGCAATGTTACACACAGCCCAATGTGACAGTGTAACACGCCCAAGCAATGTTACACACAGCCCAATGTGACAGTGTAACACGCCCAAGCAATGTTACACACAGCCCAATGTGACAGCGTAACACGTCCAAGCAATGTTATACACAGCCCAATGTGACAGTGTAACACGTCCAAGCAATGTTACACACAGCCCAATGTGACAGTGTAACACGCCCAAGCAATGTTACACACAGCCCAATGTGACAGTGTAACACGCCCAAGCAATGTTATACACAGCCCAATGTGACAGTGTAACACGCCCAAGCAATGTTATACACAGCCCAATGTGACAGTGTAACACGCCCAAGCAATGTTACACACAGCCCAATGTGACAGCGTAACACGCCCAAGCAATGTTACATACAGTCCAATGTGACAGCGGAACACGTCCAAGCAATGTTACACACAGCCCAATGTGACAGCGGAACACGTCCAAGCAATGTTACACACAGCCCAATGTGACAGCGTAACACGCCCAAGCAATGTTACACACAGCCCAATGTGACAGCGGAACACGCCCAAGCAATGTTACACACAGCCCAATGTGACAGCGTAACACGTCCAAGCAATGTTACACACAGCCCAATGTGACAGCGTAACACGCCCAAGCAATGTTATATACAGCCCAATGTGACAGTGTAACACGCCCAAGCAATGTTACACACAGCCCAATGTGACAGCGTAACACGCCCAAGCAATGTTACACACAGCCCAATGTGACAGCGTAACACGTCCAAGCAATGTTACACACAGCCCAATGTGACAGCGTAACACGCCCAAGCAATGTTACACACTGCCCATTGTGACAGCGTAACACGCCCAAGCAATGTTACACACAGCCCAATGTGACAGCGGAACACGCCCAAGCAATGCTACACACAGCCCAATGTGACAGCGTAACACGCCCAAGCAATGTTACACACAGCCCAATGTGACAGTGTAACACGTCCAAGCAATGTTATACACAGCCCAATGTGACAGCGTAACACGTCCAAGCAATGTTACACACAGCCCAATGTGACAGTGTAACACGTCCAAGCAATGTTACACACAGCCCAATGTGACAGCGGAACACGTCCAAGCAATGTTACACACAGCCCAATGTGACAGAGTAACACGTCCAAGCAATGTTACACACAGCCCAATGTGACAGCGTAACACGCCCAAGCAATGTTACACACTGCCCATTGTGACAGCGTAACACGCCCAAGCAATGTTACACACAGCCCAATGTGACAGCGGAACACGCCCAAGCAATGCTACACACAGCCCAATGTGACAGCGTAACACGCCCAAGCAATGTTACACACAGCCCAATGTGACAGTGTAACACGTCCAAGCAATGTTATACACAGCCCAATGTGACAGCGTAACACGTCCAAGCAATGTTACACACAGCCCAATGTGACAGTGTAACACGTCCAAGCAATGTTACACACAGCCCAATGTGACAGCGGAACACGTCCAAGCAATGTTACACACAGCCCAATGTGACAGAGTAACACGTCCAAGCAATGTTACACACAGCCCAATGTGACAGCGTAACACGCCCAAGCAATGTTATACACAGCCCAATGTGACAGCGTAACACGTCCAAGCAATGTTATACACAGCCCAATGTGACAGTGTAACACGCCCAAGCAATGTTACACACAGCCCAATGTGACAGTGTAACACGCCCAAGCAATGTTACACACAGCCCAATGTGACAGTGTAACACGTCCAAGCAATGTTACACACAGCCCAATGTGACAGTGTAACACGCCCAAGCAATGTTACACACAGCCCAATGTGACAGAGTAACACGTCCAAGCAATGTTACACACAGCCCAATGTGACAGTGTAACACGCCCAAGCAATGTTATACACAGCCCAATGTGACAGCGTAACACGTCCAAGCAATGTTACACACAGCCCAATGTGACAGCGTAACACGTCCAAGCAATGTTACACACAGCCCAATGTGACAGTGTAACACGTCCAAGCAATGTTACACACAGCCCAATGTGACAGCGGAACGCGCCCAAGCAATGTTACACACAGCCCAATGTGACAGTGTAACACGCCCAAGCAATGTTACACACAGCCCAATGTGACAGTGTAACACGTCCAAGCAATGTTACACACAGCCCAATGTGACAGCGTAACACGTCCAAGCAATGTTACACACAGCCCAATGTGACAGTGTAACACGTCCAAGCAATGTTACATACAGCCCAATGTGACAGCGTAACACGCCCAAGCAATGTTACACACAGCCCAATGTGACAGCGTAACACGTCCAAGCAATGTTACACACAGCCCAATGTGACAGCGTAACACGCCCTAGCAATGTTACACACAGCCCAATGTGACAGCGTAACACGCCCAAGCAATGCTACACACAGCCCAATGTGACAGCGTAACACGTCCAAGCAATGTTACACACAGCCCAATGTGACAGTGTAACACGTCCAAGCAATGTTACACACAGCCCAATGTGACAGCGTAACACGTCCAAGCAATGTTACACACAGCCCAATGTGACAGTGTAACACGTCCAAGCAATGTTACACACAGCCCAATGTGACAGCGGAACACGCCCAAGCAATGTTACACACAGCCCAATGTGACAGTGTAACACGCCCAAGCAATGTTACACACAGCCCAATGTGACAGTGTAACACGTCCAAGCAATGTTAGACACAGCCCAATGTGACAGCGTAACACGTCCAAGCAATGTTACACACAGCCCAATGTGACAGTGTAACACGTCCAAGCAATGTTACATACAGCCCAATGTGACAGCGTAACACGCCCAAGCAATGTTACACACAGCCCAATGTGACAGCGTAACACGTCCAAGCAATGTTACACACAGCCCAATGTGACAGCGTAACACGCCCAAGCAATGTTACACACAGCCCAATGTGACAGCGTAACACGCCCAAGCAATGCTACACACAGCCCAATGTGACAGCGTAACACGTCCAAGCAATGTTACACACAGCCCAATGTGACAGCGTAACACGTCCAAGCAATGTTACACACAGCCCAATGTGACAGCGTAACACGTCCAAGCAATGTTACACACAGCCCAATGTGACAGCGTAACACGCCCAAGCAATGTTATACACAGCCCAATGTGACAGTGTAACACGCCCAAGCAATGTTACACACAGCCCAATGTGACAGCGTAACACGCCCAAGCAATGTTACACACAGCCCAATGTGACAGCGTAACACGCCCAAGCAATGTTACACACAGCCCAATGTGACAGCGTAACACGTCCAAGCAATGTTACACACAGCCCAATGTGACAGTGTAACACGCCCAAGCAATGTTACACACAGCCCAATGTGACAGTGTAACACGCCCAAGCAATGTTACACACAGCCCAATGTGACAGCGTAACACGTCCAAGCAATGTTATACACAGCCCAATGTGACAGTGTAACACGTCCAAGCAATGTTACACACAGCCCAATGTGACAGTGTAACACGCCCAAGCAATGTTACACACAGCCCAATGTGACAGTGTAACACGCCCAAGCAATGTTATACACAGCCCAATGTGACAGTGTAACACGCCCAAGCAATGTTATACACAGCCCAATGTGACAGTGTAACACGCCCAAGCAATGTTACACACAGCCCAATGTGACAGCGTAACACGCCCAAGCAATGTTACATACAGTCCAATGTGACAGCGGAACACGTCCAAGCAATGTTACACACAGCCCAATGTGACAGCGGAACACGTCCAAGCAATGTTACACACAGCCCAATGTGACAGCGTAACACGCCCAAGCAATGTTACACACAGCCCAATGTGACAGCGGAACACGCCCAAGCAATGTTACACACAGCCCAATGTGACAGCGTAACACGTCCAAGCAATGTTACACACAGCCCAATGTGACAGCGTAACACGCCCAAGCAATGTTATATACAGCCCAATGTGACAGTGTAACACGCCCAAGCAATGTTACACACAGCCCAATGTGACAGCGTAACACGCCCAAGCAATGTTACACACAGCCCAATGTGACAGCGTAACACGTCCAAGCAATGTTACACACAGCCCAATGTGACAGCGTAACACGCCCAAGCAATGTTACACACTGCCCATTGTGACAGCGTAACACGCCCAAGCAATGTTACACACAGCCCAATGTGACAGCGTAACACGCCCAAGCAATGTTACACACAGCCCAATGTGACAGCGTAACACGTCCAAGCAATGTTACACACCGCCCAATGTGACAGCGGAACACGCCCAAGCAATGTTATACACAGCCCAATGTGACAGCGGAACACGCCCAAGCAATGTTACACACAGCCCAATGTGACAGTGTAACACGTCCAAGCAATGTTACACACAGCCCAATGTGACAGTGTAACACGTCCAAGCAATGTTACACACAGCCCAATGTGACAGCGTAACACGCCCAAGCAATGTTACACACAGCCCAATGTGACAGCGTAACACGCCCAAGCAATGTTACACACAGCCCAATGTGACAGCGTAACACGCCCAAGCAATGTTACACACAGCCCAATGTGACAGCGTAACACGTCCAAGCAATGTTACACACAGCCCAATGTGACAGCGTAACACGCCCAAGCAATGTTACACACAGCCCAATGTGACAGCGTAACACGCCCAAGCAATGTTACACACAGCCCAATGTGACAGCGTAACACGTCCAAGCAATGTTACACACAGCCCAATGTGACAGTGTAACACGTCCAAGCAATGTTATACACAGCCCAATGTGACAGCGTAACACGCCCAAGTAATGTTACACACAGCCCAATGTGACAGTGTAACACGTCCAAGCAATGTTACACACAGCCCAATGTGACAGCGTAACACGCCCAAGCAATGTTACACACAGCCCAATGTGACAGCGTAACACGCCCAAGCAATGTTACACACAGCCCAATGTGACAGCGGAACACGCCCAAGCAATGTTACACACAGCCCAATGTGACAGCGTAACACGTCCAAGCAATGTTACACACAGCCCAATGTGACAGCGTAACACGCCCAAGCAATGTTATATACAGCCCAATGTGACAGTGTAACACGCCCAAGCAATGTTACACACAGCCCAATGTGACAGCGTAACACGCCCAAGCAATGTTACACACAGCCCAATGTGACAGCGTAACACGTCCAAGCAATGTTACACACAGCCCAATGTGACAGCGTAACACGCCCAAGCAATGTTACACACTGCCCATTGTGACAGCGTAACACGCCCAAGCAATGTTACACACAGCCCAATGTGACAGCGTAACACGCCCAAGCAATGTTACACACAGCCCAATGTGACAGCGTAACACGCCCAAGCAATGTTACACACAGCCCAATGTGACAGCGTAACACGCCCAAGCAATGTTACACACAGCCAAATGTGACAGCGTAACACGTCCAAGCAATGTTACACACAGCCCAATGTGACAGTGTAACACGCCCAAGCAATGTTACACACAGCCCAATGTGACAGCGTAACACGCCCGAGCAATGTTACACACAGCCCAATGTGACAGCGTAACACGTCCAAGCAATGTTACACACAGCCCAATGTGACAGCGTAACACGCCCAAGCAATGTTACACACAGCCCAATGTGACAGTGTAACACGTCCAAGCAATGTTACACACAGCCCAATGTGACAGCGTAACACGTCCAAGCAATGTTACACACAGCCCAATGTGACAGCGTAACACGTCCAAGCAATGTTACACACAGCCCAATGTGACAGTGTAACACGCCCAAGCAATGCTACACACAGCCCAATGTGACAGCGTAACACGTCCAAGCAATGTTACACACAGCCCAATGTGACAGTGTAACACGCCCAGGCAATGTTACACACAGCCCAATGTGACAGCGTAACACGTCCAAGCAATGTTACACACAGCCCAATGTGACAGCGTAACACGTCCAAGCAATGTTACACACCGCCCAATGTGACAGCGGAACACGCCCAAGCAATGTTATACACAGCCCAATGTGACAGCGGAACACGCCCAAGCAATGTTACACACAGCCCAATGTGACAGTGTAACACGTCCAAGCAATGTTACACACAGCCCAATGTGACAGTGTAACACGTCCAAGCAATGTTACACACAGCCCAATGTGACAGCGTAACACGCCCAAGCAATGTTACACACAGCCCAATGTGACAGCGTAACACGCCCAAGCAATGTTACACACAGCCCAATGTGACAGCGTAACACGCCCAAGCAATGTTACACACAGCCCAATGTGACAGCGTAACACGTCCAAGCAATGTTACACACAGCCCAATGTGACAGCGTAACACGCCCAAGCAATGTTACACACAGCCCAATGTGACAGCGTAACACGCCCAAGCAATGTTACACACAGCCCAATGTGACAGCGTAACACGTCCAAGCAATGTTACACACAGCCCAATGTGACAGTGTAACACGTCCAAGCAATGTTATACACAGCCCAATGTGACAGCGTAACACGCCCAAGTAATGTTACACACAGCCCAATGTGACAGTGTAACACGTCCAAGCAATGTTACACACAGCCCAATGTGACAGCGTAACACGCCCAAGCAATGTTACACACAGCCCAATGTGACAGCGTAACACGCCCAAGCAATGTTACACACAGCCCAATGTGACAGCGTAACACGCCCAAGCAATGTTACACACAGCCCAATGTGACAGCGTAACACGCCCAAGCAATGTTACACACAGCCCAATGTGACAGCGTAACACGCCCAAGCAATGTTACACACAGCCCAATGTGACAGCGTAACACGCCCAAGCAATGTTACACACAGCCCAATGTGACAGTGTAACACGTCCAAGCAATGTTACATACAGCCCAATGTGACAGTGTAACACGTCCAAGCAATGTTACACACAGCCCAATGTGACAGTGTAACACGTCCAAGCAATGCTACACACAGCCCAATGTGACAGCGTAACACGCCCAAGCAATGTTACACACAGCCCAATGTGACAGCGTAACACGCCCAAGCAATGTTACACACAGCCCAATGTGACAGTGTAATACGTCCAAGCAATGTTATACACAGCCCAATGTGACAGCGTAACACGCCCAAGCAATGTTACACACAGCTCAATGTGACAGCGTAACACGCCCAAGCAATGTTACACACAGCCCAATGTGACAGCGTAACACGCCCAAGCAATGTTACACACAGCCCAATGTGACAGCGTAACACGCCCAAGCAATGTTACACACAGCCCAATGTGACAGTGTAACACGCCCAAGCAATGTTACACACAGCCCAATGTGACAGTGTAACACGTCCAAGCAATGTTACACACAGCCCAATGTGACAGCGTAACACGCCCAAGCAATGTTACACACAGCCCAATGTGACAGCGTAACACGCCCAAGCAATGTTACACACAGCCCAATGTGACAGCGTAACACGCCCAAGCAATGTTACACACAGCCCAATGTGACAGCGTAACACGTCCAAGCAATGTTACACACAGCCCAATGTGACAGCGTAACACGCCCAAGCAATGTTACACACAGCCCAATGTGACAGCGTAACACGCCCAAGCAATGTTACACACAGCCCAATGTGACAGCGTAACACGCCCAAGCAATGTTACACACAGCCCAATGTGACAGTGTAACACGTCCAAGCAATGTTACACACAGCCCAATGTGACAGTGTAACACGTCCAAGCAATGTTACACACAGCCCAATGTGACAGTGTAACACGCCCAAGCAATGTTACACACAGCCCAATGTGACAGTGTAACACGCCCAAGCAATGTTACACACAGCCCAATGTGACAGCGTAACACGCCCAAGCAATGTTACACACAGCCCAATGTGACAGCGTAACACGCACAAGCAATGTTACACACAGCCCAATGTGACAGCGTAACACGCCCAAGCAATGTTACACACAGCCCAATGTGACAGCGTAACACGCCCAAGCAATGTTATACACAGCCCAATGTGACAGCGTAACACGCCCAAGCAATGTTACACACAGCCCAATGTGACAGCGGAACACGTCCAAGCAATGTTACACACAGCCCAATGTGACAGTGTAACACGTCCAAGCAATGCTACACACAGCCCAATGTGACAGCGTAACACGCCCAAGCAATGTTACACACAGCCCAATGTGACAGTGTAACACGTCCAAGCAATGTTATACACAGCCCAATGTGACAGCGTAACAGGTCCAAGCAATGTTACACACAGCCCAATGTGACAGCGGAACAGGTCCAAGCAATGTTACACACAGCCCAATGTGACAGCGTAAGACGCCCAAGCAATGTTACACACAGCCCAATGTGACAGCGTAACACGCCCAAGCAATGTTACACACAGCCCAATGTGACAGCGTAACACGTCCAAGCAATGTTACACACAGCCCAATGTGACAGCGTAACACGCCCAAGCAATGTTACACACAGCCCAATGTGACAGCGTAACACGCCCAAGCAATGTTACACACAGCCCAATGTGACAGCGTAACACGCCCAAGCAATGTTACACACAGCCCAATGTGACAGTGTAACACGTCCAAGCAATGTTACACACAGCCCAATGTGACAGTGTAACACGTCCAAGCAATGTTACACACAGCCCAATGTGACAGTGTAACACGCCCAAGCAATGTTACACACAGCCCAATGTGACAGTGTAACACGCCCAAGCAATGTTACACACAGCCCAATGTGACAGCGTAACACGCCCAAGCAATGTTACACACAGCCCAATGTGACAGCGTAACACGCCCAAGCAATGTTACACACAGCCCAATGTGACAGCGTAACACGCCCAAGCAATGTTACACACAGCCCAATGTGACAGCGTAACACGCCCAAGCAATGTTATACACAGCCCAATGTGACAGTGTAACACGTCCAAGCAATGTTACACACAGCCCAATGTGACAGTGTAACACGCCCAAGCAATGTTACACACAGCCCAATGTGACAGCGTAACACGCCCAAGCAATGTTACGCACAGCCCAATGTGACAGCGTAACACGCCCAAGCAATGTTACACACAGCCCAATGTGACAGCGTAACACGTCCAAGCAATGTTACACACAGCCCAATGTGACAGTGTAACACGTCCAAGCAATGTTACACACAGCCCAATGTGACAGTGTAACACGCCCAAGCAATGTTACACACAGCCCAATGTGACAGCGTAACACGTCCAAGCAATGTTACACACAGCCCAATGTGACAGCGTAACACGCCCAAGCAATGTTATACACAGCTCAATGTGACAGCGGAACACGCCCAAGCAATGTTACACACAGCCCAATGTGACAGTGTAATACGTCCAAGCAATGTTATACACAGCCCAATGTGACAGTGTAACATGCCCAAGCAATGTTACACACAGCCCAATGTGACAGTGTAACACGCCCAAGCAATGTTACACACAGCCCAATGTGACAGTGTAACACGCCCAAGCAATGTTACACACAGCCCAATGTGACAGCGTAACACGTCCAAGCAATGTTACACACAGCCCAATGTGACAGTGTTACACGCCCAAGCAATGTTACACACAGCCCAATGTGACAGTGTAACACGCCCAAGCAATGTTACACACAGCCCAATGTGACAGCGTAACACGCCCAAGCAATGTTATACACAGCCCAATGTGACAGCGTAACACGCCCAAGCAATGTTACACACAGCCCAATGTGACAGTGTAACACGTCCAAGCAATGTTACACACAGCCCAATGTGACAGCGTAACACGCCCAAGCAATGTTACACACAGCCCAATGTGACAGCGTAACACGCCCAAGCAATGTTACACACAGCCCAATGTGACAGCGTAACACGCCCAAGCAATGTTATACACAGCCCAATGTGACAGCGTAACACGCCCAAGCAATGTTACACACAGCCCAATGTGACAGCGTAACACGCCCAAGCAATGTTACACACAGCCCAATGTGACAGTGTAACACGCCCAAGCAATGCTACACACAGCCCAATGTGACAGCGTAACACGCCCAAGCAATGCTACACACAGCCCAATGTGACAGCGTAACACGCCCAAGCAATGTTACACACAGCCCAATGTGACAGCGTAACACGCCCAAGCAATGCTACACACAGCCCAATGTGACAGCGTAACACGTCCAAGCAATGTTATACACAGCCCAATGTGACAGCGTAACACGCCCAAGCAATGTTATACACAGCCCAATGTGACAGTGTAACACGTCCAAGCAATGTTACACACAGCCCAATGTGACAGCGTAACACGCCCAAGCAATGTTACACACAGCCCAATGTGACAGCGTAACACGTCCAAGCAATGTTACACACAGCCCAATGTGACAGCGTAACACGCCCAAGCAATGTTACACACAGCCCAATGTGACAGCGTAACACGCCCAAGCAATGTTACACACAGCCCAATGTGACAGCGGAACACGCCAAAGCAATGTTACACACAGCTCAATGTGACAGTGTAACACGCCCAAGCAATGTTACACACAGCCCAATGTGACAGTGTAACACGCCCAAGCAATGTTACACACAGCCCAATGTGACAGCGTAACACGTCCAAGCAATGTTACACACAGCCCAATGTGACAGCGTAACACGTCCAAGCAATGTTACACACAGCCCAATGTGACAGCGTAACACGCCCAAGCAATGTTATACACAGCCCAATGTGACAGTGTAACACGTCCAAGCAATGTTACACACAGCCCAATGTGACAGCGTAACACGCCCAAGCAATGTTACACACAGCCCAATGTGACAGCGGAACACGCCCAAGCAATGTTACACACAGCCCAATGTGACAGCGTAACACGTCCAAGCAATGTTACACACAGCCCAATGTGACAGTGTAACACGCCCAAGCAATGTTACACACAGCCCAATGTGACAGCGTAACACGCCCAAGCAATGTTACACACAGCCCAATGTGACAGCGTAACACGCCCAAGCAATGTTACACACAGCCCAATGTGACAGTGTAACACGTCCAAGCAATGTTATACACAGCCCAATGTGACAGTGTAACACGCCCAAGCAATGTTACACACAGCCCAATGTGACAGTGTAACACGCCCAAGCAATGTTACACACAGCCCAATGTGACAGTGTAACACGTCCAAGCAATGTTACACACAGCCCAATGTGACAGTGTAACACGTCCAAGCAATGTTACACACAGCCCAATGTGACAGTGTAACACGTCCAAGCAATGTTACACACAGCCCAATGTGACAGTGCAACACGCCCAAGCAATGTTACACACAGCCCAATGTGACAGTGTAACACGTCCAAGCAATGCTACACACAGCCCAATGTGACAGCGTAACACGTCCAAGCAATGTTACACACAGCCCAATGTGACAGCGTAACACGCCCAAGCAATGTTATACACAGCCCAATGTGACAGCGTAACACGCCCAAGCAATGTTATACACAGCCCAATGTGACAGTGTAACACGTCCAAGCAATGTTACACACAGCCCAATGTGACAGTGTAACACGCCCAAGCAATGTTACACACAGCCCAATGTGACAGTGTAACACGCCCAAGCAATGTTACACACAGCCCAATGTGACAGTGTAACACGTCCAAGCAATGTTACACACAGCCCAATGTGACAGCGGAACACGCCCAAGCAATGTTACACACAGCCCAATGTGACAGCGGAACACGCCCAAGCAATGTTACACACAGCCCAATGTGACAGTGTAACACGCCCAAGCAATGTTACACACAGCCCAATGTGACAGCGTAACACGTCCAAGCAATGTTACACACAGCCCAATGTGACAGCGTAACACGTCCAAGCAATGTTACACACAGCCCAATGTGACAGCGTAACACGCCCAAGCAATGTTACACACAGCCCAATGTGACAGCGTAACAAGTCCAAGCAATGTTACACACAGCCCAATGTGACAGCGTAACACGTCCAAGCAATGTTACACACAGCCCAATGTGACAGCGTAACACGCCCAAGCAATGTTACACACAGCCCAATGTGACAGCGTAACACGCCCAAGCAATGTTACACACAGCCCAATGTGACAGTGTAACACGCCCAAGCAATGTTACACACAGCCCAATGTGACAGTGTAACACGTCCAAGCAATGTTACACACAGCCCAATGTGACAGTGTAACACGTCCAAGCAATGTTATACACAGCCCAATGTGACAGTGTAACACGCCCAAGCAATGTTACACACAGCCCAATGTGACAGTGTAACACGCCCAAGCAATGTTACACACAGCCCAATGTGACAGCGTAACACGCCCAAGCAATGTTACACACAGCCCAATGTGACAGTGTAACACGCCCAAGCAATGTTACACACAGACCAATGTGACAGCGTAACACGGCCAAGCAATGTTACACACAGCCCAATGTGACAGTGTAACACGCCCAAGCAATGTTACACACAGCCCAATGTGACAGTGTAACACGCCCAAGCAATGTTATACACAGCCCAATGTGACAGTGTAACACGCCCAAGCAATGTTACACACAGCCCAATGTGACAGTGTAACACGTCCAAGCAATGTTACACACAGCCCAATGTGACAGTGTAACACGCCCAAGCAATGTTACACACAGCCCAATGTGACAGTGTAACACGCCCAAGCAATGTTACACACAGCCCAATGTGACAGCGTAACACGTCCAAGCAATGTTATACACAGCCCAATGTGACAGCGTAACACGTCCAAGCAATGTTACACACAGCCCAATGTGACAGCGGAACACGCCCAAGCAATGTTACACACAGCCCAATGTGACAGCGTAACACATCCAAGCAATGTTACACACAGCCCAATGTGACAGCGTAACACGCCCAAGCAATGTTACACACAGCCCAATGTGACAGCGGAACACGCCCAAGCAATGTTACACACAGCCCAATGTGACAGCGTAACACGTCCAAGCAATGCTACACACAGCCCAATGTGACAGCGTAACACGCCCAAGCAATGCTACACACAGCCCAATGTGACAGCGTAACACGTCCAAGCAATGTTACACACAGCCCAATGTGACAGCGTAACACGCCCAAGCAATGTTACACACAGCCCAATGTGACAGCGTAACACGCCCAAGCAATGTTACACACAGCCCAATGTGACAGCGTAACACGCCCAAGCAATGTTACACACAGCCCAATGTGACAGCGTAACACGTCCAAGCAATGTTATACACAGCCCAATGTGACAGCGTAACACGTCCAAGCAATGTTACACACAGCCCAATGTGACAGTGTAACACGCCCAAGCAATGTTACACACAGCCCAATGTGACAGTGTAACACGCCCAAGCAATGTTACACACAGCCCAATGTGACAGTGTAACACGCCCAAGCAATGTTACACACAGCCCAATGTGACAGCGTAACACGCCCAAGCAATGTTACACACAGCCCAATGTGACAGCGTAACACGCCCAAGCAATGTTACACACAGCCCAATGTGACAGTGTAACACGTCCAAGCAATGTTACACACAGCCCAATGTGACAGCGTAACACGCCCAAGCAATGTTATACACAGCCCAATGTGACAGCGTAACACGCCCAAGCAATGTTACACACAGCCCAATGTGACAGCGTAACACGCCCAAGCAATGTTACACACAGTCCAATGTGACAGCGTAACACGTCCAAGCAATGTTATATACTGCCCAATGTGACAGTGTAACACGCCCAAGCAATGTTACACACAGCCCAATGTGACAGTGTAACATGCCCAAGCAATGTTACACACAGCCCAATGTGACAGCGGAACACGCCCAAGCAATGTTACACACAGCCCAATGTGACAGTGTAACACGCCCAAGCAATGTTACACACAGCCCAATGTGACAGTGTAACACGCCCAAGCAATGTTACACACAGCCCAATGTGACAGCGGAACATGCCCAAGCAATGTTACACACAGCCCAATGTGACAGCGTAACACGCCCAAGCAATGTTACACACAGCCCAATGTGACAGCGTAACACGCCCAAGCAATGTTACACACAGCCCAATGTGACAGTGTAACACGCCCAAGCAATGTTACACACAGCCCAATGTGACAGTGTTACACGCCCAAGCAATGTTACACACAGCCCAATGTGACAGCGTAACACGCCCAAGCAATGTTACACACAGCCCAATGTGACAGCGGAACACGCCCAAGCAATGTTACACACAGCCCAATGTGACAGCGTAACACGCCCAAGCAATGTTACACACAGCCCAATGTGACAGCGTAACACGCCCAAGCAATGTTACACACAGCCCAATGTGACAGCGTAACACGCCCAAGCAATATTACATACAGTCCAATGTGACAGTGTAACACGCCCAAGCAATGTTATACACAGCCCAAGGTGACAGCGTAACACGCCCAAGCAATGTTACACACAGCCCAATGTGACAGCGTAACACGCACAAGCAATGTTACACACAGCCCAATGTGACAGTGTAACACGTCCAAGCAATGTTACACACAGCCCAATGTGACAGCGGAACACGCCCAAGCAATGTTACACACAGCCCAATGTGACAGCGTAACACGCCCAAGCAATTTTACACACAGCCCAATGTGACAGTGTAACACGCCCAAGCAATGTTACACACAGCCCATTGTGACAGTGTAACACGCCCAAGCAATGTTATACACAGCCCAATGTGACAGCGTAACACGCCCAAGCAATGTTACACACAGCCCAATGTGACAGTGTAACACGCCCAAGCAATGTTACACACAGCCCAATGTGACAGCGTAACACGCCCAAGCAATGTTACACACAGCCCAATGTGACAGTGTAACACGCCCAAGCAATGTTACACACAGCCCAATGTGACAGCGTAACACGCCCAAGCAATGTTACACACAGCCCAATGTGACAGCGTAACACGTCCAAGCAATGTTACACACAGCCCAATGTGACAGTGTAACACGTCCAAGGAATGTTACACACAGCCCAATGTGACAGTGTAACACGCCCAAGCAATGTTACACACAGCCCAATGTGACAGTGTAACACGCCCAAGCAATGTTACACACAGCCCAATGTGACAGTGTAACACGTCCAAGCAATGTTACACACAGCCCAATGTGACAGCGTAACACGCCCAAGCAATGTTACACACAGCCCAATGTGACAGCGTAACACGCCCAAGCAATGTTACACACAGCCCAATGTGACAGCGGAACACGCCCAAGCAATGTTACACACAGCCCAATGTGACAGTGTAACACGCCCAAGCAATGTTACACACAGCCCAATGTGACAGTGTAACACGTCCAAGCAATGTTACACACAGCCCAATGTGACAGTGTAACACGTCCAAGCAATGTTACACACAGCCCAATGTGACAGCGTAACACGTCCAAGCAATGTTACACACAGCCCAATGTGACAGCGTAACACGTCCAAGCAATGTTACACACAGCCCAATGTGACAGCGTAACACGCCCAAGCAATGTAACACACAGCCCAATGTGACAGCGTAACACGCCCAAGCAATGTTACACACAGCCCAATGTGACAGTGTAACACGCCCAAGCAATGTTACACACAGCCCAATGTGACAGCGTAACACGTCCAAGCAATGTTACACACAGCCCAATGTGACAGCGTAACACGCCCAAGCAATGTTACACACAGCCCAATGTGACAGTGTAACACGCCCAAGCAATGTTACACACAGCCCAATGTGACAGCGTAACACGCCCAAGCAATGTTACACACAGCCCAATGTGACAGTGTAACACGCCCAAGCAATGTTACACACAGCCCAATGTGACAGCGTAACACGCCCAAGCAATGTTACACACAGCCCAATGTGACAGCGTAACACGTCCAAGCAATGTTACACACAGCCCAATGTGACAGTGTAACACGTCCAAGGAATGTTACACACAGCCCAATGTGACAGTGTAACACGCCCAAGCAATGTTACACACAGCCCAATGTGACAGTGTAACACACCCAAGCAATGTTACACACAGCCCAATGTGACAGTGTAACACGTCCAAGCAATGTTACACACAGCCCAATGTGACAGCGTAACACACCCAAGCAATGTTACACACAGCCCAATGTGACAGCGTAACACGCCCAAGCAATGTTACACACAGCCCAATGTGACAGCGGAACACGCCCAAGCAATGTTACACACAGCCCAATGTGACAGTGTAACACGCCCAAGCAATGCTACACACAGCCCAATGTGACAGCGTAACACGCCCAAGCAATGTTACACACAGCCCAATGTGACAGTGTAACACGTCCAAGCAATGTTATACACAGCCCAATGTGACAGCGTAACACGTCCAAGCAATGTTACACACAGCCCAATGTGACAGCGTAACACGCCCAAGCAATGTTACACACAGCCCAATGTGACAGCGTAACACGCCCAAGCAATGTTACACACAGCCCAATGTGACAGCGTAACACGTCCAAGCAATGTTACACACAGCCCAATGTGACAGCGTAACACGCCAAAGCAATGTTACACACAGCCCAATGTGACAGCTTAACACGCCCAAGCAATGTTACACACAGCCCAATGTGACAGCGTAACACGCCCAAGCAATGTTACACACAGCCCAATGTGACAGCGTAACACGCCCAAGCAATGTTATACACAGCCCAATGTGACAGCGTAACACGCCCAAGCAATGTTACACACAGCCCAATGTGACAGTGTAACACGTCCAAGCAATGTTACACACAGCCCAATGTGACAGCGTAACACGCCCAAGCAATGTTACACACAGCCCAATGTGACAGCGTAACACGTCCAAGCAATGTTACACACAGCCCAATGTGACAGTGTAACACGTCCAAGCAATGTTACACACAGCCCAATGTGACAGCGTAACACGTCCAAGCAATGTTACACACAGCCCAATGTGACAGCGTAACACGTCCAAGCAATGTTACACACAGCCCAATGTGACAGCGTAACACGCCCAAGCAATGTTACACACAGCCCAATGTGACAGCGTAACACGCCCAAGCAATGCTACACACAGCCCAATGTGACAGCGTAACACGCCCAAGCAATGTTATACACAGCCCAATGTGAGTGTAACACGTCCAAGCAATGTTACACACAGCCCAATGTGACAGTGTAACACGTCCAAGCAATGTTACACACAGCCCAATGTGACAGCGTAACACGCCCAAGCAATGTTACACACAGCCCAATGTGACAGCGTAACACGCCCAAGCAATGTTACACACAGCCCAATGTGACAGCGTAACACGCCCAAGCAATGCTACACACAGCCCAATGTGACAGCGTAACACGCCCAAGCAATGTTACATACAGCCCAATGTGACAGCGTAACACGCCCAAGCAATGTTACACACAGCCCAATGTGACAGCGTAACACGTCCAAGCAATGTTACACACAGCCCAATGTGACAGCGGAACACGAACAAGCAATGTTACACACAGCCCAATGTGACAGTGTAACACGCCCAAGCAATGTTACACACAGCCCAAGCAATGTTACACACAGCCCAATGTGACAGCGTAACACGCCCAAGCAATGTTACACACAGCCCAATGTGACAGCGTAACACGCCCAAGCAATGTTACACACAGCCCAATGTGACAGCGTAACACGTCCAAGCAATGTTATACACAGCCCAATGTGACAGAGTAACACGTCCAAGCAATGTTACACACAGCCCAATGTGACAGAGTAACACGTCCAAGCAATGTTACACACAGCCCAATGTGACAGCGTAACACGCCCAAGCAATGTTACACACAGCCCAATGTGACAGTGTAACACGCCCAAGCAATGTTACACACAGCCCAATGTGACAGCGTAACACGCCCAAGCAATGTTACACACAGCCCAATGTGACAGCGTAACACGCCAAAGCAATGTTATACACAGCCCAATGTGACAGCGTAACACGCCCAAGCAATGTTACACACAGCCCAATGTGACAGCGGAACACGCCCAAGCAATGTTACACACAGCCCAATGTGACAGCGTAACACGTCCAAGCAATGTTACACACAGTCCAATGTGACAGTGTAACACGTCCAAGCAATGTTACACACAGCCCAATGTGACAGCGGAACACGCCCAAGCAATGTTACACACAGCCCAATGTGACAGCGTAACACGTCCAAGCAATGTTACACACAGCCCAATGTGACAGCGTAACACGCCCAAGCAATGTTACACACAGCCCAATGTGACAGCGTAACACGCCCAAGCAATGTTACACACAGCCCAATGTGACAGCGTAACACGCCCAAGCAATGTTATACACAGTCCAATGTGACAGCGTAACACGTCCAAGCAATGTTACACACAGCCCAATGTGACAGTGTAACACGCCCAAGCAATGTTACACACAGCCCAATGTGACAGCGTAACACGCCCAAGCAATGTTACACACAGCCCAATGTGACAGTGTAACACGCCCAAGCAATGTTACACACAGCCCAATGTGACAGCGTAACACGCCCAAGCAATGTTACACACAGCCCAATGTGACAGCGTAACACGCCCAAGCAATGTTACACACAGCCCAATGTGACAGTGTAACACGCCCAAGCAATGTTACACACAGCCCAATGTGACAGCGTAACACGCCCAAGCAATGTTACACACAGCCCAATGTGAAACCGTAACACGCCCAAGCAATGTTACACACAGCCCAATGTGAAACCGTAACACGCCCAAGCAATGTTACACACAGCCCAATGTGACAGCGTAACACGCCCAAGCAATGTTACACACAGCCCAATGTGACAGTGTAACACGCCCAAGCAATGTTACACACAGCCCAATGTGACAGCGTAACACGCCCAAGCAATGTTACACACAGCCCAATGTGAAACCGTAACACGCCCAAGCAATGTTACACACAGCCCAATGTGACAGCGTAACACGCCCAAGCAATGTTACACACAGCCCAATGTGACAGCGTAACACGCCCAAGCAATGTTACACACAGCCCAATGTGACAGCGTAACACGCCCAAGCAATGTTACACACAGCCCAATGTGACAGCGTAACACGCCCAAGCAATGTTACACACAGCCCAATGTGACAGCGTAACACGTCCAAGCAATGTTACACACAGCCCAATGTGACAGAGTAACACGTCCAAGCAATGTTACACACAGCCCAATGTGACAGTGTAACACGCCCAAGCAACGTTACACACAGCCCAATGTGACAGCGTAACACGTCCAAGCAATGTTACACACAGCCCAATGTGACAGCGGAACACGCCCAAGCAATGTTACACACAGCCCAATGTGACAGCGGAACACGCCCAAGCAATGTTACACACAGCCCAATGTGACAGTGTAACACGTCCAAGCAATGTTATACACAGTCCAGTGTGACAGCGTAACACGTCCAAGCAATGTTACACACAGCCCAATGTGACAGTGTAACAAGCCCAAGCAATGTTACACACAGCCCAATGTGACAGCGTAACACGCCCAAGCAATGTTACACACA
Organism: Ascaphus truei; assembly: GCF_040206685.1. Taxonomy (NCBI): domain Eukaryota; kingdom Metazoa; phylum Chordata; class Amphibia; order Anura; family Ascaphidae; genus Ascaphus; species Ascaphus truei. The sequence goes on along the minus strand of NC_134487.1, from coordinate 97,807,431 downwards.
GCCCAATGTGACAGTGTAACACGCCCAAGCAATGTTACACACAGCCCAATGTGACAGCGTAACACGCCCAAGCAATGTTACACACAGCCCAATGTGACAGCGTAACACGTCCAAGCAATGTTACACACAGCCCAATGTGACAGCGTAACACGCCCAAGCAATGTTACACACAGCCCAATGTGACAGCGTAACACGTCCAAGCAATGTTACACACAGCCCAATGTGACAGTGTAACACGTCCAAGCAATGTTACACACAGCCCAATGTGACAGTGTAACACGTCCAAGCAATGTTACACACAGCCCAATGTGACAGCGTAACACGTCCAAGCAATGTTACACACAGCCCAATGTGACAGAGTAACACGTCCAAGCAATGTTACACACAGCCCAATGTGACAGTGTAACACGCCCAAGCAATGTTACACACAGCCCAATGTGACAGCGTAACACGTCCAAGCAATGTTACACACAGCCCAATGTGACAGCGGAACACGCCCAAGCAATGTTACACACAGCCCAATGTGACAGTGTAACACGCCCAAGCAATGTTACACACAGCCCAATGTGACAGCGTAACACGCCCAAGCAATGTTACACACAGCCCAATGTGACAGCGTAACACGCCCAAGCAATGTTACACACAGCCCAATGTGACAGCGGAACACGCCCAAGCAATGTTACACACAGCCCAATGTGACAGAGTAACACGCCCAAGCAATGTTACACACAGCCCAATGTGACAGCGTAACACACCCAAGCAATGTTACACACAGCCCAATGTGACAGCGGAACACGCCCAAGCAATGTTACACACAGCCCAATGTGACAGCGTAACACGCCCAAGCAATGTTACACACAGCCCAATGTGACAGCGTAACACACCCAAGCAATGTTACACACAGCCCAATGTGACAGTGTAACACGTCCAAGCAATGTTACACACAGCCCAATGTGACAGCGGAACACGCCCAAGCAATGTTACACACAGCCCAATGTGACAGCGTAACACGTCCAAGCAATGTTATACACAGCCCAATGTGACAGCGTAACACGCCCAAGCAATGTTACACACAGCCCAATGTGACAGCGGAACACGCCCAAGCAATGTTACACACAGCCCAATGTGACAGCGGAACACGCCCAAGCAATGTTACACACAGCCCAATGTGACAGTGTAACACGTCCAAGCAATGTTACACACAGCCCAATGTGACAGCGGAACACGCCCAAGCAATGTTACACACAGCCCAATGTGACAGCGTAACACGCCCAAGCAATGTTACACACAGCCCAATGTGACAGCGGAACACGCCCAAGCAATGTTACACACAGCCCAATGTGACAGCGTAACATGCCCAAGCAATGTTACACACAGCCCAATGTGACAGCGTAACACGTCCAAGCAATGTTATACACAGCCCAATGTGACAGTGTAACACGTCCAAGCAATGTTACATACAGTCTAATGTGACAGCGGAACACGCCCAAGCAATGTTACACACAGCCCAATGTGATAGTGTAACACGTCCAAGCAATGTTACATACAGTCTAATGTGACAGCGGAACACGCCCAAGCAATGTTATACACAGCCCAATGTGACAGTGTAACACGCCCAAGCAATGTTACACACAGCCCAATGTGACAGTGTAACACGCCCAAGCAATGTTACACACAGCCCAATGTGACAGAGTAACACGCCCAAGCAATGTTACACACAGCCCAATGTGACAGCGTAACACGTCCAAGCAATGTTACACACAGCCCAATGCGACAGCGTAACACGCCCAAGCAATGTTACACACAGCCCAATGTGACAGCGTAACACGCCCAAGCAATGTTACACACAGCCCAATGTGACAGCGTAACACGCCCAAGCAATGTTACACACAGCCCAATGTGACAGCGGAACACGCCCAAGCAATGTTACACACAGCCCAATGTGACAGAGTAACACGCCCAAGCAATGTTACACACAGCCCAATGTGACAGCGTAACACACCCAAGCAATGTTACACACAGCCCAATGTGACAGCGGAACACGCCCAAGCAATGTTACACACAGCCCAATGTGACAGCGTAACACGCCCAAGCAATGTTACACACAGCCCAATGTGACAGCGTAACACACCCAAGCAATGTTACACACAGCCCAATGTGACAGTGTAACACGTCCAAGCAATGTTACACACAGCCCAATGTGACAGCGGAACACGCCCAAGCAATGTTACACACAGCCCAATGTGACAGCGTAACACGTCCAAGCAATGTTATACACAGCCCAATGTGACAGCGTAACACGCCCAAGCAATGTTACACACAGCCCAATGTGACAGCGGAACACGCCCAAGCAATGTTACACACAGCCCAATGTGACAGCGGAACACGCCCAAGCAATGTTACACACAGCCCAATGTGACAGTGTAACACGTCCAAGCAATGTTACACACAGCCCAATGTGACAGCGGAACACGCCCAAGCAATGTTACACACAGCCCAATGTGACAGCGTAACACGCCCAAGCAATGTTACACACAGCCCAATGTGACAGCGGAACACGCCCAAGCAATGTTACACACAGCCCAATGTGACAGCGTAACATGCCCAAGCAATGTTACACACAGCCCAATGTGACAGCGTAACACGTCCAAGCAATGTTATACACAGCCCAATGTGACAGTGTAACACGTCCAAGCAATGTTACATACAGTCTAATGTGACAGCGGAACACGCCCAAGCAATGTTACACACAGCCCAATGTGATAGTGTAACACGTCCAAGCAATGTTACATACAGTCTAATGTGACAGCGGAACACGCCCAAGCAATGTTATACACAGCCCAATGTGACAGTGTAACACGCCCAAGCAATGTTACACACAGCCCAATGTGACAGTGTAACACGCCCAAGCAATGTTACACACAGCCCAATGTGACAGAGTAACACGCCCAAGCAATGTTACACACAGCCCAATGTGACAGCGTAACACGTCCAAGCAATGTTACACACAGCCCAATGCGACAGCGTAACACGCCCAAGCAATGTTACACAAAGCCCAATGTGACAGCGTAACACGCCCAAGCAATGTTACACACAGCCCAATGTGACAGTGTAACACGCCCAAGCAATGTTACACACAGCCCAATGTGACAGTGTAACACGCCCAAGCAATGTTACACACAGCCCAATGTGACAGTGTAACACGTCCAAGCAATGTTACACACAGCCCAATGTGACAGTGTAACACGCCCAAGCAATGTTACACACAGCCCAATGTGACAGTGTAACACGCCCAAGCAATGTTACACACCGCCCAATGTGACAGCGTAACACGTCCAAGCAATGTTACACACTGCCCAATGTGACAGCGTAACACGCCCAAGCAATGTTACACACAGCCCAATGTGACAGTGTAACACGTCCAAGCAATGTTATACACAGCCCAATGTGACAGTGTAACACGCCCAAGCAATGTTACACACAGCCCAATGTGACAGCGTAACACGCCCAAGCAATATTACACACAGCCCAATGTGACAGCGGAACACGCCCAAGCAATGTTACACACAGCCCAATGTGACAGTGTAACACGCCCAAGCAATGTTACACACAGCCCAATGTGACAGTGTAACACGCCCAAGCAATGTTATACACAGCCCAATGTGACAGCGTAACACGCCCAAGCAATGTTATACACAGCCCAATGTGACAGCGGTACACGCCCAAGCAATGTTATACACAGCCCAATGTGACAGCGGAACACGTCCAAGCAATGTTACACACAGCCCAATGTGACAGCGTAACACGCCCAAGCAATGTTACACACAGCCCAATGTGACAGCGTAACACGCCCAAGCAATGTTACACACAGCCCAATGTGACAGCGTAACACGCCCAAGCAATGCTACACACAGCCCAATGTGACAGTGTAACACGTCCAAGCAATGTTACACACAGCCCAATGTGACAGCGTAACACGCCCAAGCAATGTTACACACAGCCCAATGTGACAGCGGAACACGCCCAAGCAATGTTACACACAGCCCAATGTGACAGCGTAACACGCCCAAGCAATGTTACACACAGCCCAATGTGACAGTGTAACACGCCCAAGCAATGTTACACACAGCCCAATGTGACAGAGTAACACGTCCAAGCAATGTTACACACAGCCCAATGTGACAGCGTAACACGCCCAAGCAATGTTACACACAGCCCAATGTGACAGCGTAACACGCCCAAGCAATGCTACACACAGCCCAATGTGACAGTGTAACACGTCCAAGCAATGTTACACACAGCCCAATGTGACAGTGTAACACGTCCAAGCAATGTTACACACAGCCCAATGTGACAGTGTAACACGCCCAAGCAATGTTACACACAGCCCAATGTGACAGAGTAACACGTCCAAGCAATGTTACACACAGCCCAATGTGACAGCGTAACACGCCCAAGCAATGTTACACACAGCCCAATGTGACAGTGTAACACGCCCAAGCAATGTTACACACAGCCCAATGTGACAGCGTAACACGCCCAAGCAATGTTATACACAGTCCAATGTGACAGCGTAACACGCCCAAGCAATGTTACACACAGCCCAATGTGACAGCGGAACACGCCCAAGCAATGTTACACACAGCCCAATGTGACAGCGTAACACGCCCAAGCAATGTTACACACAGCCCAATGTGACAGCGTAACACGCCCAAGCAATGTTACACACAGCCCAATGTGACAGCGTAACACGCCCAAGCAATGCTACACACAGCCCAATGTGACAGCGTAACACGTCCAAGCAATGTTACACACAGCCCAATGTGACAGCGTAACACGCCCAAGCAATGTTACACACAGCCCAATGTGACAGCGTAACACGTCCAAGCAATGTTACACACAGCCCAATGTGACAGTGTAACACGTCCAAGCAATGTTACACACAGCCCAATGTGACAGTGTAACACGCCCAAGCAATGTTACACACAGCCCAATGTGACAGTGTAACACGCCCAAGCAATGTTACACACAGCCCAATGTGACAGTGTAACACGCCCATGCAATGTTACACACAGCCCAATGTGACAGCGTAACACGCCCAAGCAATGTTACACACAGCCCAATGTGACAGTGTAACACGCCCAAGCAATGTTACACACAGCCCAATGTGACAGTGTAACACGTCCAAGCAATGCTACACACAGCCCAATGTGACAGTGTAACACGCCCAAGCAATGTTACACACAGCCCAATGTGACAGTGTAACACGCCCAAGCAATGTTACACACAGCCCAATGTGACAGTGTAACACGTCCAAGCAATGTTATACACAGCCCAATGTGACAGTGTAACACGTCCAAGCAATGTTATACACAGCCCAATGTGACAGCGTAACACGCCCAAGCAATGCTACACACAGCCCAATGTGACAGCGTAACACGCCCAAGCAATGTTACACACAGCCCAATGTGACAGCGTAACACGCCCAAGCAATGTTACACACAGCCCAATGTGACAGCGTAACACGCCCAAGCAATGTTACACACAGCCCAATGTGACAGCGTAACACGCCCAAGCAATGTTACACACAGCCCAATGTGACAGCGGAACACGTCCAAGCAATGTTACACACAGCCCAATGTGACAGCGTAACACGCCCAAGCAATGTTACACACAGCCCAATGTGACAGTGTAACACGCCCAAGCAATGTTACACACAGCCCAATGTGACAGCGTAACACGCCCAAGCAATGTTACACACAGCCCAATGTGACAGCGTAACACGCCCAAGCAATGTTACACACAGCCCAATGTGACAGTGTAACACGTCCAAGCAATGTTACACACAGCCCAATGTGACAGTGTAACACGTCCAAGCAATGTTACACACAGTCCAATGTGACAGCGTAACACGCCCAAGCAATGTTACACACAGCCCAATGTGACAGCGTAACACGCCCAAGCAATGTTACACACAGCCCAATGTGACAGCGTAACACACCCAAGCAATGTTACACACAGCCCAATGTGACAGTGTAACACGTCCAAGCAAATGTTACACACAGCCCAATGTGACAGCGGAACACGCCCAAGCAATGTTACACACAGCCCAATGTGACAGCGTAACACGTCCAAGCAATGTTATACACAGCCCAATGTGACAGCGTAACACGCCCAAGCAATGTTACACACAGCCCAATGTGACAGCGGAACACACCCAAGCAATGTTACACACAGCCCAATGTGACAGCGTAACACGCCCAAGCAATGTTACACACAGCCCAATGTGACAGTGTAACACGTCCAAGCAATGTTAAACACAGCCCAATGTGACAGCGGAACACGCCCAAGCAATGTTACACACAGCCCAATGTGACAGCGTAACACGCCCAAGCAATGTTACACACAGCCCAATGTGACAGCGGAACACGCCCAAGCAATGTTACACACAGCCCAATGTGACAGCGTAACATGCCCAAGCAATGTTACACACAGCCCAATGTGACAGCGTAACACGTCCAAGCAATGTTATACACAGCCCAATGTGACAGTGTAACACCTCCAAGCAATGTTACATACAGTCTAATGTGACAGCGGAACACGCCCAAGCAATGTTACACACAGCCCAATGTGATAGTGTAACACGTCCAAGCAATGTTACATACAGTCTAATGTGACAGCGGAACACGCCCAAGCAATGTTATACACAGCCCAATGTGACAGTGTAACACGCCCAAGCAATGTTACACACAGCCCAATGTGACAGTGTAACACGCCCAAGCAATGTTACACACAGCCCAATGTGACAGAGTAACACGCCCAAGGAATGTTACACACAGCCCAATGTGACAGCGTAACACGTCCAAGCAATGTTACACACAGCCCAATGCGACAGCGTAACACGCCCAAGCAATGTTACACACAGCCCAATGTGACAGCGTAACACGCCCAAGCAATGTTACACACAGCCCAATGTGACAGTGTAACACGCCCAAGCAATGTTACACACAGCCCAATGTGACAGTGCAACACGCCCAAGCAATGTTACACACAGCCCAATGTGACAGCGTAACACACCCAAGCAATGTTACACACAGCCCAATGTGACAGTGTAACACGCCCAAGCAATGTTACACACAGCCCAATGTGACAGTGTAACAAGCCCAAGCAATGTTACACACCGCCCAATGTGACAGCGTAACACGTCCAAGCAATGTTACACACTGCCCAATGTCACAGCGTAACACGCCCAAGCAATGTTACACACAGCCCAATGTGACAGTGTAACACGTCCAAGCAATGTTATACACAGCCCAATGTGACAGTGTAACACGCCCAAGCAATGTTACACACAGCCCAATGTGACAGCGTAACACGCCCAAGCAATATTACACACAGCCCAATGTGACAGCGGAACACGCCCAAGCAATGTTACACACAGCCCAATGTGACAGTGTAACACGCCCAAGCAATGTTACACACAGCCCAATGTGACAGTGTAACACGCCCAAGCAATGTTATACACAGCCCAATGTGACAGCGTAACACGCCCAAGCAATGTTATACACAGCCCAATGTGACAGCGGTACACGCCCAAGCAATGTTATACACAGCCCAATGTGACAGCGGAACACGTCCAAGCAATGTTACACACAGCCCAATGTGACAGCGTAACACGCCCAAGCAATGTTACACACAGCCCAATGTGACAGCGTAACACGCCCAAGCAATGTTACACACAGCCCAATGTGACAGCGTAACACGCCCAAGCAATGCTACACACAGCCCAATGTGACAGTATAACACGTCCAAGCAATGTTACACACAGCCCAATGTGACAGCGTAACACGTCCAAGCAATGTTACACACAGCCCAATGTGACAGCGTAACACGCCCAAGCAATGTTACACACAGCCCAATGTGACAGCGGAACACGCCCAAGCAATGTTACACACAGCCCAATGTGACAGTGTAACACGCCCAAGCAATGTTACACACAGCCCAATGTGACAGAGTAACACGTCCAAGCAATGTTACACACAGCCCAATGTGACAGCGTAACACGCCCAAGCAATGTTACACACAGCCCAATGTGACAGCGTAACACGCCCAAGCAATGCTACACACAGCCCAATGTGACAGTGTAACACGTCCAAGCAATGTTACACACAGCCCAATGTGACAGTGTAACACGCCCAAGCAATGTTATACACAGCCCAATGTGACAGTGTAACACGCCCAAGCAATGTTACACACAGCCCAATGTGACAGAGTAACACGTCCAAGCAATGTTACACACAGCCCAATGTGACAGTGTAACACGCCCAAGCAATGTTACACACAGCCCAATGTGACAGAGTAACACGTCCAAGCAATGTTACACACAGCCCAATGTGACAGCGTAACACGCCCAAGCAATGTTACACACAGCCCAATGTGACAGCGGAACACGCCCAAGCAATGTTACACACAGCCCAATGTGACAGCGTAACACGCCCAAGCAATGTTATACACAGTCCAATGTGACAGCGTAACACGCCCAAGCAATGTTACACACAGCCCAATGTGACAGCGGAACACGCCCAAGCAATGTTACACACAGCCCAATGTGACAGCGTAACACGCCCAAGCAATGTTACACACAGCCCAATGTGACAGCGTAACACGCCCAAGCAATGTTACACACAGCCCAATGTGACAGCGTAACACGCCCAAGCAATGCTACACACAGCCCAATGTGACAGCGTAACACGTCCAAGCAATGTTACACACAGCCCAATGTGACAGCGTAACACGCCCAAGCAATGTTACACACAGCCCAATGTGACAGCGTAACACGTCCAAGCAATGTTACACACAGCCCAATGTGACAGTGTAACACGTCCAAGCAATGTTACACACAGCCCAATGTGACAGTGTAACACGCCCAAGCAATGTTACACACAGCCCAATGTGACAGTGTAACACGCCCAAGCAATGTTACACACAGCCCAATGTGACAGTGTAACACGCCCATGCAATGTTACACACAGCCCAATGTGACAGCGTAACACGCCCAAGCAATGTTACACACAGCCCAATGTGACAGTGTAACACGCCCAAGCAATGTTACACACAGCCCAATGTGACAGTGTAACACGTCCAAGCAATGCTACACACAGCCCAATGTGACAGTGTAACACGCCCAAGCAATGTTACACACAGCCCAATGTGACAGTGTAACACGCCCAAGCAATGTTACACACAGCCCAATGTGACAGTGTAACACGTCCAAGCAATGTTATACACAGCCCAATGTGACAGTGTAACACGTCCAAGCAATGTTATACACAGCCCAATGTGACAGCGTAACACGCCCAAGCAATGCTACACACAGCCCAATGTGACAGCGTAACACGCCCAAGCAATGTTACACACAGCCCAATGTGACAGCGTAACACGCCCAAGCAATGTTACACACAGCCCAATGTGACAGCGTAACACGCCCAAGCAATGTTACACACAGCCCAATGTGACAGCGGAACACGTCCAAGCAATGTTACACACAGCCCAATGTGACAGCGTAACACGCCCAAGCAATGTTACACACAGCCCAATGTGACAGTGTAACACGCCCAAGCAATGTTACACACAGCCCAATGTGACAGCGTAACACGCCCAAGCAATGTTACACACAGCCCAATGTGACAGCGTAACACGCCCAAGCAATGTTACACACAGCCCAATGTGACAGTGTAACACGTCCAAGCAATGCTACACACAGCCCAATGTGACAGTGTAACACGTCCAAGCAATGTTACACACAGTCCAATGTGACAGCGTAACACGCCCAAGCAATGTTACACACAGCCCAATGTGACAGAGTAACACGTCCAAGCAATGTTATACACAGCCCAATGTGACAGTGTAACACGCCCAAGCAATGTTACACACAGCCCAATGTGACAGCGTAACACGCCCAAGCAATGTTACACACAGCCCAATGTGACAGCGGAACACGCCCAAGCAATGTTACACACAGCCCAATGTGACAGCGTAACACGCCCAAGCAATGTTACACACAGCCCAATGTGACAGCGTAACACGCCCAAGCAATGTTACACACAGCCCAATGTGACAGCGGAACACGTCCAAGCAATGTTACACACAGCCCAATGTGACAGCGTAACACGCCCAAGCAATGTTACACACAGCCCAATGTGACAGCGTAACACGCCCAAGCAATGTTACACACAGCCCAATGTGACAGCGGAACACGCCCAAGCAATGTTACACACAGCCCAATGTGACAGCGGAACACGTCCAAGCAATGTTACACACAGCCCAATGTGACAGCGCAACACGTCCAAGCAATGTTACACACAGCCCAATGTGACAGTGTAACACGCCCAAGCAATGTTACACACAGCCCAATGTGACAGCGGAACACGCCCAAGCAATGTTACACACAGCCCAATGTGACAGCGGAACACGCCCAAGCAATGTTACACACAGCCCAATGTGACAGCGTAACACGCCCAAGCAATGTTACACACAGCCCAATGTGACAGCGTAACACGCCCAAGCAATGTTACACACAGCCCAATGTGACAGCGGAACACGTCCAAGCAATGTTACACACAGCCCAATGTGACAGCGTAACACGCCCAAGCAATGTTACACACAGCCCAATGTGACAGCGTATCACGCCCAAGCAATGTTACACACAGCCCAATGTGACAGCGTAACACGCCCAAGCAATGTTACACACAGCCCAATGTGACAGCGTAACACGCCCAAGCAATGTTACACACAGCCCAATGTGACAGCGTAACACGCCCAAGCAATGTTACACACAGCCCAATGTGACAGCGTAACACGTCCAAGCAATGTTACACACAGCCCAATGTGACAGAGTAACACGTCCAAGCAATGCTACACACAGCCCAATGTGACAGCGTAACACGTCCAAGCAATGTTACACACAGCCCAATGTGACAGTGTAACACGCCCAAGCAATGTTACACACAGCCCAATGTGACAGTGTAACACGCCCAAGCAATGTTACACACAGCCCAATGTGACAGCGTAACACGTCCAAGCAATGTTACACACAGCCCAATGTGACAGTGTAACACGCCCAAGCAATATTACACACAGCCCAATGTGACAGTGTAACACGCCCAAGCAATGTTACACACAGCCCAATGTGACAGGGTAACACGCCCAAGCAATGTTACACACAGCCCAATGTGACAGCGTAACACGCCCAAGCAATGTTACACACAGCCCAATGTGACAGTGTAACACGCCCAAGCAATGTTACACACAGCCCAATGTGACAGTGTAACACGCCCAAGCAATGTTACACACAGCCCAATGTGACAGTGTAACACGCCCAAGCAATGTTACACACAGCCCAATGTGACAGCGTAACACGCCCAAGCAATGTTATACACAGCCCAATGTGACAGCGTAACACGCCCAAGCAATGTTACACACAGCCCAATGTGACAGCGTAACACGTCCAAGCAATGTTACACACAGCCCAATGTGACAGTGTAACACGCCCAAGCAATGTTATACACAGCCCAATGTGACAGTGTAACACGCCCAAGCAATGTTACACACAGCCCAATGTGACAGTGTAACACGTCCAAGCAATGTTACACACAGCCCAATGTGACAGTGTAACACGTCCAAGCAATGCTACACACAGCCCAATGTGACAGCGTAACACGCCCAAGCAATGTTACACACAGCCCAATGTGACAGCGTAACACGCCCAAGCAATGTTACACACAGCCCAATGTGACAGAGTAACACGCCCAAGCAATGTTACACACAGCCCAATGTGACAGCGTAACACGTCCAAGCAATGTTACACACAGCCCAATGCGACAGCGTAACACGCCCAAGCAATGTTACACACAGCCCAATGTGACAGCGTAACACGCCCAAGCAATGTTACACACAGCCCAATGTGACAGTGTAACACGCCCAAGCAATGTTACACACAGCCCAATGTGACAGTGTAACACGCCCAAGCAATGTTACACACAGCCCAATGTGACAGTGTAACACGTCCAAGCAATGTTACACACAGCCCAATGTGACAGTGTAACACGCCCAAGCAATGTTACACACAGCCCAATGTGACAGTGTAACACGCCCAAGCAATGTTACACACCGCCCAATGTGACAGCGTAACACGTCCAAGCAATGTTACACACTGCCCAATGTGACAGCGTAACACGCCCAAGCAATGTTACACACAGCCCAATGTGACAGTGTAACACGTCCAAGCAATGTTATACACAGCCCAATGTGACAGTGTAACACGCCCAAGCAATGTTACACACAGCCCAATGTGACAGCGTAACACGCCCAAGCAATATTACACACAGCCCAATGTGACAGCGGAACACGCCCAAGCAATGTTACACACAGCCCAATGTGACAGTGTAACACGCCCAAGCAATGTTACACACAGCCCAATGTGACAGTGTAACACGCCCAAGCAATGTTATACACAGCCCAATGTGACAGCGTAACACGCCCAAGCAATGTTATACACAGCCCAATGTGACAGCGGTACACGCCCAAGCAATGTTATACACAGCCCAATGTGACAGCGGAACACGTCCAAGCAATGTTACACACAGCCCAATGTGACAGCGTAACACGCCCAAGCAATGTTACACACAGCCCAATGTGACAGCGTAACACGCCCAAGCAATGTTACACACAGCCCAATGTGACAGCGTAACACGCCCAAGCAATGCTACACACAGCCCAATGTGACAGTATAACACGTCCAAGCAATGTTACACACAGCCCAATGTGACAGCGTAACACGTCCAAGCAATGTTACACACAGCCCAATGTGACAGCGTAACACGCCCAAGCAATGTTACACACAGCCCAATGTGACAGCGGAACACGCCCAAGCAATGTTACACACAGCCCAATGTGACAGCGTAACACGCCCAAGCAATGTTACACACAGCCCAATGTGACAGTGTAACACGCCCAAGCAATGTTACACACAGCCCAATGTGACAGAGTAACACGTCCAAGCAATGTTACACACAGCCCAATGTGACAGCGTAACACGCCCAAGCAATGTTACACACAGCCCAATGTGACAGCGTAACACGCCCAAGCAATGCTACACACAGCCCAATGTGACAGTGTAACACGTCCAAGCAATGTTACACACAGCCCAATGTGACAGTGTAACACGCCCAAGCAATGTTATACACAGCCCAATGTGACAGTGTAACACGCCCAAGCAATGTTACACACAGCCCAATGTGACAGAGTAACACGTCCAAGCAATGTTACACACAGCCCAATGTGACAGTGTAACACGCCCAAGCAATGTTACACACAGCCCAATGTGACAGAGTAACACGTCCAAGCAATGTTACACACAGCCCAATGTGACAGCGTAACACGCCCAAGCAATGTTACACACAGCCCAATGTGACAGTGTAACACGCCCAAGCAATGTTACACACAGCCCAATGTGACATCGTAACACGCCCAAGCAATGTTATACACAGTCCAATGTGACAGCGTAACACGCCCAAGCAATGTTACACACAGCCCAATGTGACATCGTAACACGCCCAAGCAATGTTATACACAGTCCAATGTGACAGCGTAACACGCCCAAGCAATGTTACACACAGCCCAATGTGACAGTGTAACACGCCCAAGCAATGCTACACACAGCCCAATGTGACAGTGTAACACGCCCAAGCAATGTTACACACAGCCCAATGTGACAGCGGAACACGCCCAAGCAATGTTACACACAGCCCAATGTGACAGCGTAACACGCCCAAGCAATGTTACACACAGCCCAATGTGACAGCGTAACACGCCCAAGCAATGTTACACACAGCCCAATGTGACAGCGTAACACGCCCAAGCAATGCTACACACAGCCCAATGTGACAGCGTAACACGTCCAAGCAATGTTACACACAGCCCAATGTGACAGCGTAACACGCCCAAGCAATGTTACACACAGCCCAATGTGACAGCATAACACGTCCAAGCAATGTTACACACAGCCCAATGTGACAGTGTAACACGTCCAAGCAATGTTACACACAGCCCAATGTGACAGTGTAACACGCCCAAGCAATGTTACACACAGCCCAATGTGACAGTGTAACACGCCCAAGCAATGTTACACACAGCCCAATGTGACAGTGTAACACGCCCATGCAATGTTACACACAGCCCAATGTGACAGCGTAACACGCCCAAGCAATGTTACACACAGCCCAATGTGACAGTGTAACACGCCCAAGCAATGTTACACACAGCCCAATGTGACAGTGTAACACGTCCAAGCAATGCTACACACAGCCCAATGTGACAGTGTAACACGCCCAAGCAATGTTACACACAGCTCAATGTGACAGTGTAACACGCCCAAGCAATGTTACACACAGCCCAATGTGACAGTGTAACACGTCCAAGCAATGTTATACACAGCCCAATGTGACAGTGTAACACGTCCAAGCAATGTTATACACAGCCCAATGTGACAGCGTAACACGCCCAAGCAATGCTACACACAGCCCAATGTGACAGCGTAACACGCCCAAGCAATGTTACACACAGCCCAATGTGACAGCGTAACACGCCCAAGCAATGTTACACACAGCCCAATGTGACAGCGTAACACGCCCAAGCAATGTTACACACAGCCCAATGTGACAGCGGAACACGTCCAAGCAATGTTACACACAGCCCAATGTGACAGCGTAACACGCCCAAGCAATGTTACACACAGCCCAATGTGACAGTGTAACACGCCCAAGCAATGTTACACACAGCCCAATGTGACAGCGTAACACGCCCAAGCAATGTTACACACAGCCCAATGTGACAGCGTAACACGCCCAAGCAATGTTACACACAGCCCAATGTGACAGTGTAACACGTCCAAGCAATGTTACACACAGCCCAATGTGACAGTGTAACACGTCCAAGCAATGTTACACACAGTCCAATGTGACAGCGTAACACGCCCAAGCAATGTTACACACAGCCCAATGTGACAGAGTAACACTTCCAAGCAATGTTATACACAGCCCAATGTGACAGTGTAACACGTCCAAGCAATGCTACACACAGCCCAATGTGACAGCGTAACACGCCCAAGCAATGTTACACACAGCCCAATGTGACAGCGTAACACGCCCAAGCAATGTTACACACAGCCCAATGTGACAGCGTAACACGCCCAAGCAATGTTACACACAGCCCAATGTGACAGCGTAACACGCCCAAGCAATGTTACACACAGCCCAATGTGACAGCGTAACACGCCCAAGCAATGTTACACACAGCCCAATGTGACAGCGTAACACGCCCAAGCAATGTTACACACAGCCCAATGTGACAGCGTAACACGCCCAAGCAATGTTACACACAGCCCAATGTGACAGCGGAACACGTCCAAGCAATGTTACACACAGCCCAATGTGACAGCGTAACACGCCCAAGCAATGTTACACACAGCCCAATGTGACAGCGTAACACGCCCAAGCAATGTTACACACAGCCCAATGTGACAGCGGAACACGCCCAAGCAATGTTACACACAGCCCAATGTGACAGCGGAACACGTCCAAGCAATGTTACACACAGCCCAATGTGACAGCGCAACACGTCCAAGCAATGTTACACACAGCCCAATGTGACAGTGTAACACGCCCAAGCAATGTTACACACAGCCCAATGTGACAGCGGAACACGCCCAAGCAATGTTACACACAGCCCAATGTGACAGCGGAACACGCCCAAGCAATGTTACACACAGCCCAATGTGACAGCGTAACACGCCCAAGCAATGTTACACACAGCCCAATGTGACAGCGTAACACGCCCAAGCAATGTTACACACAGCCCAATGTGACAGCGTAACACGCCCAAGCAATGCTACACACAGCCCAATGTGACAGCGTAACACGTCCAAGCAATGTTACACACAGCCCAATGTGACAGCGTAACACGCCCAAGCAATGTTACACACAGCCCAATGTGACAGCATAACACGTCCAAGCAATGTTACACACAGCCCAATGTGACAGTGTAACACGTCCAAGCAATGTTACACACAGCCCAATGTGACAGTGTAACACGCCCAAGCAATGTTACACACAGCCCAATGTGACAGTGTAACACGCCCAAGCAATGTTACACACAGCCCAATGTGACAGTGTAACACGCCCATGCAATGTTACACACAGCCCAATGTGACAGCGTAACACGCCCAAGCAATGTTACACACAGCCCAATGTGACAGTGTAACACGCCCAAGCAATGTTACACACAGCCCAATGTGACAGTGTAACACGTCCAAGCAATGCTACACACAGCCCAATGTGACAGTGTAACACGCCCAAGCAATGTTACACACAGCTCAATGTGACAGTGTAACACGCCCAAGCAATGTTACACACAGCCCAATGTGACAGTGTAACACGTCCAAGCAATGTTATACACAGCCCAATGTGACAGTGTAACACGTCCAAGCAATGTTATACACAGCCCAATGTGACAGCGTAACACGCCCAAGCAATGCTACACACAGCCCAATGTGACAGCGTAACACGCCCAAGCAATGTTACACACAGCCCAATGTGACAGCGTAACACGCCCAAGCAATGTTACACACAGCCCAATGTGACAGCGTAACACGCCCAAGCAATGTTACACACAGCCCAATGTGACAGCGGAACACGTCCAAGCAATGTTACACACAGCCCAATGTGACAGCGTAACACGCCCAAGCAATGTTACACACAGCCCAATGTGACAGTGTAACACGCCCAAGCAATGTTACACACAGCCCAATGTGACAGCGTAACACGCCCAAGCAATGTTACACACAGCCCAATGTGACAGCGTAACACGCCCAAGCAATGTTACACACAGCCCAATGTGACAGTGTAACACGTCCAAGCAATGTTACACACAGCCCAATGTGACAGTGTAACACGTCCAAGCAATGTTACACACAGTCCAATGTGACAGCGTAACACGCCCAAGCAATGTTACACACAGCCCAATGTGACAGAGTAACACTTCCAAGCAATGTTATACACAGCCCAATGTGACAGTGTAACACGCCCAAGCAATGTTACACACAGCCCAATGTGACAGCGTAACACGCCCAAGCAATGTTACACACAGCCCAATGTGACAGCGTAACACGCCCAAGCAATGTTACACACAGCCCAATGTGACAGCGTAACACGCCCAAGCAATGTTACACACAGCCCAATGTGACAGCGTAACACGCCCAAGCAATGTTACACACAGCCCAATGTGACAGCGGAACACGTCCAAGCAATGTTACACACAGCCCAATGTGACAGCGTAACACGCCCAAGCAATGTTACACACAGCCCAATGTGACAGCGTAACACGCCCAAGCAATGTTACACACAGCCCAATGTGACAGCGGAACACGCCCAAGCAATGTTACACACAGCCCAATGTGACAGCGGAACACGTCCAAGCAATGTTACACACAGCCCAATGTGACAGCGCAACACGTCCAAGCAATGTTACACACAGCCCAATGTGACAGTGTAACACGCCCAAGCAATGTTACACACAGCCCAATGTGACAGCGGAACACGCCCAAGCAATGTTACACACAGCCCAATGTGACAGCGGAACACGCCCAAGCAATGTTACACACAGCCCAATGTGACAGCGTAACACGCCCAAGCAATGTTACACACAGCCCAATGTGACAGCGTAACACGCCCAAGCAATGTTACACACAGCCCAATGTGACAGCGGAACACGTCCAAGCAATGTTACACACAGCCCAATGTGACAGCGTAACACGCCCAAGCAATGTTACACACAGCCCAATGTGACAGCGTATCACGCCCAAGCAATGTTACACACAGCCCAATGTGACAGCGTAACACGCCCAAGCAATGTTACACACAGCCCAATGTGACAGCGTAACACGCCCAAGCAATGTTACACACAGCCCAATGTGACAGCGTAACACGCCCAAGCAATGTTACACACAGCCCAATGTGACAGCGTAACACGTCCAAGCAATGTTACACACAGCCCAATGTGACAGCGTAACACGTCCAAGCAATGTTACACACAGCCCAATGTGACAGCGTAACACGCCCAAGCAATGTTACACACAGCCCAATGTGACAGAGTAACACGTCCAAGCAATGCTACACACAGCCCAATGTGACAGCGTAACACGTCCAAGCAATGTTACACACAGCCCAATGTGACAGTGTAACACGCCCAAGCAATGTTACACACAGCCCAATGTGACAGTGTAACACGCCCAAGCAATGTTACACACAGCCCAATGTGACAGCGTAACACGTCCAAGCAATGTTACACACAGCCCAATGTGACAGTGTAACACGCCCAAGCAATATTACACACAGCCCAATGTGACAGTGTAACACGCCCAAGCAATGTTACACACAGCCCAATGTGACAGTGTAACACGCCCAAGCAATGTTACACACAGCCCAATGTGACAGCGTAACACGCCCAAGCAATGTTACACACAGCCCAATGTGACAGTGTAACACGCCCAAGCAATGTTACACACAGCCCAATGTGACAGTGTAACACGCCCAAGCAATGTTACACACAGCCCAATGTGACAGTGTAACACGCCCAAGCAATGTTACACACAGCCCAATGTGACAGCGTAACACGCCCAAGCAATGTTATACACAGCCCAATGTGACAGCGTAACACGCCCAAGCAATGTTACACACAGCCCAATGTGACAGCGTAACACGTCCAAGCAATGTTACACACAGCCCAATGTGACAGTGTAACACGCCCAAGCAATGTTATACACAGCCCAATGTGACAGTGTAACACGCCCAAGCAATGTTACACACAGCCCAATGTGACAGTGTAACACGTCCAAGCAATGTTACACACAGCCCAATGTGACAGTGTAACACGTCCAAGCAATGCTACACACAGCCCAATGTGACAGCGTAACACGCCCAAGCAATGTTACACACAGCCCAATGTGACAGCGTAACACGCCCAAGCAATGTTACACACAGCCCAATGTGACAGCGGAACACGCCCAAGCAATGTTACACACAGCCCAATGTGACAGTGTAACCCGCCCAAGCAATGTTACACACAGCCCAATGTGACAGCGTAACACGCCCAAGCAATGTTACACACAGCCCAATGTGACAGCGTAACACGCCCAAGCAATGTTACACACAGCCCAATGTGACAGCGTAACACGTCCAAGCAATGTTACATACAGCCCAATGTGACAGCGTAACACGTCCAAGCAATGTTATACACAGCCCAATGTGACAGCGGAACACGCCCAAGCAATGTTACATACAGCCCAATGTGACAGCGTAACACGTCCAAGCAATGTTACATACAGCCCAATGTGACAGCGTAACACGTCCAAGCAATGTTATACACAGCCCAATGTGACAGCGGAACACGCCCAAGCAATGTTACACACAGCCCAATGTGACAGTGTAACACGCCCAAGCAATGTTACACACAGCCCAATGTGACAGCGTAACACGCCCAAGCAATGTTACACACAGCCCAATGTGACAGCGTAACACGCCCAAGCAATGTTACACACAGCCCAATGTGACAGCGGAACACGCCCAAGCAATGTTACACACAGCCCAATGTGACAGCGGAACACGTCCAAGCAATGTTACACACAGCCCAATGTGACAGCGCAACACGTCCAAGCAATGTTACACACAGCCCAATGTGACAGTGTAACACGCCCAAGCAATGTTACACACAGCCCAATGTGACAGCGGAACACGCCCAAGCAATGTTACACACAGCCCAATGTGACAGCGGAACACGCCCAAGCAATGTTACACACAGCCCAATGTGACAGCGTAACACGCCCAAGCAATGTTACACACAGCCCAATGTGACAGCGTAACACGCCCAAGCAATGTTACACACAGCCCAATGTGACAGCGGAACACGTCCAAGCAATGTTACACACAGCCCAATGTGACAGCATAACACGCCCAAGCAATGTTACACACAGCCCAATGTGACAGCGTAACACGCCCAAGCAATGTTACACACAGCCCAATGTGACAGCGTAACACGCCCAAGCAATGTTACACACAGCCCAATGTGACAGCGTAACACACCCAAGCAATGTTACACACAGCCCAATGTGACAGCGTAACACGCCCAAGCAATGTTACACACAGCCCAATGTGACAGCGTAACACGTCCAAGCAATGTTACACACAGCCCAATGTGACAGAGTAACACGTCCAAGCAATGCTACACACAGCCCAATGTGACAGCGTAACACGTCCAAGCAATGTTACACACAGCCCAATGTGACAGTGTAACACGCCCAAGCAATGTTACACACAGCCCAATGTGACAGTGTAACACGCCCAAGCAATATTACACACAGCCCAATGTGACAGTGTAACACGCCCAAGCAATGTTACACACAGCCCAATGTGACAGTGTAACACGCCCAAGCAATGTTACACACAGCCCAATGTGACAGCGTAACACGCCCAAGCAATGTTACACACAGCCCAATGTGACAGTGTAACACGCCCAAGCAATGTTACACACAGCCCAATGTGACAGTGTAACACGCCCAAGCAATGTTACACACAGCCCAATGTGACAGTGTAACACGCCCAAGCAATGTTACACACAGCCCAATGTGACAGCGTAACACGCCCAAGCAATGTTATACACAGCCCAATGTGACAGCGTAACACGCCCAAGCAATGTTACACACAGCCCAATGTGACAGCGTAACACGTCCAAGCAATGTTACACACAGCCCAATGTGACAGTGTAACACGCCCAAGCAATGTTATACACAGCCCAATGTGACAGTGTAACACGCCCAAGCAATGTTACACACAGCCCAATGTGACAGTGTAACACGTCCAAGCAATGTTACACACAGCCCAATGTGACAGTGTAACACGTCCAAGCAATGCTACACACAGCCCAATGTGACAGCGTAACACGCCCAAGCAATGTTACACACAGCCCAATGTGACAGCGTAACACGCCCAAGCAATGTTACACACAGCCCAATGTGACAGCGGAACACGCCCAAGCAATGTTACACACAGCCCAATGTGACAGTGTAACACGCCCAAGCAATGTTACACACAGCCCAATGTGACAGCGTAACACGCCCAAGCAATGTTACACACAGCCCAATGTGACAGCGTAACACGCCCAAGCAATGTTACACACAGCCCAATGTGACAGCGTAACACGTCCAAGCAATGTTACATACAGCCCAATGTGACAGCGTAACACGTTCAAGCAATGTTATACACAGCCCAATGTGACAGCGGAACACGCCCAAGCAATGTTACACACAGCCCAATGTGACAGTGTAACACGCCCAAGCAATGTTACACACAGCCCAATGTGACAGTGTAACACGCCCAAGCAATGTTACACACAGCCCAATGTGACAGTGTAACACGCCCAAGCAATGTTACACACAGCCCAATGTGACAGTGTAACACGCCCAAGCAATGTTACACACAGCCCAATGTGACAGTGTAACACGTCCAAGCAATGCTACACACAGCCCAATGTGACAGTGTAACACGCCCAAGCAATGTTACACACAGCCCAATGTGACAGCGTAACACGCCCAAGCAATGTTACACACAGCCCAATGTGACAGCGTAACACGTCCAAGCAATGTTACACACAGCCCAATGTGACAGCGTAACACGTCCAAGCAATGTTATACACAGCCCAATGTGACAGCGTAACACGCCCAAGCAATGTTACACACAGCCCAATGTGACAGCGTAACACGCCCAAGCAATGTTACACACAGCCCAATGTGACAGCGGAACACGCCCAAGCAATGTTACACACAGCCCAATGTGACAGCGTAACACGCCCAAGCAATGTTACACACAGCCCAATGTGACAGCGTAACACGCCCAAGCAATGTTACACACAGCCCAATGTGACAGTGTAACACGCCCAAGCAATGTTACACACAGCCCAATGTGACAGTGTAACACGCCCAAGCAATGTTACACACAGCCCAATGTGACAGTGTAACACGTCCAAGCAATGTTACACACAGCCCAATGTGACAGTGTAACACGCCCAAGCAATATTACACACAGCCCAATGTGACAGTGTAACACGCCCAAGCAATATTACACACAGCCCAATGTGACAGTGTAACACGCCCAAGCAATGTTACACACAGCCCAATGTGACAGGGTAACACGCCCAAGCAATGTTACACACAGCCCAATGTGACAGCGTAACACGTCCAAGCAATGTTACACACAGCCCAATGTGACAGCGTAACACGCCCAAGCAATGTTACACACAGCCCAATGTGACAGTGTAACACGCCCAAGCAATGTTACACACAGCCCAATGTGACAGTGTAACACGCCCAAGCAATGTTACACACAGCCCAATGTGACAGTGTAACACGTCCAAGCAATGTTACACACAGCCCAATGTGACAGTGTAACACGTCCAAGCAATGTTACACACAGCCCAATGTGACAGCGTAACACGCCCAAGCAATGTTACACACAGCCCAATGTGACAGCGGAACACGCCCAAGCAATGCTACACACAGCCCAATGTGACAGTGTAACACGTCCAAGCAATGTTACACACAGCCCAATGTGACAGCGTAACACGCCCAAGCAATGTTATACACAGCCCAATGTGACAGCGTAACACGCCCAAGCAATGTTACACACAGCCCAATGTGACAGCGTAACACGTCCAAGCAATGTTACACACAGCCCAATGTGACAGTGTAACACGCCCAAGCAATGTTATACACAGACCAATGTGACAGTGTAACACGTCCAAGCAATGTTACACACAGCCCAATGTGACAGAGTAACACGTCCAAGCAATGTTACACACAGCCCAATGTGACAGTGTAACACGCCCAAGCAATGTTACACACAGCCCAATGTGACAGTGTAACACGCCCAAGCAATGTTACACACAGCCCAATGTGACAGCGTAACACGCCCAAGCAATGTTACACACAGCCCAATGTGACAGTGTAACACGCCCAAGCAATGTTACACACAGCCCAATGTGACAGTGTAACACGCCCAAGCAATGTTACACACAGCCCAATGTGACAGTGTAACACGCCCAAGCAATGTTACACACAGCCCAATGTGACAGCGTAACACGCCCAAGCAATGTTATACACAGCCCAATGTGACAGCGTAACACGCCCAAGCAATGTTACACACAGCCCAATGTGACAGCGTAACACGTCCAAGCAATGTTACACACAGCCCAATGTGACAGTTTAACACGCCCAAGCAATGTTATACACAGCCCAATGTGACAGTGTAACACGCCCAAGCAATGTTACACACAGCCCAATGTGACAGTGTAACACGTCCAAGCAATGTTACACACAGCCCAATGTGACAGTGTAACACGTCCAAGCAATGCTACACACAGCCCAATGTGACAGCGTAACACGCCCAAGCAATGTTACACACAGCCCAATGTGACAGCGTAACACGCCCAAGCAATGTTACACACAGCCCAATGTGACAGCGGAACACGCCCAAGCAATGTTACACACAGCCCAATGTGACAGTGTAACACGCCCAAGCAATGTTACACACAGCCCAATGTGACAGCGTAACACGCCCAAGCAATGTTACACACAGCCCAATGTGACAGCGTAACACGCCCAAGCAATGTTACACACAGCCCAATGTGACAGCGTAACACGTCCAAGCAATGTTACATACAGCCCAATGTGACAGCGTAACACGTCCAAGCAATGTTATACACAGCCCAATGTGACAGCGTAACACGCCCAAGCAATGTTACACACAGCCCAATGTGACAGTGTAACACGCCCAAGCAATGTTACACACAGCCCAATGTGACAGTGTAACACGCCCAAGCAATGTTACACACAGCCCAATGTGACAGTGTAACACGCCCAAGCAATGTTACACACAGCCCAATGTGACAGTGTAACACGCCCAAGCAATGTTACACACAGCCCAATGTGACAGTG
This sequence comes from Ascaphus truei, assembly GCF_040206685.1. NCBI lineage: Eukaryota > Metazoa > Chordata > Amphibia > Anura > Ascaphidae > Ascaphus > Ascaphus truei. The sequence continues at coordinate 97,783,334 of NC_134487.1, read as the reverse complement.
TAACACGCCCAAGCAATGTTACACACAGCCCAATGTGACAGCGTAACACGTCCAAGCAATGTTACACACAGCCCAATGTGACAGTGTAACACGTCCAAGCAATGCTACACACAGCCCAATGTGACAGTGTAACACGCCCAAGCAATGTTACACACAGCCCAATGTGACAGCGTAACACGCCCAAGCAATGTTACACACAGCCCAATGTGACAGCGTAACACGTCCAAGCAATGTTACACACAGCCCAATGTGACAGCGTAACACGTCCAAGCAATGTTATACACAGCCCAATGTGACAGCGTAACACGCCCAAGCAATGTTACACACAGCCCAATGTGACAGCGTAACACGCCCAAGCAATGTTACACACAGCCCAATGTGACAGCGGAACACGCCCAAGCAATGTTACACACAGCCCAATGTGACAGCGTAACACGCCCAAGCAATGTTACACACAGCCCAATGTGACAGCGTAACACGCCCAAGCAATGTTACACACAGCCCAATGTGACAGTGTAACACGCCCAAGCAATGTTACACACAGCCCAATGTGACAGTGTAACACGCCCAAGCAATGTTACACACAGCCCAATGTGACAGTGTAACACGTCCAAGCAATGTTACACACAGCCCAATGTGACAGTGTAACACGCCCAAGCAATATTACACACAGCCCAATGTGACAGTGTAACACGCCCAAGCAATATTACACACAGCCCAATGTGACAGTGTAACACGCCCAAGCAATGTTACACACAGCCCAATGTGACAGGGTAACACGCCCAAGCAATGTTACACACAGCCCAATGTGACAGCGTAACACGTCCAAGCAATGTTACACACAGCCCAATGTGACAGCGTAACACGCCCAAGCAATGTTACACACAGCCCAATGTGACAGTGTAACACGCCCAAGCAATGTTACACACAGCCCAATGTGACAGTGTAACACGCCCAAGCAATGTTACACACAGCCCAATGTGACAGTGTAACACGTCCAAGCAATGTTACACACAGCCCAATGTGACAGTGTAACACGTCCAAGCAATGTTACACACAGCCCAATGTGACAGCGTAACACGCCCAAGCAATGTTACACACAGCCCAATGTGACAGTGTAACACGCCCAAGCAATGTTACACACAGCCCAATGTGACAGTGTAACACGCCCAAGCAATGTTACACACAGCCCAATGTGACAGCGTAACACGCCCAAGCAATGTTATACACAGCCCAATGTGACAGCGTAACACGCCCAAGCAATGTTACACACAGCCCAATGTGACAGTGTAACACGCCCAAGCAATGTTATACACAGCCCAATGTGACAGTGTAACACGTCCAAGCAATGTTACACACAGCCCAATGTGACAGAGTAACACGTCCAAGCAATGTTACACACAGCCCAATGTGACAGCGGAACACACCCAAGCAATGTTATACACAGCCCAATGTGACAGCGTAACACGCCCAAGCAATGTTACACACAGCCCAATGTGACAGCGGAACACGCCCAAGCAATGTTACACACAGCCCAATGTGACAGCGTAACACGTCCAAGCAATGTTACACACAGCCCAATGTGACAGCGTAACACGCCCAAGCAATGCTACACACAGCCCAATGTGACAGCGTAACACACCCAAGCAATGTTACACACAGCCCAATGTGACAGCGGAACACGCCCAAGCAATGTTACCCACAGCCCAATGTGACAGTGTAACACGCCCAAGCAATGTTACACACAGCCCAATGTGACAGCGTAACACGCCCAAGCAATGTTATACACAGCCCAATGTGACAGCGTAACACGCCCAAGCAATGTTACACACAGCCCAATGTGACAGCGGAACACGCCCAAGCAATGTTACACACAGCCCAATGTGACAGCGTAACACGTCCAAGCAATGTTACACACAGCCCAATGTGACAGCGTAACACGCCCAAGCAATGCTACACACAGCCCAATGTGACAGCGTAACACACCCAAGCAATGTTACACACAGCCCAATGTGACAGCGGAACACGCCCAAGCAATGTTACCCACAGCCCAATGTGACAGTGTAACACGCCCAAGCAATGTTACGCACAGCCCAATGTGACAGCGTAACACGCCCAAGCAATGCTACACACAGCCCAATGTGACAGCGGAACACGCCCAAGCAATGTTACACACAGCCCAATGTGACAGCGTAACACGTCCAAGCAATGTTACACACAGCCCAATGTGACAGCGTAACACGCCCAAGCAATGCTACACACAGCCCAATGTGACAGCGTAACACACCCAAGCAATGTTACACACAACCCAATGTGACAGCGGAACACGCCCAAGCAATGTTACCCACAGCCCAATGTGACAGCGTAACACGCCCAAGCAATGTTACACACAGCCCAATGTGACAGCGTAACACGCCCAAGCAATGTTACACACAGCCCAATGTGACAGCGTAACACACCCAAGCAATGTTACACACAGCCCAATGTGACAGCGTAACACGCCCAAGCAATGTTACACACAGCCCAATGTGACAGCGTAACACGTCCAAGCAATGTTACACACAGCCCAATGTGACAGAGTAACACGTCCAAGCAATGCTACACACAGCCCAATGTGACAGCGTAACACGTCCAAGCAATGTTACACACAGCCCAATGTGACAGTGTAACACGCCCAAGCAATGTTACACACAGCCCAATGTGACAGTGTAACACGCCCAAGCAATGTTACACACAGCCCAATGTGACAGCGTAACACGTCCAAGCAATGTTACACACAGCCCAATGTGACAGTGTAACACGCCCAAGCAATATTACACACAGCCCAATGTGACAGTGTAACACGCCCAAGCAATGTTACACACAGCCCAATGTGACAGTGTAACACGCCCAAGCAATGTTACACACAGCCCAATGTGACAGCGTAACACGCCCAAGCAATGTTACACACAGCCCAATGTGACAGTGTAACACGCCCAAGCAATGTTACACACAGCCCAATGTGACAGTGTAACACGCCCAAGCAATGTTACACACAGCCCAATGTGACAGTGTAACACGTCCAAGCAATGCTACACACAGCCCAATGTGACAGCGTAACACACCCAAGCAATGTTACACACAGCCCAATGTGACAGCGGAACACGCCCAAGCAATGTTACCCACAGCCCAATGTGACAGTGTAACACGCCCAAGCAATGTTACGCACAGCCCAATGTGACAGCGTAACACGCCCAAGCAATGCTACACACAGCCCAATGTGACAGCGGAACACGCCCAAGCAATGCTACACACAGCCCAATGTGACAGCGTAACACGTCCAAGCAATGTTACACACAGCCCAATGTGACAGCGTAACACGCCCAAGCAATGCTACACACAGCCCAATGTGACAGCGTAACACGTCCAAGCAATGTTACACACAGCCCAATGTGACAGCGTAACACGTCCAAGCAATGTTACACACAGCCCAATGTGACAGCGTAACACGCCCAAGCAATGCTACACACAGCCCAATGTGACAGCGTAACACGCCCAAGCAATGCTACACACAGCCCAATGTGACAGCGTAACACGCCCAAGCAATGCTACACACAGCCCAATGTGACAGCGTAACACGTCCAAGCAATGTTACACACAGCCCAATGTGACAGCGTAACACGCCCAAGCAATGCTACACACAGCCCAATGTGACAGCGTAACACACCCAAGCAATGTTACACACAGCCCAATGTGACAGCGGAACACGCCCAAGCAATGTTACCCACAGCCCAATGTGACAGCGTAACACGCCCAAGCAATGTTACACACAGCCCAATGTGACAGCGTAACACGCCCAAGCAATGTTACACACAGCCCAATGTGACAGCGTAACACACCCAAGCAATGTTACACACAGCCCAATGTGACAGCGTAACACGCCCAAGCAATGTTACACACAGCCCAATGTGACAGCGTAACACGTCCAAGCAATGTTACACACAGCCCAATGTGACAGAGTAACACGTCCAAGCAATGCTACACACAGCCCAATGTGACAGCGTAACACGTCCAAGCAATGTTACACACAGCCCAATGTGACAGTGTAACACGCCCAAGCAATGTTACACACAGCCCAATGTGACAGTGTAACACGCCCAAGCAATGTTACACACAGCCCAATGTGACAGCGTAACACGTCCAAGCAATGTTACACACAGCCCAATGTGACAGTGTAACACGCCCAAGCAATATTACACACAGCCCAATGTGACAGTGTAACACGCCCAAGCAATGTTACACACAGCCCAATGTGACAGTGTAACACGCCCAAGCAATGTTACACACAGCCCAATGTGACAGCGTAACACGCCCAAGCAATGTTACACACAGCCCAATGTGACAGTGTAACACGCCCAAGCAATGTTACACACAGCCCAATGTGACAGTGTAACACGCCCAAGCAATGTTACACACAGCCCAATGTGACAGTGTAACACGCCCAAGCAATGTTACACACAGCCCAATGTGACAGCGTAACACGCCCAAGCAATGTTATACACAGCCCAATGTGACAGCGTAACACGCCCAAGCAATGTTACACACAGCCCAATGTGACAGCGTAACACGTCCAAGCAATGTTACACACAGCCCAATGTGACAGTGTAACACGCCCAAGCAATGTTATACACAGCCCAATGTGACAGTGTAACACGCCCAAGCAATGTTACACACAGCCCAATGTGACAGTGTAACACGTCCAAGCAATGTTACACACAGCCCAATGTGACAGTGTAACACGTCCAAGCAATGCTACACACAGCCCAATGTGACAGCGTAAGACGCCCAAGCAATGTTACACACAGCCCAATGTGACAGCGTAACACGCCCAAGCAATGTTACACACAGCCCAATGTGACAGCGGAACACGCCCAAGCAATGTTACACACAGCCCAATGTGACAGTGTAACACGCCCAAGCAATGTTACACACAGCCCAATGTGACAGCGTAACACGCCCAAGCAATGTTACACACAGCCCAATGTGACAGCGTAACACGCCCAAGCAATGTTACACACAGCCCAATGTGACAGCGTAACACGTCCAAGCAATGTTACATACAGCCCAATGTGACAGCGTAACACGTCCAAGCAATGTTATACACAGCCCAATGTGACAGCGGAACACGCCCAAGCAATGTTACACACAGCCCAATGTGACAGTGTAACACGCCCAAGCAATGTTACACACAGCCCAATGTGACAGTGTAACACGCCCAAGCAATGTTACACACAGCCCAATGTGACAGTGTAACACGCCCAAGCAATGTTACACACAGCCCAATGTGACAGTGTAACACGCCCAAGCAATGTTACACACAGCCCAATGTGACAGTGTAACACGTCCAAGCAATGCTACACACAGCCCAATGTGACAGTGTAACACGCCCAAGCAATGTTACACACAGCCCAATGTGACAGCGTAACACGCCCAAGCAATGTTACACACAGCCCAATGTGACAGCGTAACACGTCCAAGCAATGTTACACACAGCCCAATGTGACAGCGTAACACGTCCAAGCAATGTTATACACAGCCCAATGTGACAGCGTAACACGCCCAAGCAATGTTACACACAGCCCAATGTGACAGCGTAACACGCCCAAGCAATGTTACACACAGCCCAATGTGACAGCGGAACACGCCCAAGCAATGTTACACACAGCCCAATGTGACAGCGTAACACGCCCAAGCAATGTTACACACAGCCCAATGTGACAGCGTAACACGCCCAAGCAATGTTACACACAGCCCAATGTGACAGTGTAACACGCCCAAGCAATGTTACACACAGCCCAATGTGACAGTGTAACACGCCCAAGCAATGTTACACACAGCCCAATGTGACAGTGTAACACGTCCAAGCAATGTTACATACAGCCCAATGTGACAGTGTAACACGCCCAAGCAATATTACACACAGCCCAATGTGACAGTGTAACACGCCCAAGCAATATTACACACAGCCCAATGTGACAGTGTAACACGCCCAAGCAATGTTACACACAGCCCAATGTGACAGGGTAACACGCCCAAGCAATGTTACACACAGCCCAATGTGACAGCGTAACACGTCCAAGCAATGTTACACACAGCCCAATGTGACAGCGTAACACGCCCAAGCAATGTTACACACAGCCCAATGTGACAGTGTAACACGCCCAAGCAATGTTACACACAGCCCAATGTGACAGTGTAACACGCCCAAGCAATGTTACACACAGCCCAATGTGACAGTGTAACACGTCCAAGCAATGTTACACACAGCCCAATGTGACAGTGTAACACGTCCAAGCAATGTTACACACAGCCCAATGTGACAGCGTAACACGCCCAAGCAATGTTACACACAGCCCAATGTGACAGTGTAACACGCCCAAGCAATGTTACACACAGCCCAATGTGACAGCGTAACACGCCCAAGCAATGTTATACACAGCCCAATGTGACAGCGTAACACGCCCAAGCAATGTTACACACAGCCCAATGTGACAGCGTAACACGTCCAAGCAATGTTACACACAGCCCAATGTGACAGTGTAACACGCCCAAGCAATGTTATACACAGCCCAATGTGACAGTGTAACACGTCCAAGCAATGTTACACACAGCCCAATGTGACAGAGTAACACGTCCAAGCAATGTTACACACAGCCCAATGTGACAGCGGAACACGCCCAAGCAATGTTATACACAGCCCAATGTGACAGCGTAACACGCCCAAGCAATGTTACACACAGCCCAATGTGACAGCGGAACACGCCCAAGCAATGTTACACACAGCCCAATGTGACAGCGTAACACGTCCAAGCAATGTTACACACAGCCCAATGTGACAGCGTAACACGCCCAAGCAATGCTACACACAGCCCAATGTGACAGCGTAACACACCCAAGCAATGTTACACACAGCCCAATGTGACAGCGGAACACGCCCAAGCAATGTTACCCACAGCCCAATGTGACAGTGTAACACGCCCAAGCAATGTTACACACAGCCCAATGTGACAGCGTAACACGCCCAAGCAATGTTATACACAGCCCAATGTGACAGCGTTACACGCCCAAGCAATGTTACACACAGCCCAATGTGACAGCGGAACACGCCCAAGCAATGTTACACACAGCCCAATGTGACAGCGTAACACGTCCAAGCAATGTTACACACAGCCCAATGTGACAGCGTAACACGCCCAAGCAATGTTACACACAGCCCAATGTGACAGTGTAACACGTCCAAGCAATGTTATACACAGCCCAATGTGACAGTGTAACACGTCCAAGCAATGCTACACACAGCCCAATGTGACAGTGTAACACGCCCAAGCAATGTTATACACAGCCCAATGTGACAGTGTAACACGTCCAAGCAATGCTACACACAGCCCAATGTGACAGTGTAACACGTCCAAGCAATGTTATACACAGCCCAATGTGACAGTGTAACACGTCCAAGCAATGTTACACACAGCCCAATGTGACAGTGTAACACGCCCAAGCAATGTTACACACAGCCCAATGTGACAGTGTAACACGTCCAAGCAATGCTACACACAGCCCAATGTGACAGCGTAACACACCCAAGCAATGTTACACACAGCCCAATGTGACAGCGGAACACGCCCAAGCAATGTTACCCACAGCCCAATGTGACAGTGTAACACGCCCAAGCAATGTTACGCACAGCCCAATGTGACAGCGTAACACGCCCAAGCAATGCTACACACAGCCCAATGTGACAGCGGAACACGCCCAAGCAATGTTACACACAGCCCAATGTGACAGCGTAACACGTCCAAGCAATGTTACACACAGCTACACACAGCCCAATGTGACAGCGTAACACGCCCAAGCAATGCTACACACAGCCCAATGTGACAGCGTAACACACCCAAGCAATGTTACACACAGCCCAATGTGACAGCGGAACACGCCCAAGCAATGTTACCCACAGCCCAATGTGACAGCGTAACACGCCCAAGCAATGTTACACACAGCCCAATGTGACAGCGGAACACGCCCAAGCAATGTTACACACAGCCCAATGTGACAGCGTAACACGTCCAAGCAATGTTACACACAGCCCAATGTGACAGCGTAACACGCCCAAGCAATGCTACACACAGCCCAATGTGACAGCGTAACACGCCCAAGCAATGTTATACACAGCCCAATGTGACAGCGTAACACGCCCAAGCAATGTTACACACAGCCCAATGTGACAGCGGAACACGCCCAAGCAATGTTACACACAGCCCAATGTGACAGCGTAACACGTCCAAGCAATGTTACACACAGCCCAATGTGACAGCATAACACGCCCAAGCAATGCTACACACAGCCCAATGTGACAGCGTAACACACCCAAGCAATGTTACACACAGCCCAATGTGACAGCGGAACACGCCCAAGCAATGTTACCCACAGCCCAATGTGACAGTGTAACACGCCCAAGCAATGTTACACACAGCCCAATGTGACAGCGTAACACGCCCAAGCAATGCTACACACAGCCCAATGTGACAGCGTAACACGCCCAAGCAATGTTACACACAGCCCAATGTGACAGCGTAACACGCCCAAGCAATGTTACACACAGCCCAATGTGACAGCGTAACACGCCCAAGCAATGTTACACACAGCCCAATGTGACAGCGGAACACGCCCAAGCAATGTTACACACAGCCCAATGTGACAGCGTAACACGCCCAAGCAATGTTACACACAGCCCAATGTGACAGCGTAACACGCCCAAGCAATGTTACACACAGCCCAATGTGACAGTGTAACACGCCCAAGCAATGTTACACACAGCCCAATGTGACAGCGTAACACGCCCAAGCAATGTTACACACAGCCCAATGTGACAGCGTAACACGTCCAAGCAATGTTATACACAGCCCAATGTGACAGTGTAACACGTCCAAGCAATGTTACATACAGTCTAATGTGACAGCGGAACACGCCCAAGCAATGTTAAACACAGCCCAATGTGACAGTGTAACACGCCCAAGCAATGCTACACACAGCCCAATGTGACAGTGTAACACGCCCAAGCAATGCTACACACAGCCCAATGTGACAGCGGAACACGCCCAAGCAATGTTACACACAGCCCAATGTGACAGTGTAACACGCCCAAGCAATGTTACACACAGCCCAATGTGACAGCGTAACACGTCCAAGCAATGTTACACACAGCCCAATGTGACAGCGTAACACGCCCAAGCAATGTTACACACAGCCCAATGTGACAGTGTAACACGCCCAAGCAATGTTACACACAGCCCAATGTGACAGCGTAACACGCCCAAGCAATGTTACACACAGCCCAATGTGACAGCGTAACACGCCCAAGCAATGTTACACACAGCCCAATGTGACAGCGTAACACGCCCAAGCAATGTTACACACAGCCCAATGTGACAGTGTAACACGTCCAAGCAATGTTACACACCGCCCAATGTGACAGCGTAACACGTCCAAGCAATGTTACACACAGCCCAATGTGACAGCGTAACACGCCCAAGCAATGTTACACACAGCCCAATGTGACAGCGTAACACGCCCAAGCAATGTTACACACAGCCCAATGTGACAGCGTAACACGTCCAAGCAATGTTACACACAGCCCAATGTGACAGTGTAACACGCCCAAGCAATGTTACACACAGCCCAATGTGACAGCGGAACACGCCCAAGCAATGTTACACACAGCCCAATGTGACAGTGTAACACGTCCAAGCAATGTTACACACAGCCCAATGTGACAGCGGAACACGCCCAAGCAATGTTATACACAGCCCAATGTGACAGTGTAACACGCCCAAGCAATGTTACACACAGCCCAATGTGACAGCGGAACACGTCCAAGCAATGTTACACACAGCCCAATGTGACAGTGTAACACGCCCAAGCAATGCTACACACAGCCCAATGTGACAGTGTAACACGCCCAAGCAATGTTACACACAGCCCAATGTGACAGCGGAACACGCCCAAGCAATGTTACACACAGCCCAATGTGACAGCGTAACACGTCCAAGCAATGTTACACACAGCCCAATGTGACAGCGTAACACGTCCAAGCAATGTTACACACAGCCCAATGTGACAGCGTAACACGCCCAAGCAATGTTATACACAGCCCAATGTGACAGCGTAATACGCCCAAGCAATGCTACACACAGCCCAATGTGACAGCGTAACACGCCCAAGCAATGTTACACACAGCCCAATGTGACAGCGTAACACGCCCAAGCAATGCTACACACAGCCCAATGTGACAGCGTAACACGCCCAAGCAATGTTACACACCGCCCAATGTGACAGCGGAACACGTCCAAGCAATGTTACACACAGCCCAATGTGACAGTGTAACACGCCCAAGCAATGTTACACACAGCCCAATGTGACAGCGGAACACGCCCAAGCAATGTTACACACAGCCCAATGTGACAGCGTAACACGCCCAAGCAATGTTACACACAGCCCAATGTGACAGCGTAACACGCCCAAGCAATGTTACACACCGCCCAATGTGACAGCGGAACACGTCCAAGCAATGTTATACACAGCCCAATGTGACAGTGTAACACGTCCAAGCAATGTTACATACAGTCTAATGTGACAGCGGAACACGCCCAAGCAATGTTATACACAGCCCAATGTGACAGTGTAACACGCCCAAGCAATGCTACACACAGCCCAATGTGACAGTGTAACACGCCCAAGCAATGCTACACACAGCCCAATGTGACAGCGGAACACGCCCAAGCAATGTTACACACAGCCCAATGTGACAGTGTAACACGCCCAAGCAATGTTACACACAGCCCAATGTGACAGAGTAACACGCCCAAGCAATGTTACACACAGCCCAATGTGACAGCGTAACACGCCCAAGCAATGTTACACACAGCCCAATGTGACAGCGTAACACGTCCAAGCAATGTTACACACAGCCCAATGTGACAGCGTAACACGCCCAAGCAATGTTACACACAGCCCAATGTGACAGCGTAACACGCCCAAGCAATGTTACACACAGCCCAATGTGACAGTGTAACACGTCCAAGCAATGTTACACACAGCCCAATGTGACAGCGTAACACGTCCAAGCAATGTTACACACAGCCCAATGTGACAGCGTAACACGCCCAAGCAATGTTACACACAGCCCAATGTGACAGCGTAACACGCCCAAGCAATGTTACACACAGCCCAATGTGACAGCGTAACACGTCCAAGCAATGTTACACACAGCCCAATGTGACAGTGTAACACGCCCAAGCAATGTTACACACAGCCCAATGTGACAGCGGAACACGCCCAAGCAATGTTACACACAGCCCAATGTGACAGCGGAACACGCCCAAGCAATGTTATACACAGACCAATGTGACAGTGTAACACGCCCAAGCAATGTTACACACAGCCCAATGTGACAGCGGAACACGTCCAAGCAATGTTACACACAGCCCAATGTGACAGTGTAACACGCCCAAGCAATGCTACACACAGCCCAATGTGACAGTGTAACACGCCCAAGCAATGTTACACACAGCCCAATGTGACAGTGTAACACGCCCAAGCAATGTTACACACAGCCCAATGTGACAGTGTAACACGCCCAAGCAATGTTACACACAGCCCAATGTGACAGCGGAACACGCCCAAGCAATGTTACACACAGCCCAATGTGACAGCGTAACACGTCCAAGCAATGTTACACACAGCCCAATGTGACAGCGGAACACGCCCAAGCAATGTTACACACAGCCCAATGTGACAGCGTAACACGCCCAAGCAATGTTATACACAGCCCAATGTGACAGCGTAATACGCCCAAGCAATGTTACACACAGCCCAATGTGACAGCGTAACACGCCCAAGCAATGCTACACACAGCCCAATGTGACAGCGTAACACGCCCAAGCAATGCTACACACAGCCCAATGTGACAGCGTAACACGCCCAAGCAATGTTACACACAGCCCAATGTGACAGAGTAACACGCCCAAGCAATGTTACACACAGCCCAATGTGACAGCGGAACACGTCCAAGCAATGTTACACACAGCCCAATGTGACAGCGGAACACGTCCAAGCAATGTTACACACCGCCCAATGTGACAGCGGAACACGTCCAAGCAATGTTACACACAGCCCAATGTGACAGTGTAACACGCCCAAGCAATGTTACACACAGCCCAATGTGACAGCGTAACACGCCCAAGCAATGTTACACACAGCCCAATGTGACAGCGGAACACGCCCAAGCAATGTTACACACAGCCCAATGTGACAGCGTAACACGCCCAAGCAATGCTACACACAGCCCAATGTGACAGCGTAACACGCCCAAGCAATGTTACACACAGCCCAATGTGACAGCGGAACACGTCCAAGCAATGTTACACACAGCCCAATGTGACAGCGTAACACGCCCAAGCAATGTTACACACAGCCCAATGTGACAGCGTAACACGCCCAAGCAATGTTACACACAGCCCAATGTGACAGCGGAACAGGTCCAAGCAATGTTACACACAGCCCAATGTGACAGCGTAACACGCCCAAGCAATGTTACACACAGCCCAATGTGACAGCGTAACACGTCCAAGCAATGTTATACACAGCCCAATGTGACAGTGTAACACGCCCAAGCAATGTTACACACAGCCCAATGTGACAGCGTAACACGTCCAAGCAATGTTACACACAGCCCAATGTGACAGCGTAACACGCCCAAGCAATGTTACACACAGCCCAATGTGACAGCGTAACACGTCCAAGCAATGTTATACACAGCCCAATGTGACAGTGTAACACGCCCAAGCAATGTTACACACAGCCCAATGTGACAGCGTAACACGCCCAAGCAATGTTACACACAGCCCAATGTGACAGCGTAACACGTCCAAGCAATGTTATACACAGCCCAATGTGACAGTGTAACACGCCCAAGCAATGTTACACACAGCCCAATGTGACAGCGTAACACGCCCAAGCAATGTTATACACAGCCCAATGTGACAGTGTAACACGCCCAAGCAATGTTACACACAGCCCAATGTGACAGTGTAACACGCCCAAGCAATGTTACACACAGCCCAATGTGACAGCGTAACACGCCCAAGCAATGTTACACACAGCCCAATGTGACAGCGTAACACGCCCAAGCAATGTTACACACAGCCCAATGTGACAGCGTAACACGCCCAAGCAATGCTACACACAGCCCAATGTGACAGCGTAACACGTCCAAGCAATGCTACACACAGCCCAATGTGACAGCGTAACACGTCCAAGCAATGTTACACACAGCCCAATGTGACAGTGTAACACGTCCAAGCAATGTTACACACAGCCCAATGTGACAGTGTAACACGCCCAAGCAATGTTACACACAGCCCAATGTGACAGTGTAACACGCCCAAACAATGTTACACACAGCCCAATGTGACAGCGTAACACGTCCAAGCAATGTTACACACAGCCCAATGTGACAGCGTAACACGCCCAAGCAATGTTACACACAGCCCAATGTGACAGCGTAACACGCCCAAGCAATGTTACACACAGCCCAATGTGACAGCGTAACACGCCCAAGCAATGTTACACACAGCCCAATGTGACAGTGTAACACGCCCAAGCAATGTTACACACAGCCCAATGTGACAGTGTAACACGTCCAAGCAATGCTACACACAGCCCAATGTGACAGTGTAACACGCCCAAGCAATGTTACACACAGCCCAATGTGACAGCGTAACACGCCCAAGCAATGTTACACACAGCCCAATGTGACAGCGGAACACGCCCAAGCAATGTTACACACAGCCCAATGTGACAGCGTAACACGTCCAAGCAATGTTACACACAGCCCAATGTGACAGCGTAACACGTCCAAGCAATGTTACACACAGCCCAATGTGACAGCGTAACACGTCCAAGCAATGTTACACACAGCCCAATGTGACAGTGTAACACGCCCAAGCAATGCTACACACAGCCCAATGTGACAGCGTAACACGTCCAAGCAATGTTACACACAGCCCAATGTGACAGCGTAACACGTCCAAGCAATGTTACACACAGCCCAATGTGACAGTGTAACACGCCCAAGCAATGTTACACACAGCCCAATGTGACAGCGTAACACGTCCAAGCAATGTTACACACAGCCCAATGTGACAGCGGAACACGCCCAAGCAATGTTACACACAGCCCAATGTGACAGCGTAACACGCCCAAGCAATGTTACACACAGCCCAATGTGACAGCGGAACACGCCCAAGCAATGTTACACACAGCCCAATGTGACAGCGTAACACGCCCAAGCAATGTTACACACAGCCCAATGTGACAGCGTAACACGCCCAAGCAATGTTACACACAGCCCAATGTGACAGCGGAACACGCCCAAGCAATGTTACACACAGCCCAATGTGACAGCGTAACACGCCCAAGCAATGTTACACACAGCCCAATGTGACAGCGTAACACGCCCAAGCAATGCTACACACAGCCCAATGTGACAGCGTAACACGCCCAAGCAATGTTACACACAGCCCAATGTGACAGCGTAACACGTCCAAGCAATGTTACACACAGCCCAATGTGACAGCGTAACACGCCCAAGCAATGTTACACACAGCCCAATGTGACAGCGTAACACGCCCAAGCAATGTTACACACAGCCCAATGTGACAGCGGAACACGTCCAAGCAATGTTACACACAGCCCAATGTGACAGCGTAACACGCCCAAGCAATGTTACACACAGCCCAATGTGACAGCGTAACACGTCCAAGCAATGTTATACACAGCCCAATGTGACAGTGTAACACGCCCAAGCAATGTTACACACAGCCCAATGTGACAGCGTAACACGCCCAAGCAATGTTACACACAGCCCAATGTGACAGCGGAACACGTCCAAGCAATGTTACACACAGCCCAATGTGACAGCGTAACACGCCCAAGCAATGTTACACACAGCCCAATGTGACAGCGTAACACGTCCAAGCAATGTTATACACAGCCCAATGTGACAGTGTAACACGCCCAAGCAATGTTACACACAGCCCAATGTGACAGCGTAACACGCCCAAGCAATGTTATACACAGCCCAATGTGACAGTGTAACACGCCCAAGCAATGTTACACACAGCCCAATGTGACAGTGTAACACGCCCAAGCAATGTTACACACAGCCCAATGTGACAGCGTAACACGCCCAAGCAATGTTACACACAGCCCAATGTGACAGCGTAACACGCCCAAGCAATGTTACACACAGCCCAATGTGACAGCGTAACACGCCCAAGCAATGCTACACACAGCCCAATGTGACAGAGTAACACGTCCAAGCAATGCTACACACAGCCCAATGTGACAGCGTAACACGTCCAAGCAATGTTACACACAGCCCAATGTGACAGTGTAACACGTCCAAGCAATGTTACACACAGCCCAATATGACAGTGTAACACGCCCAAGCAATGTTACACACAGCCCAATGTGACAGTGTAACACGCCCAAGCAATGTTACACACAGCCCAATGTGACAGCGTAACACGCCCAAGCAATGTTACACACAGCCCAATGTGACAGCGGAACACGTCCAAGCAATGTTACACACAGCCCAATGTGACAGCGTAACACGCCCAAGCAATGTTACACACAGCCCAATGTGACAGCGTAACACGCCCAAGCAATGTTACACACAGCCCAATGTGACAGCGTAACACGCCCAAGCAATGTTACACACAGCCCAATGTGACAGCGTAACACGCCCAAGCAATGTTACACACAGCCCAATGTGACAGCGGAACACGCCCAAGCAATGTTACACACAGCCCAATGTGACAGCGTAACACGCCCAAGCAATGTTACACACAGCCCAATGTGACAGCGTAACACGCCCAAGCAATGCTACACACAGCCCAATGTGACAGCGTAACACGCCCAAGCAATGTTACACACAGCCCAATGTGACAGCGGAACACGTCCAAGCAATGTTACACACAGCCCAATGTGACAGCGTAACACGCCCAAGCAATGTTACACACAGCCCAATGTGACAGCGTAACACGCCCAAGCAATGTTACACACAGCCCAATGTGACAGCGGAACACGTCCAAGCAATGTTACACACAGCCCAATGTGACAGCGTAACACGCCCAAGCAATGTTACACACAGCCCAATGTGACAGCGTAACACGTCCAAGCAATGTTATACACAGCCCAATGTGACAGTGTAACACGCCCAAGCAATGTTACACACAGCCCAATGTGACAGCGTAACACGCCCAAGCAATGTTACACACAGCCCAATGTGACAGCGGAACACGTCCAAGCAATGTTACACACAGCCCAATGGGACAGCCCAATGTGACAGTGTAACACGCCCAAACAATGTTACACACAGCCCAATGTGACAGCGTAACACGTCCAAGCAATGTTACACACAGCCCAATGTGACAGCGTAACACGCCCAAGCAATGTTACACACAGCCCAATGTGACAGCGTAACACGCCCAAGCAATTTTACACACAGCCCAATGTGACAGCGTAACACGCCCAAGCAATGTTACACACAGCCCAATGTGACAGTGTAACACGCCCAAGCAATGTTACACACAGCCCAATGTGACAGTGTAACACGTCCAAGCAATGCTACACACAGCCCAATGTGACAGTGTAACACGCCCAAGCAATGTTACACACAGCCCAATGTGACAGCGTAACACGCCCAAGCAATGTTACACACAGCCCAATGTGACAGCGGAACACGCCCAAGCAATGTTACACACAGCCCAATGTGACAGCGTAACACGTCCAAGCAATGTTACACACAGCCCAATGTGACAGCGTAACACGTCCAAGCAATGTTACACACAGCCCAATGTGACAGCGTAACACGTCCAAGCAATGTTACACACAGCCCAATGTGACAGCGTAACACGTCCAAGCAATGTTACACACAGCCCAATGTGACAGTGTAACACGCCCAAGCAATGCTACACACAGCCCAATGTGACAGCGTAACACGTCCAAGCAATGTTACACACAGCCCAATGTGACAGCGTAACACGTCCAAGCAATGTTACACACAGCCCAATGTGACAGTGTAACACGCCCAAGCAATGTTACACACAGCCCAATGTGACAGCGGAACACGTCCAAGCAATGTTACACACAGCCCAATGTGACAGCGGAACACGCCCAAGCAATGTTACACACAGCCCAATGTGACAGTGTAACACGCCCAAGCAATGTTATACACAGCCCAATGTGACAGTGTAACACGCCCAAGCAATGTTACACACAGCCCAATGTGACAGCGTAACACGCCCAAGCAATGTTACACACAGCCCAATGTGACAGTGTAACACGTCCAAGCAATGTTACACACCGCCCAATGTGACAGCGTAACACGTCCAAGCAATGTTACACACAGCCCAATGTGACAGCGTAACACGCCCAAGCAATGTTACACACAGCCCAATGTGACAGCGTAACACGCCCAAGCAATGTTACACACAGCCCAATGTGACAGCGTAACACGTCCAAGCAATGTTACAAACAGCCCAATGTGACAGTGTAACACGCCCAAGCAATGTTACACACAGCCCAATGTGACAGCGGAACACGTCCAAGCAATGTTACACACAGCCCAATGTGACAGTGTAACACGCCCAAGCAATGCTACACACAGCCCAATGTGACAGTGTAACACGCCCAAGCAATGTTACACACAGCCCAATGTGACAGCGGAACACGTCCAAGCAATGTTACACACAGCCCAATGTGACAGCGGAACACGCCCAAGCAATGTTACACACAGCCCAATGTGACAGCGTAACACGTCCAAGCAATGTTATACACAGCCCAATGTGACAGCGTAACACGCCCAAGCAATGCTACACACAGCCCAATGTGACAGTGTAACACGTCCAAGCAATGTTACACACAGCCCAATGTGACAGCTTAACACGTCCAAGCAATGTTACACACAGCCCAATGTGACAGCGTAACACGTCCAAGCAATGTTACACACAGCCCAATGTGACAGTGTAACACGCCCAAGCAATGTTACACACAGCCCAATGTGACAGCGGAACACGTCCAAGCAATGTTACACACAGCCCAATGTGACAGCGGAACACGCCCAAGCAATGTTACACACAGCCCAATGTGACAGTGTAACACGCCCAAGCAATGTTATACACAGCCCAATGTGACAGTGTAACACGCCCAAGCAATGTTACACACAGCCCAATGTGACAGCGTAACACGCCCAAGCAATGTTACACACAGCCCAATGTGACAGTGTAACACGTCCAAGCAATGTTACACACCGCCCAATGTGACAGCGTAACACGTCCAAGCAATGTTACACACAGCCCAATGTGACAGCGTAACACGCCCAAGCAATGCTACACACAGCCCAATGTGACAGTGTAACACGTCCAAGCAATGTTACACACAGCCCAATGTGACAGCGTAACACGTCCAAGCAATGTTACACACAGCCCAATGTGACAGCGTAACACGCCCAAGCAATGTTACACACAGCCCAATGTGACAGCGTAACACGCCCAAGCAATGCTACACACAGCCCAATGTGACAGCGTAACACGCCCAAGCAATGTTACACACAGCCCAATGTGACAGCGGAACACGTCCAAGCAATGTTACACACAGCCCAATGTGACAGCGGAACACGCCCAAGCAATGTTACACACAGCCCAATGTGACAGCGTAACACGCCCAAGCAATGTTACACACAGCCCAATGTGACAGCGTAACACGCCCAAGCAATGTTATACACAGCCCAATGTGACAGCGTAACACGCCCAAGCAATGCTACACACAGCCCAATGTGACAGAGTAACACGCCCAAGCAATGTTACACACAGCCCAATGTGACAGCGTAACACGCCCAAGCAATGTTATACACAGCCCAATGTGACAGCGTAACACGCCCAAGCAATGTTACACACAGCCCAATGTGACAGCGGAACACGTCCAAGCAATGCTACACACAGCCCAATGTGACAGCGTAACACGCCCAAGCAATGTTACACACAGCCCAATGTGACAGCGTAACACGTCCAAGCAATGTTATATACTGCCCAATGTGACAGCGGAACACGTCCAAGCAATGTTACACACAGCCCAATGTGACAGTGTAACACGTCCAAGCAATATTACACACAGCCCAATGTGACAGCGGAACACGTCCAAGCAATGTTACACACAGCCCAATGTGACAGTGTAACACGTCCAAGCAATGTTACACACAGCCCAATGTGACAGTGTAACACGTCCAAGCAATGTTACACACAGCCCAATGTGACAGCGTAACACGTCCAAGCAATGTTATATACTGCCCAATGTGACAGCGGAACACGTCCAAGCAATGTTACACACAGCCCAATGTGACAGTGTAACACGTCCAAGCAATATTACACACAGCCCAATGTGACAGCGGAAAACGCCCAAGCAATGTTACACACAGCCCAATGTGACAGCGTAACACGTCCAAGCAATGTTATACACATCCCAATGTGACAGTGTAACACGCCCAAGCAATGTTACACACAGCCCAATGTGACAGCGTAACACGCCCAAGCAATGTTACACACAGCCCAATGTGACAGCGGAACACGCCCAAGCAATGTTACACACAGCCCAATGTGACAGCGTAACACGTCCAAGCAATGTTATACACAGCCCAATGTGACAGTGTAACACGCCCAAGCAATGTTACACACAGCCCAATGTGACAGCGTAACACGCCCAAGCAATGTTACACACAGCCCAATGTGACAGCGGAACACGCCCAAGCAATGCTACACACAGCCCAATGTGACAGAGTAACACGTCCAAGCAATGTTACACACAGCCCAATGTGACAGCGTAACACGTCCAAGCAATGTTACACACAGCCCAATGTGACAGTGTAACACGCCCAAGCAATGTTATACACAGCCCAATGTGACAGCGTAACACGTCCAAGCAATGTTACACACAGCCCAATGTGACAGTGTAACACGTCCAAGCAATGTTACACACAGCCCAATGTGACAGAGTAACACGTCCAAGCAATGTTATACACAGCCCAATGTGACAGCGTAACACGTCCAAGCAATGTTACACACAGCCCAATGTGACAGCGTAACACGCCCAAGCAATGTTACACACAGCCCAATGTGACAGCGTAACACGCCCAAGCAATGTTACACACAGCCCAATGTGACAGTGTAACACGCCCAAGCAATGTTACACACAGCCCAATGTGACAGAGTAACACGTCCAAGCAATGTTACACACAGCCCAATGTGACAGCGTAACACGTCCAAGCAATGTTACACACAGCCCAATGTGACAGCGTAACACGTCCAAGCAATGTTACACACAGCCCAATGTGACAGCGGAACACGCCCAAGCAATGTTACACACAGCCCAATGTGACAGCGTAACACGCCCAAGCAATGTTACACACAGCCCAATGTGACAGCGTTACACGTCCAAGCAATGTTACACACAGCCCAATGTGACAGCGTAACACGCCCAAGCAATGTTACACACAGCCCAATGTGACAGTGTAACACGTCCAAGCAATGTTATACACAGCCCAATGTGACAGTGTAACACGCCCAAGCAATGTTACACACAGCCCAATGTGACAGCGTAACACGCCCAAGCAATGTTACACACAGCCCAATGTGACAGTGTAACACGCCCAAGCAATGTTACACACAGCCCAATGTGACAGTGTAACACGTCCAAGCAATGTTACACACAGCCCAATGTGACAGTGTAACACGCCCAAGCAATGTTACACACAGCCCAATGTGACAGCGTAACACGTCCAAGCAATGTTACACACAGCCCAATGTGACAGCGTAACACGTCCAAGCAATGTTATACACAGCCCAATGTGACAGCGTAACACGTCCAAGCAATGTTACACACAGCCCAATGTGACAGCGGAACACGCCCAAGCAATGTTACACACAGCCCAATGTGACAGCGTAACACGTCCAAGCAATGTTACACACAGCCCAATGTGACAGCGTAACACGCCCAAGCAATGTAACACACAGCCCAATGTGACAGCGGAACACGCCCAAGCAATGTTACACACAGCCCAATGTGACAGCGTAACACGTCCAAGCAATGTTACACACAGCCCAATGTGACAGCGGAACACGCCCAAGCAATGTTACACACAGCCCAATGTGACAGTGTAACACGCCCAAGCAATGTTATACACAGCCCAATGTGACAGTGTAACACGTCCAAGCAATGTTACACACAGCCCAATGTGACAGCGTAACACGCCCAAGCAATGTTACACACAGCCCAATGTGACAGTGTAACACGCCCAAGCAATGTTACACACAGCCCAATGTGACAGTGTAACACGCCCAAGCAATGTTATACACAGCCCAATGTGACAGTGTAACACGCCCAAGCAATGTTACACACAGCCCAATGTGACAGTGTAACACGTCCAAGCAATGTTACACACAGCCCAATGTGACAGTGTAACACGTCCATAAGTGCACAATCCGCTGTGACGTCAGGGGCTGCACTCTCTCTCTGCGCAGCTGTGACACGCCTCCTCTAGGTTCTTATTGGTGGATTCGGAGCTGGGACGTCACAGAGGCGAGTTCCAGAGCTGCCGAGCGTGGCACTCTCCCCGATGTTTCATTGTGCACTTACTTGTTGGGGGCTGCGGAGGGGAGTGAGTCCGCGTGCACGTCAGACTCTACGGCTCCACGCAGCCGCGCGCCAGTGACAGGTAAAAAAGGGGAGGAAGTGGGGGGGAAGCGGCTGTTGGGGGGGTTGCGCGAGGACAGTGCCCCGGTGGCCCTGGTTTTGTTTGGGGCGCGAGCCGCCCTGCTCCGTGGCTGCTTTCCGGGCGCGAGCACAGCAGGTGCGAGGCTCGCTCTTGTGCCATTGCTACTGCAAGGCGGCCCTGTCAAACACCTGTGCACTTAGCCGCTTCCTTATTTACACCTACAGGTGCACCTAGTGCATATCCGCTGGTACAGCATCAGATGAATAAGGGAACATGCATTTTCCCAATAGCATGTGTTTGTTTTTGTTTGGTATATTGTCACTGTTGTTACCCCCGTGTTGATGGCCCCGTGCATTGTGTTTGGAAATACAATGCACTGACCACATGCTCATCAGCAGTCAGAGCTTTGCAGCGCTGCTTTTCATCAGCATCAAGCAGCAAAGGGCCTGTGTCCCATAATGCCATGGGAAGGGAATGGCTGGGCCTGAGTTGCTGGATAAGTAATGGAGGGAATGGCCTTTATTGATTCGCATCATATTCCAAAGGAAGAATGAGTATGCGGCTCCTGCTCCTGTAATATCAGGTTTTTGATGCAGAAAAGCAGACGGGTTGGGTTACCATCAGGTGATGGCATTAGTTGCATGATGACTCCTGTGCTGCCGGTGTCTAAGTTTATTTAGGGAGACACTGAGGCCTATTGATAAACATGAGCAGTTTCTTTTGACACACTTTTTATTTTAGCTGTCATACTTTACAAGCTTGTTACATGCTTTCCAAAGTATTGGAAGGAACTGTGCTGACATGTCACTCATACCTAATACTAATCCAACTCTGGAAGAGCTGGATTGGATTCCATCTTCCACCAGTGTGTAGTATGTGCTGCATCAATTTTAGATACAAAAACAATCTGTATAGCGTTTGGGTCCCTTCATGATGCTGTAAGAAAGTGGCCTTGATGAGTTTGGAACGGTTAATGGCCCGTTCATTTCCTATCGCTGGTATGTAAATTTGGAAGAAGCACCTACTGATCCAATACTAGGCTTAAACTGCCATACTATACTTTACACCAGGGCTCTTCAATTAGTTTTCCAAAGGGGCTAGATGTGAACAAAAGTTGGGAATTTAAGGGTCACAACAGTATTGTCATTTTTGATACATTTAAAGACCTAAAAAATATTATATCATTTGCAAGAATTTATAACATCTGTGCCATACATAATTTATATTACCTTTTAGCTTACAAGTTTATTTTAAAGTGACAAACTTGACTGAGCAACTAAAATTAAATTAGAAGGAGCAGAGAGTCCAAAGCTGTTGGCGGGCTGGAAATGTTTTATTTATAAAAATATTTTACCAGAAAGTAATACATTAAGAGTTACCTCTTGTTTTCAAGTATGTCCTGGGCACAGTGTTATAAAATACATGTTTACATTAAAAGCATAGGTTAAACAGTCAGTTCACAGACATTTCATGGACAGATAGTTGGAAAATTGGGTACAGGGCATTAAGGCCTGGTGAGTCAGATTGAAATAGAGAAGCTTTAACATCAGCAACGGGGAGCAAACAGCTCACACCATTTGACTGCGCCAAAGGCTGTCTGCCTTTGGGGTGATGCAGATGTATACTGAAGGGGTTCAGATTGAATGCAGATGTGAATACAAAGTTCTTTGTCATCTGGGCTCATTAACATTCCAGTAGTTGGGGTAGACTTTTCACAAAGTACAAGCAAATGTTAACACTTAGCATCTTGGTCCTGTGCAGAGGGGAGCAGCTCTTGGGGAGCCCCATCAGGCATTCCGCCTTTGGGGCAACACAAATGTACACTGAAGGGGTTCAGAATTAAATAGAAATGGTCCCAGGGCCACCAGTTTAAGAGGCCTACTTTATACTATGCAAAGAAACCAACCAAAGACTGATTCCAGGAGCTGACTTTCCATGGACTGTACATACTTAAGTGGAACATTTTCACTTTATGGGGCATAATATTGTGTTTGCAGTGTTCTTTCAATTTTAGTGTGTATATTATTATTTATTTTTAAGGTCTCTTGTGATGTATGCTGCAACCATTATTATTATTTTTTTTTTGTTTATATAGAAGACCAGTCTGGAATGTTCTGCTCTCAACTTTACTTCTGGGCTGCCATGTGATTATAGATTGATTATAGATTAACTTTCACAAGCGACAAACTATTTGCTTGTTGTTGAAAAGTACAGTGGCAAAAACAACCCTAATTTTACTTTGTTGCAGGGCAACCGTCCTCATTGTCACAACAAATACAAATCCTGTTATGTAATATGGATAATTTCAAGCGCCTAGCTATTATAGAAAGGAATCTTCAATATTCATGTCTGTTTGTGACCAAATATCATTTTTTATTTTTTATAACTGATTGGCATTTGTTTTCCAGTTACGCTTTTGCTCCGAGTGAAAATGTCCATCAAAAACGAATACAATATTTTTTAATTCTTAGTTATGTTGCTTATTTTGTGAAACATGTAGTGAACCAAATACAGGGAAATTAATATTTTTCCTTAGATGTGGCAAAGTTTTAGAGAGAGGTCCATCTTAGAAATGGCAGTTTGGCTTAAATTGTGTTTATTGAATTTTCACTTTGTCATGTTTTACAACAAAATAATTTGCTGTCTACCAGGCACATGTAGTTACGGAGCGTGACCACACTTGCAGTTTTCCTCCCTCCCACATATTCAGTTGGGTTGGGAAATAAATCAAGGTTAGTGCTTTGTCCTGGGTGATGTCCCTAACTTCAGTACTGTATATGTTGCTAGGTAAAATTGTAATCTGAAAGGTGCAACACACCCCCTTGAAGGATTTATAGTAGACCAACCTGAGTTTCAATTTGTCTTCTTGTCAATTACTTATTTTTATTTTAAAGAACCGACAAATCTTTAAAATGACACGGGCATGGAGTCTGGTCTCCTGCTGTGTTCAGATGTCTTAATAGTGGGTGAAATGTGTGTTCCAAAATAGCCTGTCACCTATTCTAGTGCTGGGGCAACGTAATTGAAAAGGTAATCGTAGGTTTTTGTGGAGTTTTTTTGGCCCCTTTTTGCAAAATCTGCTAAAGGGGGGTAAGTGCACAAAAACTGTTTTATTATTGCTCAATGCAACAACAGACCTTCATAAATGTCCACAAGGTCATTAAAAAATGACACTTGATATTCTCTGCAGGACCTTGATAGAATTTCTGAAGCTTTATGTTTGACACACAGGTTCACGTGACCTGAAAGTCAGCGCTGACAATAACACCAGTGTGCAGTAGAAGTGCTTAGACTGATCCTGCTGTTCTGTGCACATTATTACAAAGCTCTAATGCAGTGCTTAATAACCAGCGTGTCCTGGTGTCACAAGCCTCGGACAAGTGTTTCATTGAAATGTGTAGATCAAGACAACATTTATGAGAAAGCACAAAACAAAGCTCCGATCTTAAATGGTCAAAGGAAAATATTACTGTAAAAACGTTTAGTATAGGGCTTGGTGTCGGTAGCATTTAAAATCGGTGACAGGTATTGAAATGTACAACAAATGTTGGAAAATATTGTCAATGTATGTTAGTAGATGGTAGTTTGCAAATTGAAGTTATAAAATAGTTCATCGTGAGACTTTACCTTTCGACAGAAAAAAAAAATATCCTTTGCATTGTTGCTGATCTCACCTGTAGTAAAAGTATGAAGAACAAGCAGTGTGCAAGTTTAACAATCAGTTATTTAGTTACTGCAGGTATTTGTATATATTTGCAGGTTTCCTGGAAGCACAGGATTCATTCTAACCCTGTGTGTAAAGAAGGACATGGAGCACATGCCTTGCCGTTATGATGAGGCATATTCTAAACCGTTCAAGCCTGTGTTCATGTTTAAATTAATCCGTTCGTGACCGCATATTTGTCCGAACCCTAAAAAAGGCTTGAGCTTCTGAAATGTATTTGTATCCTGACCAAATACAATATACATACAGTATTGTTTTCTTGTGTGTGTGAAAAAAAAAGCTATTGCTGTGATATATATATATATATATATATATATATATATATATATATGTTGACAAATCACCAAAAAATCTACTCGCCACACAAAAAAATCTACTCGCCACCTAGTACCAAACGTGTGCTGCTTGGGCCAATATTTACTCGCCCGGGGGTTAAATCCACTCGCCCGGGGCGAGCAAATGTATAGGTTTGTCGAACACTGATATATATATATATATATATATATATATATATATTTTTTATTATTATTATTATTATTATTATTATTATTATTATTATTATTATTATTATAACATAATAGCTAGAAATTGGAAACAGACTGACCCGCCGACAATTACGGAAGTAAAAAAATAAACTAAATTATATTATGGTAATGGAAAAAACTTACCAGTTTAATTTAGGATAGATACAAAACTTTTCTGAAAATATGGGGACCGTGGATGATTTACTGGGAAACAAATATTTAACAAATCTCTAACAACCTTCCCTCCATTGCTTTTTCCTAAAACTGTAATGTGAACCACGCCGAAAAGGAAATATAAGTGTAACGAAATATATGTGGTTGTACTGGAAAATAAAGCAAAGATGGAAATGTATCCCCCCCTCCCCCTTCTATTTTTCTTTTCTACCCTATCCCTCCCATCCCAAAAATAACTTGTGTAAAAAAAAACAATAAAATACAAGTTAAAAAAAAAAAGTGTGTAACAAATTTGTATTGAAGAATAATATCTGCCCGTAAATCACTTTAATAATGCAATGAATGGGCAATAGGATTCTGCTCTGTAACTTAGTATGCTCCATCTCTATCTGGAACAATATTTTGAACTTGGGTCTTTCAGAGACCAAGGGGTCGATTCACAAACCAGTGATAAAATCAGTGGTTTTGCGTCAGACAATGCGTGGTAATTTTTTTTTTTTTTTTTTTTTTTTTTTTTTTATATCGCGCTATAAGACATGAAGCCAAAAGCGGGATTCACTAAGAAATGAAGGCCTTCCTTTTTTTTTTTTTTTTTTTTTTTTTTAAAGGCCGATTTAAAATTTTTTTTTTAAAAATATGCACTATCGTTCGACCTGTTTTGTATCAGTGCTGTCGTGCTATAAATTCTATAGCGCGGTAGCTGGATAGAAAAAACTGCAGCCTGTAAGCGCTGCATGGAGACGCTGTGTCTCCATGCACGGCTCTTGCAGGCGATTGTGCAGTAAAAATATTGATTTTAGTAATAGTGTAATAATGAGCAGGGGGTCTCCTGAGCTGAACCGCATTGGTTTCAGCCTCGGGGACCCCCTACTTCCAGAGATGCAGGCCCCGTTATGGGGTGCCGGTATACTCTGTGCTTTTAAATCTCCAGCGTCACGTGACCGGGGGATTTATATCCTGCACTGGAATACCGGCACCCCATAACGGGGCTTGTATCTCGGTAAGTATGGGGTCCCTGAGGCTGAAACCAATGCGGTTCAGCTGAGGAGCCCCCCTGCTCATGTACACTAGTATCAAAACCCCAATAACAATTTTTTTTAAATTAATTACCGTAGCGTCTATCTGCTATGGTAATGAAGTATCTTTAATTTTTATTAATATTGTGTGGGAGCAAGGGGTCTCCTGAGGTTAACCACATTGATTTCATCCTTGGGGATCCCCTGCTTCCCGAGTTACAGGCTCTGGTATGGGGTTACAGGCTTTGGTATGGGGTGCCGGTATCTCTTCCAATATTTAAATCCCACGGTCATGTGACACGGCTTGTAACTCGGGAAGCAGGGGGTCCCTGAGGCAGAAATCAAAGCGGTTCAGCTGAGACCCCCTGCTCCCGCATACTATTAATAAAATTGACATTAAAGCAGCTTCATTACTTTAGTGGATAGCTGTTAAGGCACAATAGCAGGTTTATTGGGGGCATGACTATGGGCATGATTTAACAATAAAGCACTAAATGGTGAAGTTAAAAAGAAAAACCGGTCCAAAATAAAACACATTTACATAGAAAAATAGACACATTACAAATGCCAATAAACCAATTGATTTGCACAGTGGGTACATCATGCCCATTTAATAAAGTCAATGGTCAACCTAAAAAATAAACAACCACCAACAATATCCAATGCAATCAAACCAATCACCAAATAAACACCATACAATTACCAGCAATCAATTAAGCAAATACCAAATAACATCAGAACAATTAACACCAAAAAAATCAATAAATGGCTTCAAATAAACACAATTTATTAAAACGCAAAAGACCACAATTAAAAAGCAAACAGCAACAACAAAGTAACAGAAAAACAATTGAAAATACCACAAAAAAATCCCATCATTCAAAATCAAAACACAAAATAAATAGCATAAATATTTAAAAGCAAAGAACCAAAATACATTTAAAAGAAATAAAAGCAAGCATTTGCCAAAAAAAATCATTGGTTGTGTATGTATGTATGTATAGCCCTAAATGGGCATACATAAATACATTGGCAATCAATGGGCAATAAAAAATTTACAATTAAAAAAAATAAAATAAAAAATGTAATGAGAGAACCTGTAAAAGAAAAATAACATACATTCAATGTTTTTTCTTACCTTTTTCAAAGGTCTTCACCCTCCAATTCCCGTGGTCTCAGCAAACGCTCGAACAAATCCATGATCCAAAACAGCAACGGGCATCAGGTAAAGTCCAAAGTTCTTTTCTTCTTTTATCTTCATCTGTTAATTGTAATCCACTTGAGGGTTTCAATCTTAATCTGTAACGTCATTGTAATACTATTGGGGAGGAGGTCTTGACCCTCCAGCTTCTTGGCGTCAATTGAGGCTGCACAGGCTTTTATACGGCCTGACCAAAACACACATGGCCACAGTCACATGTTATTTCAGCCACTCAGATTGTGAGATGTATATCCGCATGATATGTAGTAGACCATGTCACATCCTTTCCAAAAATTGACCGTCACATGGTCTACTACAACCAGATTGCGGATATACATCTCACAATCTGGCTGAAATAACATGTGACTGTGGCCATGGGGGTTTGGTGATGTCATGTTTAAAGGGAAAGGAAGCACAGCCTTTCTGATTTGACTGGCTTGCCTCCATTTACATGACGTAAGTCTAAAAAAAAAAAAAAAAAAAGTCACATGGTTATTCTAGCCAATCAGATGGCGTGGGAACCATTTGCCACTCAAATGTGACGTCACAGGCCGTATAAAAGCCTGTGCAGCCTCATTTGACTCCAAGAAGCTGGAGAGCGAAGACCCCTTCCCCAATAGCATTACAACGGTGATGGATAAGCATGAAAAAGATCGCCAAATGGATTTCAATTAACAGATGAAGAAAAGGACTTTGGACTTTACCTGATGCCCGTTGCTGTTTTGGATCGTGGATTTGTTCGAGAGCTTGCTGAGACCATAGGAATCGGAGGGTGAAGACATCTAAAGGTAAGAAAAAAAAATATTGAATGTATGTTTTTGTTTTTTTTCTTTTACAGGCTTTTTTTGTGTGTATTTTTTTAAAATTATTATTATTGTAAAAAAAAATTGATTGCCAATGTATTTATGTATGCCCCTTTAGAGCTATACATACATACAGTGACAACCAATGTTGTTTTTTTATTTTTTTATTTTAGCAAATGCTTGCTTTTATTTCTTTTAAATGTATTTTTGTTATTTGCTTTTAAATATTTGTTATTTTTGTGTTTATTTATTTTGAATACTGGGATTTTTTGTGTTGGATAGTATTGTAGGCAGCCTGAACACTGTGTGTGTGTGTGTGTGTCTATATCTATGTATCAGCACTCGCTTAACAACTCCAATAAATTGTGTGGGTGCACTACAAGGAAATTGATCAAGAAAAGTTAAGATAGGCACTCGCTTGGAAAAATACAAATTTCAACACCACAATGGTTCAGTGCCATTCCAGGTTGAATAATTCCTTTTTTTTTTTTCTGAGTAGTTGTGAGTGCCTATTTTAACTTCGTTTTGAACACACACGTTCACACACTGTCTTCTTTCATCTGACGTGGGGGTGTGTGTGTTTATAGACCTTTATATTGTACAGGGAGAATGTGGCTGTTTGTGTGGGGAAAAAATGTGTTCGGATAACTGAAGCATGTGATCTTGATACATTTATCACTATATGTGTAGTTAGATCTGCCTTCTTGTTAAACTGTTAATGGCTGGAAGTGACTGCAGCAGTGTGTGACAGGGTTTGTCAGCAGAGAGGGGTCAAACAGTCACGTGTTGTGTTACCATGAATTGGAGTTATTTTGTGTCTCCTGTTTTATAGGATGGTTTTAGCTAGTGGAGCAGATGTAGTTTTTTTTTCTTCCAGTCAAATAGTTTCTTTGATCTCCAGATAATGTCTATTTATCCCTTTTTGTTTTTTTTTGTTTTTTTTAACCTGGAATACTAGACATGTTTGTGGTTCATTTCATGCACACAAACCTAAAACCTCCTTGTTACATGTATTTGTGTTTTATAGGACTGGTGAGAATGACCTTCTTTTTTTTTTTTTTTTTTTAATTTAATGAGTGGGGTGTCTTAATGAGGGAGAGTGTACATAAGTGGATTTTTTTGGAGTTGACACAATCTGTTGCCCTCGTGACAAATGAATATTGTATTGTGGGTGTCATGTCATTGTTTTACTTGAGACGTAGTAATAAATTGTCTGTCTACGAGTAGGCTTTCGCTAGTCATGAATACTTAGGAATGCTTCACAGTTTTTGTTCTATTTGTTTGTTTCCGGTCCATTTTACTGTGGTCTTTTGTGTCTGCGTATTGCTGTCTGATAAGCAGAGTGCAATAATGAACTATATTCTCAGACTTTGTCTAACACTTATTTGCCCATTAAACATGTATTATTTGTTTTTAAAGCTCCAGCATATTCTGCCGCACGGTACAATGGGAGTACAGAGTAATGTATATTACAAAAAACAGATGCATATAAGTGAGGATGAGCATGCACAAGTGAATAAAAAGGTGGTGAGCGCTTTCACTGTACGGCTGGGCATCGCCAGTCCTCAAGGGCCACAGGTCAGATTTTAAGAACAAGGGGCTCAGTTGAAGTCTGTGCTGAAGCAGGGATATTGTGAAAACCTAACCTGTTTGAGGACTGGAGTTGGCTACCCATGATCTAGAAAAAATGAGGGACAATGTTGAAACAAAAGGTAAGGTGACTGCTCATTGTAGTATGGAGTGTATCTCGGGTTGGAATATGGCTCAGTCTGACAGCTGATTCCATTAGGGTTTGGGGAGGGCAGGAATGTTTTATATATTACAAAGATACGCCTTTCCCTCTTTTGCTCGACTGCTAAAACTCTGACCCAGGCCCTCATTCACTCCCGTCTCGATTACTGTAACCACCTGCTGTCAGGCCTTCCTGCCTCTCACCTGTCTCCCCTACAATCTATGCTGCTAGAATCACTCTACTCTTAAATCTGTCTTAATGTCTCCCCTGCTGAAATTCCTCTCCTGGTTTCCTATCAAATCCTGGATCACACATTCAGTTCTCCTCCTCCACTTTTAAAATGTACACACTTCTGCTCGTCCTTACATCTCCGCCCTAATTTCTCACTATGCACCATCCCGGCTAAGGGGTTCTGCGCAAGGATGTCTTCTCTCTACCCCCTTTTGTATCTAAAGCCATCTCCCACCTTAAACCTTTCTTGCTGACTGCCCCACACATCTGAAATGCCCTTCCCCTCAATATCCGACTAGCACACCCTCTCTATCCACTTTTTTTTTTGTTAAGACCCACCTTTAAAATACATCTGCTTAATGAAGCATATGAGTAGCTCTGTGGCTGATACTTAACACCTCATACTTAAACCTTGGCCCCTTGCAGACGCACTTACCAGAACGCCCTCCTACAGTCTTTATACAGTCTTCCTAACAATTAGATTGTAAACTCCTTTTCCTAAATGTTTCTTTTGTCTGAAGCGCTTATTCCCATTATGTGTTATTTGTATGTTATTTATGATTGTCACGTGTATTACTACTGTGAAGCGCTATGCACATTTTAAACATACATACATACATACTATAGGGAGGAGATTGGTCCAGCCACAGAAAACGTTCATCTTGCTTTTGTGCAGGGCTCTCTAATTCTCTCCCTGCCTACTTGATGGATTTGCATGTTCCTTTGGGGCAAATAATTACCAATTGCAACAAATTTCGTAGAGTTTACCATTAGTGAGGTCGCATTATTCATGTCCATCTGTAATTACTTTTAGGATAGTGTTTCATCCTCCGACTCTTGGGATGAAGCACGATTTGTCACCACCCTTTAGATAGGTTAACAATTTCGGTGCTGTGCCAGGTTCCTCTAGCACTGAAAGTAAACCTTTTAAACCCCTCCACTCATCTCGTTTACATTGTGGAGAGGTAAGCAAAACATTTGCCAAAGTTTGTTTCTGTTTTTGAAAAGAAAAGTAAAAAAAATAAATGCAGTGGAAAAATTATCTATATGGTTAAGGTTTTTGTTTAAAAAAATAAAAGTGTAACATTAAACACAACTTTTTATGAACAGTGTGTAAAAAGTGTAATTACAAATGTAAGCGTTTTAGAACCTAAAGCTGCAGTTAAAGTCCCCTCCCCCCATAATGTGCATCAATACAATCTACACACTGCAAGTGATTTAGTTAAGTTGCCAATCAATCTGTTCTTATGTGATCGATAGGCGAAGATTCAGCTGGGGGTTCACTAAATGCATCTTGGGTCCTCTTCTGCTGCACTGACAGCCAACGTTCTGTGAGGAAGATCATGTGACCAGGCAGGCACTAGATTCAACTGGTTCATTGATTGAGGACAGGGCTCAAAAACGTGATGCTGTTTCAGAGGGGGAATGGGAAGTGACTTTGTAAATGGTTGCTATAGGAATAAATGCTTGTTACATTAGAATACATTAAAAGTCTTTCAAATGTATTTTTTTTTTAAATTTAAATGCTACGAGTCTCTTCCCATAGTAAATAAACACACAGATACACTAAGCTCATATAAACCCCCAAAAGTACCACAGAATATATGTATACAAGTGTCACAAGGAGTGCTACTGAGCGTGGCACTGTATACTACAAAAAACAATAGTAAAGCTGTCTGGCACACACATTGTCAATAACATGAGGTATCATGCCAGTGCTCACGGATAGGAGGGATTGTCCTGAAATATCCCAAATGAATCGCGTAGAAGCAGAAATAATCCAGGCACACTGTCGTTTTTTCCTTGACAAAGATTGCGTGGCAGTCGAAACGTTGGTTTCATTGCCGATTTAAATGACTTCAAGAAAAGACTGTGTGCCTGGATTATTTCTGCTTCTACGTACTACAAAAAAACAAAACACAAAGGGAGCCCAGAGCTACTTCCAAAACACAAAGGGAGCCCAGATATATATATATATATATATATACACTGAGTTAAGTTATGGTGAGTAAAAAAAGTGACAAAAACCCTCCACAGGAAAGCAAATATGCAAATATAGCTGTATGCTCATCTGCATGTCTTAGGCAGGTCTGCAACCCCACCTTTCCCCCATTATCACCCAGCATACAGCACTTCCACTGCAGCAAGGGATCAAAGCTGTGACCATGCAGCAAGCTTAAGCCTATAGGGAACCATGTTAAAAATGGTTATTGAGGCAAAAAGTGACACTGTGTGCTCATTTGCATGTCATTTCCCAGAATCCCTTGCTGCAGTGGAAGTGCTGTATGCTGGGTGATAATGGGGGAAAGGTGGGGTTGCAGACCTGCCTAAGACATGCAGATGAGCATACAGCTATATTTGTGTATATATATATATATATATATATATATATTTCATCTTAGATAGATATAGATAGATATATATATATATCTATCTCTTGAAAAAAGGGTCATTTTAGTTTAACCCTTTGGCCAAAGCATTATAAGCCTGCAAGCCACATCAAGGCATGACCAGATATCACAGGTCCTAACACTAACTGATTAAAATTCTTATTTACCTGTTTAATTACAGGAAGAATAATCTGCATTGGATCTGTCACAAACGGCTGCATGAAAAGACCTGTACATATTGAAAGTGGGGAGGGGCAAGCTTAAAACCTGGGGAGGAGGGACCACTAACCTCAAACAGCTGAGACCAGCTGGACAAAGTTAATAAACACACAGATACCCAGTAAGCTCATATAAACCCCAGAAATTACATGTGTCAAAAAGAGTGCTACTGAGCGTGACACTGTATACTACAGAGTGAAAAGAGGGGCAGCGGCAGGTTGGAGAGGGTAAGATGGGGGAAGAGGGTGAAAGGGTGATGACAAAGGGTAATGTTTAATTAATCAGCTTTCCGATCTGCTACATCAGCATATGGTGCAGCTAATTTCACCCCCACCCCAGAAATTCGCGAATACATTTGTAAACTGAACTTGGCTAGATTCTCCCAACTCTAGTTATCCCTTTTTATTATAATTTTTTATTTATTTTTTTAATTCTGATTGAAGTACATAAATGTACAATTACAGTAGTTTTCCATTTCAGTGGGACACTGATGTAAAACTTTTTTTTTTGGGCACGGTATTTTAAATCGACTGACTTGTTGTGTGTTTTTTTTTTTTTTTTTTTTTTTGAGGGGTGGGGGATCCCAAAACTGCATGACCCCCCCCCCCCACCCCCTATCAGTGTAACCTTTTCACCCTCTGTTAGGTAGGCGCTCTTAAGCCACTAACAAGAGCACAGTTTATTCCCTGATTGTTTCCTGTTGTGCTTTATTGCATTTACACTTTGTGAAATACTTTTACCAAATGTCTCATTTGTGAAACAAATGACGGGATGTTGAATGGCTACAGTAAGTGTTGTTTTTATTGCTATGCATTTACAGTATATTTCCCTAAGTGGGATTTATTTTATTTTTTTCCTTTGAATACGTGGTATTTTTTTTTTTTTTTTTTTTTTTTTAGTTAAGGAACCCTAAAATTTTATATTGGGAAATTCTGTAGAATCCCAACCCTCTCTAATAGTGTATCTGAGATCAGATGCATTGTAAGGAACCCCAGCCCTCTCTAATAGCCCGTCTGAGATCAGATGCATTGTAAATTCTTCTATATTCGGTACAATTTTCAAATGACTTGAAAATTGCAGGAAACCCTGGTGGAAAAACACTGCCTTAATACCTCAGTATGAAAATAAACTTGAGGATTTATCTTGGCGTCTCTTATGGTAGCAACAGTTTTATTTCAAGTAGGTAAATAAGTAAAAACAGCATACAGGACAGTTGGTATACAAGGCATTTTTTTTTCTCTTGAAAATAAAAACAAATAGAATTAAGTCCATATATTTAGTGCTTCTATGCCTCCTTCACCATTAACATCTGTTTTTATTTTAAATAATTATAGTATCTCTTTACATGCTACTGAGCGAAGAAACTGTTCTTTTGCCGTAAGCCAAGACAAAATGACTAGGCTGTTAGCAAATGGAATACATGATTTATTAAAAGCATTGAGCAATTAATAAATAACGAGTGTTCACCTTCTGCCTGACACCGTGCCAT
The DNA here is from genome assembly GCF_040206685.1 of Ascaphus truei. Classification (NCBI taxonomy): domain Eukaryota; kingdom Metazoa; phylum Chordata; class Amphibia; order Anura; family Ascaphidae; genus Ascaphus; species Ascaphus truei. The sequence goes on along the minus strand of NC_134487.1, from coordinate 97,747,966 downwards.
GACCTTGGCAGGAGGACAAAATAGTATGGGAAGGCAGGTGATTACCTTGCACGAGCATCTGAAAAGCTTTTTTGTTTTGTCCTCGTTTCCCATAAAGGAACCTTTATTTTTGAAGTAGTCTGTGCTCTGGAGAAATTGCAGTGCATAATTATTTCAGAATAAAATAGCCGCAAAAAAAAAAAAGTTTGAGATGCAATAAAAGGCTGTGGACAAGGTCTTGCGTATTTTAGACTGAATCCAAATGACTCTTGCACTTTCACTTCATTAACAATTCAGCAACAGCTTCATAATCATTAACCAACTTCTTTTAAATGAGGCAGCATAGAAACAAAACTAAATAAAATGGGAACACACTTGGAGTACATGGTAAAATGTGATTCACGGTGGTGTTTAGATGGAACACATACTTTAATCTATATTCATGGCAAATACTATTTGCCATTAAGGTCTAAGGACTTGGTCTCAAGGGCCACAATCTTTCCTAGTATGTGCAGCAAGTGTGAGATTGGTTCGCTCACCGAGACACCTGGCGTTGGGATTCTATTTCTGTTTAGCCTGCGGCAGGTTATAATTTGGGGATTAGCATGACCATGGTGTGTTTTAGAAAGCATAGCCCAGTTTTATTGTTGTGAAAATGTGAACCTGCAAATGTCAAAGCTTCCACCTACTGTTCCCTTTGATAGTAGAGTCTGTTTTTTTTTTTTTTGTTTTTTTTTAAATCAAATCTGGCTTCAACAGTTTGGCAAAAGTAATGTGATTTAGTTCACCAGGCTTATTTAAGGGGTTTCCAAAGTTGCAGTATAAAGTAGCGTGGTGTATGCATTGCTGTGCATAGAATTTTACAGGCACAGTCCCTGCCCTGATCTTGCAATTGGGGATTTTGGTTCCGGATATATTGGCAGTACAGTTTTTCATAGACCCAGCCCCATTTAACCTCCACTGTTCTGTAGCATAGTGAAGATTGCTAGTTGGGTCATAATAAAATAGCTTATTAGGACCTCCACATGGTGCTCCAAGGGTTAACGTTGTGCATTTTTTCAGAGTGAAAGGTTTGAATCTTTTGTGTCTGACTATAAAAAGTATTGGTAAACTAATAACTTTCTGCTTTCCTGTGTCTGCTCTTAAATGTTTTATAGGCAATAAGATTAAAATGACCTGAGTCTTCTTAGAAAGCCCTTCCATCTTTGCCTTTGGCTGAAAATAAATTAGTGTGTGTGTGTGTGTGTGTGTGTGTGTGTGTGTGTGTGTGTGTGTTAAATTTATTTATTCATCCGGATGACCAGCTTTAACCATTGTTTTTTTGTTGTAGCATCACACCTGTTGTGTCTATACTGTAGGTGGAGATTGGCATAGCACTGAGGCTTTTTGCAGGTGATTTCAATCCACACCTTAAATTGACAATCTCAGAACCAGAGGAAACCAGTGCATATCTACTATATATTTTGGAAAGTTGTTTGTCTGTTCGCTCTTCATTTGGACACCTTTCTTAAAATATCGTAGCCCTGTTTTGCATGACGGTTCCTGAGTTCAATGAGCAGGTTTTTGTCTGTTTGGAAATTGGCTACATTCTGTTTTTTAATTTCTATGAGTTATTACAATTTCTTGGACAAGCAAGTCAGCCAATGGACATTCTACCTGCTTGGCAATGTATCTGGAACGTGACATCATAATGCACACAGACTGGTGGTAGATAAGGACAGTCCGATAGCTATAAAGTTTACACTGAAAGCGGACGAAGAAAGAGCAAGTCATTTGGCACGTGAGGAGAAAGTAAGAATGCTTTAGATGGGGGAGAGAGAGGGGTGGTCAAAGGGTATTAAAGGAAAGTGATGGGAGGAAGGGGGTAGGGCAGGGGCGAGGTTGGCTTCTTAGTATTCCTGAGCAACCCTGGGTACTTTAAGCTAGTGCTTGATAATCGAAGGTTCAGAAGAAACATGTATAGATTTTTTTTTTTTTTTTTTTTGTGCTCTCCCAGTATTTAAATCTGCACATTGCATTAATCCTGCACATTGCATTAATCCTGCACATTGCATTAATCCTGCACATTGCATTGCCTAATGACCAAAGTTCCGGAGAGACGTCAACCGTTTCCTTTCTAGACATTGGATTAGGAGCAGCTCATGTCAATTATCATGTGAAAGCCTCCGCTTGAAAGATGTGCGGGAAATAGGATAGTGGAGTCAGTGTACTTTCTAATGCCCTGGTGTCTGTCATCTGATTCTTCATCACATCTGTCGCCACTAATCCCAAAGGCAGTGCAACAGAAAACGCTCCTCCTCTATATCGTCTCTGTGGATATGCTTTAGGAAAATAGTGTCCATTGCTAATCCAGTGTTTGACTAGCTTTTAACTGATATGGTTATTGCTGACTGTTTTAATTGGGTTATTCATGCCGGCTCATGGTTATCACACATGGTTGTGCATATAGAAGTCTTTCAAGTCTGAGTTCTGTCTACAGTGTTTGCCTCTAGCCATTGCTTGCTGTGTGCAACACTGTCTTTTGCCGTAACCGATGGAAGTAAGGCTCTTATGCACGTCTAACAGGTTTATAGGACTTTCACACCTAGGACGTAAAATCGCAGAGCCGTTATTACACTGCTTTTTACATTCCTGCCATTGCAAAGCAGGGCGATCTCTAAAGTTTAGATTACATTAAAGTAGATGGTAAAATCCTACGATGTGGCTCTAATCGCTATTCTGTCCTAAACTGCTTTACTCTTCCCTGTTAGAAGTGCCTGCATGTATTTGCCCTCTGGATTAAATGTGCTGCTCACCTGTTAAATCATGAAACGTATGAAAATAATCCCAAATAACAAACACACAGCTCCTTAAATGCACTTGTTCAAAATGATAAACCACAAATGTGTTAAATGTTTTTAACCACCCTCCTAAAAGGTTACAAGCAGTGTTGTGGTAGGCTACGCCCACCCTGGGTTGCTATGGGGATCCAGACATCATGGAGGGGTATTTTGAGGAGAGACGGTTCTGGGAGGACATGAGGAGAGGAGCCTCGGGGAGAGTGGACACCATGTCCTTAAGGTGATAGAATAGACCAGGCTCCCCTCCTTTATGTTCTAGACAGGGACAGTAACCAGGTCAGTTAGGATCCCTAGAAAAGGCTAAGGAAGTCCAAGATAAAGGCTTAGTATGAAACACCATATGCTAGAGGGGCCTCGGTAACGAGGAGTCCTGGATGCCGGCGGATTGGTTCTAACACATTCCTCTCCGGTTGAAGTGGCAGTCACCATAATGATTAAAGGTATTGGGTTTCGTATACAGGACCCCCAATGGGCCTACTATTACCGAAATGATCAGGAAAGTGGTTCCACAACTATTAGGGGAGGGGGGGGCTGGTCTTATCAAAGTAAAGGAACAAGATATGTACCTTCATCTAAGTGTTAAGAGTGGACACAGATAGAGAAGTATTCGTATATGTCCTTGTTTTAAAACTCAGTACAACGTGTCAAAGTTATGTATGAGCGGTCCCTAAATTGGGGACACGAATAAATGTTGGTTGTACTATAAAAGTTGCTGGCACCCATTATTTCACAATTTAGCTTCCTCATTGGCCAGCCGCCCGAATGCCAGGACCCAGAGTCAAGGTAACCCATACAGAGTAGCTATATAAACACAGCACCGAAGTACCTTCCCTAGGAAGCCTGCAGGGAGGCTCGGTTTGGGACGTTTCACCGCGACTCTCCCTACAGCAAGATCGGCTGTTGAAATCCTCGCCACCGGCCGCTGTTACGTTTTTTTACTGTTTATGGTAGGGGTTTTAGTGGTTGGAGTAGTGGGTTAATGTAGGGGTTTTTAGGGTTAGGCACTTACCTTAGCTGGGGCATTGCCAGTGACTGGGCAAAGCACCAGCTGAGACCAAATGTTCTAGACTTGGAGAGTTCCATGTTTCTATATGGAAGTGGCAGGCTTTTGCAGTTTGTGCTTGTGCTACCCAGCGGTGGTATGTGCAGTTGGTAAATGTGCACCCTTATGTGAAGGACTGGTTTCCTTTTTCTTTTCTTTCTCCATTATAAGCATGTCTGTTTTTAATAATAATAATGACGAAAAACCAACTCGCTCTGAGAGACATGTGAAGGCCGACATACCTGCAGATCTCTCTGGTGTTCTGCAGCCTAAAAAGGAAAGGCCATAATAGATGACCTGAAAAGGTTTGTTGTACAATCTCATATTTGTTGTAGGTTGTGATAGATTAATGTACCAAAAATGTTATTGTGTGTGTGTTTTTTTTTTTTTTTTTTTAATTCAAGGTGTATTCCAGTTTATTTTCACCCTGGCCACGCGATTGTATGGTGAATACCTCTTGTAGATTTCTGTACAAACATTTCAAGGAGCGGGCACAATATTCCACTATTATCTAGAGAAAGTCAGCCCTGGTCGCAGAACCTTGGGGATTGCTCGGTATTCTTTTTCCAGTTACAGTAGATCTGCTCCTCTAACCCAGTGTTTCTCAACCAGGTAACACTCTGGCAAGGGTGTGGCGGCCCCAGCGCAGCAGGCACCTCCTGCGCTACCTAGAGGCTGCGATCCGCCTCTCCTCTCTCTCTCTCTCTGCTCAGCACAGGGGCGAAAGAGACGCTTCACCTCCAGACAGCGCATGACGTGCCCACTGAGCAGCTGACATGTGTGAGGGAAGGTGCATAAGAGAGAGGGGTAAATCGGGTGTTTATAATTTAAGAAAGACTGTATGAGAAGGGGGGATAAATGTTGAGTGTGTGGTGAGTACGATGTGTGAATGTGGAGTATGTAAAGAAGAGGGTGGGTGTGTGCTTGTGAAAAGGAGGGTTAGTGTGTTACATGTCGGTGAGGAGGAATGAGTGCTTTGACGAGTAGGGGGTTCCCCTAAGGTTTAAACAATCTGTCAGGGGTACCCATGCTCAAGAGGTCGAACCATTGAGCTAAACCATAACAAAAAGTGTGTGTTGTGATTATTTGTAAAAAGACAAAAATGGGTCATATGATGCCTTTTTTATTGGACTAACAAAAGTTAGGTGTCCGAGCTTTATAACCTCCATAGGGTTCTTCTTTGCGTAACCAAAAATTCTTTTTTGCGGTCTGATTTGTTTGATAATGAGTATTTGACCGTTTTGGTTTTTCGCCTCAATTTGCAATATTATCACACTATATTGGCTTGGCTGAAGGATTTACATTCTTGCAAGTTAGTGTACAGTATGTGCCCATAACAGTTACCGAACCAAAGAACAATGCGCTGCCTATTCCGCGATGTTTGTTGCTCTTTGTGGTCAGGTTTTTCAGATTGTAGTGCAGTGTAATGGGGAGTTAAGCCACTCTACTTTTTGAAGTGAAACTTCTTTAGTGGCACCTATTCTGATGGGGTAAAACGGGAGAGTGAGGGGCGAAATATGAAACGGAAGTGACGTCACGGCTCTCCATCCCACTCCCCCCACGCTCCTGCTGTGACATGCGGCGGCGATAGCCGCCGGCGCAGCTCCTAACGGTCGCCGCGCCCCCCACGGCCGATCACATATGCGGCGGCCGGCGGCGATAGCCGGCGGCGCCGCTCCTAACGGCCGGCATACGTCCGCTGCAATGGCGCGCATGCGCATAACTAATGGCGACTACGGCCTTCTGCGCATGCGCAGAAGCGGCTGGCAGCGGCTCCGTTCCCCCAACACGTCCGCTGCCAGGCCGCGCATGCGCAGTAGTCATGGGGACGCTGGGGAAAGACTCATGCGGCTGCCAGCGGCGCCGTTCCCCCCACACGCCCCAGCACGGTAGTCATGGCGACACTCAAGACGCCACGGCTCTCATAGGGACACTGCTCCAGGCCCTGATCTCCTGCGGCCTCTCCTCCCGGTGCATGCCCGTGTCCCTGCAGGCCTCCCCTGGCCGCTGCCTGTGGGATGAGCCGCTGCGGGTCAGTCTCAGGCCTGAGCTCCGGGCAGGAGGTGACTGGTGAGGGCGGGGAGACCTTCACCTCCCTGGGCCGGTACCGGGGCGGGGAGCTGGAACTGAGCCTCTCCCCGTCCCTGCAGGGCGGCAGCTTCTGTGGGGTAAAGCCCGAGGGGCTCCAGTGGTCCCTGCAGCCGTGGACTCCCTTCAGGAGGCTGCTCCGGAGGGATGTGCAGACTAGCCGTCCGGCCGTCTGCTGGTCACGGCCGCCTAGGAGAGGAGCTTCATGCTTGAGGGGGTGACACGGAGCCCGGTGCGGGAGGGAAGGGTCCGGAGCAGCCTCTTCCTGCCGCCCGGTGAGTGCGTGCCTAGACTGGGGAGATGGGGTGTATCATTAGGGGGAGGGCAGGGGGTATTGGTGTGGCTATATCATTTGGGATGGGGGACAGGGGTTATTCGGGTGTATCATTAGGGGGAGGGCAGGGGGTATTGGGGTGGGAATCATGGAGCTGTATTGGGGGTGAATAGGTTAGGGGGATGTGTGAGGTGCAGGGGGGCTGCGCATACATCACACGGTCACACACACGGTCACACGCACACACACACAGTCACACGCACACACACACAGTCACACGCACACACACACAGTCACACTCACACACACACACACAGTCACACTCACACACACACAGTCACGCGCACACAGTCAGTCGCGCGCGCACAGTCAGTCGCACGCACACGAGGAATTCACTCTTAGTGCAAATACAAGGGATGTGTACTCATGTTCTAAGTCAAATTTATTTGCGTTTTGTCAATGAAATTGTATTTTGATTTTTAATTAAAACATCACCAATACAAATACAATTTCTGTGACAAAAGTCAAAGAAGTTTCACTTACTATGCGCGTGCACAGCACACACAGCTTTTTTTTTATCTCTGGGAACCAAGGATACCTATCAATTTAGTTGCTGGTGTTTTCTTTCCCTTTTTAGAGAAATCAAAATGGTCTCCAAATCCTGCAGGTCACCCAGGCTAAGAGGAAGCTGCAGCATCATCAGGGGTTTTACGTTGCAGCTTCCTAATGGCCATCTTTGCATACGCAGCAAGAACACCAGCAACTAAAAGCATGTGTCTTGGGAACCAGGGCCTCCCCGAGCTGGTAATATTGGGGTTAAGCTCTCGAGGACTCGCCGGTTTTGAATTCTGTGGAAAAAAAATCCTATTAAAAATGGCATTGCTGCTTAAACACTGTTGTGCGAAAAATGCCATTCATGATTGAAATATGTTCTCATATCAAGTCATAGTTGCAGAATTGTTCACATTGTTTTTTGCTACTCCTGGTTCCAAAAAAACCATTTATCTCGGTTGGAGGATGTGCTTTCAAATTGAACCTGCACGCCAGCTGTGACAAATATGAATTGTCCAGTGAACATATCTCCTACAAAGTAAATCCCCAAAATAGTGTAATATGGGAGCAGACCCGTGCAATAATTACAATTCCCGCCCTCTGCCATCGGCTACAAAACCTTCCTATTTTCTCACACACCAATAGACCCACCCTGTTTGTGAGTCCTACAGTGGTCCCAAATACCGATCTATATTGAGCTCTTGGGTCTTATAGTAAATTTGTACATTTTTTCTACTTGCACCCTGAATTGAGTATCCTGTGAAATATTTTCAACATTAATAGGTAGAGCAGCATTGGTCATTTTTTGTGTATAAATAGGCTTGCATTATGATGTCAGAAATATCTTGTTTTGCTAATAGTCCAATTATACTGTCTCCTATATTGTTGGTTGCAGGTTAGGAAATGCTTCCTGCATGATCCTACATTTCATAGGTGTAAATCTTCACGTGTCTCCAACAGCCCCCGACTGGCTGCAGTGCAATAATGATGTTTTTTTAGCAACCCCATAGTCTGTATAAAAGGATGTCCATTGGGTATTCTGGCACTTGTTTCCATTCATTAAACGAGTCCTGTTTAATTTGGATTAGTCTTCTTTGCATATTGTGCAAACTTTCTAGCATTAAGACTGACCGGTGGCATGAAATAAGTTCTTTAATTTTTTTGCATACTCCCTTTAAAACAAATCTCTCTTAAATTACCATCAACACATACATAACTATTGTTTTGCATGTTTTTTCTGAAGCTCATATTTTATTTCAAGTTTAACTTGCCGCCACGCTTTCTTTTCTTTGCAAAATGAAGAGGTGGAAATCATAAGTCGTCACATTATGGTATCTGCTTTTATGGCTCCAGTAGTTACAGCGCATCAGGCACTGTCACTAAATTCTTTTTCCCTATGCTGCCAAACACCCTTTTATCAAAGGAGGCATTCAATCATTCCCCTTCTTTTTAGTATGAGCAGGAGTAACGTGCCACAATAGAATAGAAAGTGGAAGCAGGAGTTGCCCCTATTCAAACCTAACTAGCTTCTACCGTAGAGAGGAGCTTTCTGTATGTTACTGGTCAAGTACTGTAGAACAATAAATAAAATGAGCATCTGTAGTAGGCAAAATTCTGTATCTGATGAAAATCCCACTGGTGAGCACAGTCACATGTCTCAGACAGATCTGCAAACTTGCCTTTTGATATCGCTTTGCATACAATGCTTCTGCTGCAGCCAGGGATTCTTGGTAATGACATGCAAATCACTCACTTTTTACTTATCCTTTATAACATGGAAACCTTTAAGCTTATTATGCTTGCCGCATTACACCGCTTTTTCAGCACAGACTGGGTTAATGAATGATGAATAAAGTAAAGCCGCCTGTTCGTGCCTATTATTAATCTGCTTATGATCGTACAGGATTTGTTTTGTCAGCCTAGGAAATGTAAAAACCCTCAACGCCAATTCATTACCTGCTCCTTTTTTAAAAACGATTTAAAAAAAATGTTATTTAATTTGATGCGCTTTTACTGCGACGAACAATATTTTTTGGAGTTTAGGATTGAAGCCTTTTAAGTGTGCTGGAGTGTTCCACTTGAACAGGTTGCTGCCATTAAAGAGCATGGAGGAGATTCATTAGCTATGATCTGTTGATTTCAGGTCTCTGGATGATGTGGTTACTATGGCCAGCGACCCTCTGGAAGGCTTTCACGAAGTGAACCTTGCTTCACCAACTACACCGGATCTTGGCGTGCGTGATGTTAGGCCTCAGGAACCAACTACCTCACCCAATGTCCTCTACAGGCCCCATCTCACCGTAAGCTCCAGCCCTATCCAGCCGAACACTCTGAATGCCTCTGACCTTCCTACGCGGCCTGTGTACTCTTCTCCAAGGCATTTAAACTGTGGGGACACTACAGGGATAAGGTAGGTTGTGTGTTAATTATACAATATAAAACATTCTGTTGGTTTGCATTGTATTATTGTCTGAACTATGAAAACTTAGTAAGATGATTTGAAAGATGCATTTTCATATGTATCTGCCTACTTTAAGCGGGCAGTCACATTATCGGACCTAAACCAACACTTTCTAAACTGGGGTTCCATTAAATACATTTGTAAAAGGGCAGTCCAATGGATATTTTGCAGCCTCTAAATATTGTGTAATCTCCAGTTTCCTTAACCAAACCACCATCGTTTGAGCTGCTTCTGTCTGTGTGTAGACCATGTCGTGTTTTTTTATTTTATTTTTTTGCTTCAAGTTGTTCTGTGTTTTAAGTAATGGAAGCAGTTTATCTGGGTTTGCAGATCTGCACGTCTGTAACCCAGGCTGTGTTGGATTAGTTTGCTAATACGGCAGGCTTAAGCTTTTATAGGGGTCCATGTGGAAATGGGCAAGCGGTAAAGTGATGCAGAGAGTGCTCATTTGCATGTCATTACCCAGAATCCCCGGCAGCAGGGGAAGCATGGTATGGAGGAAATATTAATTTTTTATCAATATTTATCCAGGTAGAAAAATTGAGATTTCACAGCAAAATGTGCTCAGTATGGGAAAATATAAGCAGAAATTTATAAAAAAAAAAATTTTTTTTTTTGATTAATTCAGAGGGATTGTTGAAATCAAAGAAATGCTTAACTTATTGGGTAGTAGGAGCGAGAGAAAGCTGTTATTAATCCCCAATAAATAAATACCCAAGGGCAGGATACATTTCTTTTTTAGTTTATGCCGTAAGACACCCATGTGCTGTACAGTGTCTTATGCCATAGCACTGGTTTGTAAATCTGGGCCTACATATCAATTATTTGTAGTGTAGCAAATGTGCAAAGCTTCATAAACACATTGTGCATCTAAAATTACTCAAATCCCCTTACGAAGGCTGCGCCCTGAAAACCAACCTATCAGCTGGTGTGTGTGCAGAGATCTCTTTTGAACTTATGATGTATTAAAATGGTTGTATATGTTGGAGTATTACAAGCCCTTCTTGCAGTAAGGGGGTTAGAAGAAAAGATTTCCTTAAATTTACTAGTATAAAACTATTGTCAACCAATGCGATGTACGTTTGCAGCCGATTTCAAGATTTTGGGATAGACCAAAATTAAGCAAAGTTATCACAGTGACACACAAATTCTAAATTTTTATTGCAAAACTGTGATGAAGTCTTTATCAAACATAAAATAATTTTCATATTAACTTAAAGAGTTGGGAATTATAACATATCTAATTTACAGCATCAGCGTAACGGATACGGTGTCTTGTTCTACCTCTGGATGCCAGACATGTTCCCCGAAACACAGCAGAAGAAAGGACAGCAACCGTGCAGAGAGAGAGTTTCTGCAAGGCGCTACAGTGACAGATGCAGTGGACGGGTCAGACAATGTGCTCGGCTGGAGCACGGACAGCCTGTCCCACTTGAGGAGCCCGTCTGTACTAGAAGTCAGAGAGAAAGGTTACGAGAGGTTGAAAGAAGAACTGGCTAAAGCTCAGAGAGTAATTACACTTGTGCCCTTTTAAGTTGGAGCAGCCTAATTTTTCAGAGAGAGTTGTACCAACATATAATGTAGTGCCGATGATTATTCTAAAGCAAATCAGGGGCAATCACCAAAAAGACCCGGGTACATGCTGCAACATTTCACACATTTCTGCAGACAGACTAATGGCCCATCGGATTAACAGCGGGGGTCCCTGGCAGTCCCATTCAAACTGAATGGGGCTGCTAGGGACCCCTGCTGTGTTAATCCTATGGGTCATTAGTCAATGCAGAAATGTGTGAAATGTTGCAGCATGTACCCAGCATGTACGCAGCATGTACCTGGTTCTTTCTTGTTGATAAACCCAGATTTTCCAAGGCAAGTGTTAGAATACTTGTTGGCACACCTGTACATGTAAAGAAAACAGTCAGGGGAAAAAACTCAGTAAAAAACAGTCTGCCCTCAAAGTTTGGTATACAAAAAAAGCAATATCTTTAAATATTACAGAAGTTCAAAAATCACAATATAACAGTAATGATCTTATAAAGTGAAAAAATATGCATATTTTAAATAAGCATTATTTCTGAGTGTACCCACCAACCATTGTGAGTGCCAATATTGGTAAATTTGATTTCACAAAATATGGCTCCAAGCTTTATCCTGGCTGAGACCATTATCAAGAATATTTCACTCCAATAATCTGTCATATTACTCTGTATGTGGTCCATTTGTTTTATTTATGAAAATTACAAGAGCTGTGGGTGGGGAAAGTCACAAGAGACAAAGAACTATTGTACATTTCTTTGTTTACTTTATATTGATGAATTATAGTGGAAGTAAGTGGGCAGCACTGTATTTCGTCACACCAGAATCATGCAGCCTTCTATCCTGCCTATTACCTAGGGGGGTATAAGGAGGTCAGGGGGGGGGAGAGTATAAGGGGGTACTGGGCCTGGAGAGAGGGGTATCTCTTATTCCCCAGCCCAGGCCCAGTACCCCATTATTGCCCCCCGGACATCCTTATACCCCCATCCCAGGCCCAGTACCCCATTATACTCTCCTTCGCCCCCCCCAGGACATCCTTATACCCTCCCCCCCCCCCCCACACCCCCAGTGCGCTGGAGGGGAGGCCCTGCTTCATATGTTTGTTCTGGGCCCTACATAGGAAGGAGCTAAAATTGGTTTGGTACCTTTACTAACTATACATTTAACCAGGCTTGGTTCACTTCGCTTCCCGTTTTGTGTTTAGCTACATATATATCAATAGCCTTTCAAGGTCTATTGGAATTCTAATCCTATATATTTAGAGGATGGTCAAACTCCTAGTCTCCTTTTTGTACCTACATTCACACAGCCCCCAATCAAGAACAGCAGCATTCTAGGCCCGAATCACGAGTAACTCCTAGAAGAGTATCTAGACTACATGGTAGAATTCCATAGCTTGATCTTTTGTTACTTATGGTTCTCCCCAGGAGCTGAAACTGAAAGATGAAGAATGTGAAAGACTTTCCAAAATACGAGACCAACTTGGGCAGGAGTTGGAGGAGCTGACAGCGAGTCTGTTTGAGGTCAGTGGGATAGCTCTGTAATTAGAGGAACTGGTCCAGCTCTGAGGCGTAAAATCACAGCTGTTCTCTCTGTGCTTTACATGCAAACAAGCAGGTGCTTACATACATATAGGCCATGTTTTGTCCTAGACATCTGCTTATGTTTAACAATCTTCATTCCGGATTGTAATCAGCCATAACAACTTGTGTAAACATTAGTTAATGCATCAATATGTAGTTCTGTAACGTGCGGAGTACATTGGAGGTGCTATTTAAATGTACATGTATCCTTGCATGTCCGCATTTTAGCGGAACTCTCCTCTTCTCCTGCAGCAGCTCCTTGCTGCCAATGGGTTGCTCCTGTTGGGATGATGCAGCCATAAGACGTAGTGTCGGGTAGAAAGGTGCACTCGCACGACTTCACAGAAACGCCTCAGGTGCACGCCTCAGGTGCACGCATCAAGCAGGGTGCCCTCAACACTTAAAAACAATCCCTCAGACGAGGGACAAAACGCACTTCAGAGGACTTGTCAAATGAAAAAAAAAAAATAGTGTGTGCCCCGATCACACGCTTTTTAAGTGAAGCTTCTTTGTCTTTTGTCACGGAAATTATATTTGTGATGGTGATGTTTTTATTTAAAAATCAAAACACAATTTCAGTGCCAAGACACAAAAGTTTGACTTAGAACGCGTGTTTTAGCTATTTGCACTTCTGTATTTATAACGGTGAATTCCTTTTGTGTGATGGGTGGTGTCCGTGTCCTGGTGCGCAGGAGGCCTCTGCGCGCGAAGACCGAGACCAGACTGTTTTTGATCGCGACGGCGCGCGCCTATTACTACCGCGACGTCACTCGCGTTACGGTTTTTCATTACAATGCAAGGATTTTTTCCCCATGAAAACCCTGTGGGCGCCAGCAAAGGAGTTTCACTTCAAAAATCAGCATTTAATGTGGAAGGATCAATGTTTTTGGTCTGTAACTGATCAACTAAGGTGACTACATGTAAAAATATCTAACATGACATTGACACAAACATAGACATGGAACTGTATAAGGTGACAAACTTGTTTCCATAATTATAAATAAACACTTGCTAAATTAATATGCCAGAATAAACCAAACAGACGATCATCTCTTGTCTTACTATACTTAGCACATTGCTGAATTCAGTAGGTCTATCAAATGAAATATTCAATACTGTTTAATTAAAAAAAAAATAATGATAATAAAAAGCTGTTGTATCCTTCAAATAGCTACCAAGTCAGTGTTTTTAAACCAAGGTTCCTAGGAACCCTTGGGTTCCCCGGGCATCCCTAAATAGTTCCCTGAAATGTTCTGTATTTGGTACAATTCTTCTAATAACCAGAAGAATTGACAATGCATCTGATCAGAGTTGCCAATTAGAGATGGTTGGGGGTTACTCAGAATTTCACTTTGGGTTCTTTAACCAAATAAAGGTTGGAAACCATTACGTTGTAACACCAGTGGCTACATCAGCTTATTAAGTTGTGGAGATTTTCGAATACAGATGTGATTCCTCCATTATGAGCGTTATTCTCAGAATAAAAGCACCACCTCCAAGCACTGCTCTAGTTATAATGTTTGGGATATGAATAAAAGCACCACCTCCAAGCACTGCTTTAGTTATAATGTTTGGGATATGAATAAAAGCACCACCTCCAAGCACTGCTCTAGTTATAATGTTTGGGATATGAATAAAAGCACCACCTCCAAGCACTGCTCTAGTTATAATGTTTGGGATATGAATAAAAGCACCACCTCCAAGCACTGCTCTAGTTATAATGTTTGGGATATGAAGGCCTCTGGTATTACCATAGGAGGCTACAGTTGCTCTTGGCGGATTCAGGGCTGAATTTTTGCTCTAATTTTGTCACTCCTGATGCCAGTCTTTGGTCTATTTTTGAGGATATTTGACCAATAACAACATTGAATGCCAACCCCCAAAATAATTTAATGAAGAGGACCAGTCCAATAAGCATATTTTGTAAAATCTTTTTTGAATTTTTAGAAAATTAAAATCTATCTATAACTACAGTATTTTTTGTGTACACCCTGGACACTGTCATTGGCATTTGGCCTCTAGGGACTTGCTAATTTTGGTAACAATATAAATGTAATTTGCAGATGCTACTATAAATTAAATGTCTGTGTACTTATGCAGCAGTCTTATTTGTGTACGCACCAATTTGCTTCGGTATAGTAAGGCTAGAGCATCTGGTTAGTTCTGGCATTTAAATTTAGCTCGTGTTTATAATTCTGGAAACACGTTTGTCTCCGTATACAGTTCCATGTATGTTAATGCCATGTTACATATTTTTACATTAACTCACAGTAGCTGATCAGTATACATTTGATAGAAGCACTTCATTTTTCCACTGTCTAAAAGATGGTATTGACACCTTGGTGCTTTTTTATATGCTTTCTGCCCTGGGATTCAATAATTGATGTTGCTTATATAACAGGACCCCCACAACCCCCAGGTCCCGGTTACCTCCGCTGCTGCAGGGGAGGTTGCTGAGCGGTGTGCATGGTCAGGAAGCCGATGGGATCGCCGGCGGCACCCTTAGCACGGCGCCGCCATCTTGAATGAGATTGCGCATGTGCAAGGCGGCCTTTACCCAGAGCATGCTTCACAGGGACAACACCCCCCAGGATGCACCGGTGCGACGGACACGAGCTGCAGCAGCCAATAGGGCACCAGTGTTCCCTGCAGCAGAGAAGGATATTTACGTGCGCTAGAGACCACGCCAGTCGGAGCTGGGACGAGGAAGGGTTATGGTGTGCATGTGCAGTGTGTCCGTGACCCCTGCACTAGGCCAGAGACCCCCTTAGGCCCCAGCTAGGACCCGACTCACCTCAGCTTGTTGTTGCTGCAGGGACAGGTCCATCAGTTGGGGACACTACCCCTGTAGTACCAGTGTGAGGGACACAGCCAGGACGCGGTTGCATCCTCGCCTCCGGTGGTCTGGGACCAGACCATCCGCTACATATGAGACATTCTTCATGGTGGAACCGATCACACGAGACACCACCCAACGTAGAGGTGGAGGCTTCGCGAATGACATTGCTGGATCAGTGGATCCCACCATACCATATCGGTGCTACCGGGTCTGGTACCGTACCAGCTGTACAACTTCAGTTCTAGTGGGACCGCGCTGTTTCACACATTTGGGTGGGCTAACTCTTGTGGACACCGGGGAGGTTAGGTGCCCAGGAACACCTCAGTACTTTGAGGGGACATTCCATTGGGGTGTGGAAGTTGGGTTGACGGGCCCTGTGGTGTGGTACTGCCGTGTGTGGCCCCCATTGGTGTGGTACTGTTATTTTGTTCTGTTCGTTTGCCTATAGTAAAACTGTTTATCACTGTATATTATTATTTGGGTCCTGTAACTGGGTCATCCCACATAGTCTGATCCCGCTACAGGTGGAGATGCTTGCACCAGACGGATCAGGCTCCCAG
This sequence comes from Ascaphus truei, assembly GCF_040206685.1. Classification (NCBI taxonomy): domain Eukaryota; kingdom Metazoa; phylum Chordata; class Amphibia; order Anura; family Ascaphidae; genus Ascaphus; species Ascaphus truei. Next base: position 97,732,212 of record NC_134487.1, on the reverse strand, counting down.
CTGCGGCGGCTCAGCCCTCCTGTGAGCCACAGGTAGCCACGATATCTCCCAGGGGGTGGAGGAACATGCGCTACACTTAGAACCACGCTACAAATTATTTTGACGCTCTTTTGTACGTAGATGCGCCTGGTGTCACTTTTGTGTATTAAAAGTGTGTTTTTGTTGTATCTTGACAAATGTCTGAGTTGTGGACCAAAACGTCGATTCTTCCACTTTTTTTTTTTTTTTTTTTTTAATAATGTGAAAACTGAATGCCGTTTTTGTCCCTCGTCTGAGGGAATGTCTTTAAGCGCAGCCATAAGATGGGCAGGGCACCCCAAGTCTACAAAAGTGTCTGCTTCCTGCCCGGCAGGTCTTTCCTTGGTTGCCAACATGTGCTTTGGAGTTTTAGAGGGTGGGGGATCATGTTTCTGTGCAGATTCCCTGTTCTGAAGTTGATTGATGAAACAAGACTAACACAAGGCACTGCGGATTTTCTAATGCTATTTTAATGAGCCCAAAAAAACCTAAGCTATGTTTCCACCAGACCAAGCCACTTGCCACTTGGAAAAAGACCACTCTGGTCGAAACGTCGCTTAATTTTTTTTTGACTCATTAAAATAGCATTAGAAAATCCGCTGTGCCTTGTGTTATTCTTGTTTCAGCATACTATTTGGGTTTCCAGCAGGCTATCCCTCAACACAAGACCACCGGTAATTATGTATGTTTATTGATTTATATGGTGTGCAGCAGATATCCCCTTTTTCTCATAATGACTGAAGTTGATTAAGGCACATGCATTCAGGAAAACTGTTATGTCCTAAAATCAACAAGTTGCTCTAAAGGGTTGTGATTTGAGGAGGTAACTGCTTCTGTGATTCTCCCTATACCATGTGGCTCTTACTACTTGGTACTGTGGGCAGCGTGTACCTTTACCAGCGGTCAAGATACTGTTTGCATAAGGAATATGTATTGTATGTGCTACATTTGCTTCTCTGACATACGCACGCATATATTCACATGGACACGCACACATCCCTAAATCACTAAATAACTAGGCTTTCTTGGCTTAAACCATGGCTTAAACCGTCTCTACCATACGTGTCACTCTCTAGTGAAGTATTGTTTGCACGGTAGCCTGTACCAATGGTTTAAACCAAACTATTTTAGCTACAATTAAAGATCCTGGCGGGTAGGAGAAGGTTAAAGAACATTTCTTCCACAGTGATATTCTTTGTTTTGCAAGTCCATGCACCACAACCACATTGCATGAAACCTCACATTCCATTCTGCTTGGGAAACCTGAACAGCAAGGACTCCACACAAAGGATGGATGTGTTCTGTTCTACAGGCGGTGCTATTTACTTTAAGGTGCAATTTCACTTGCACAATGCAAAACTTCTATTTATTTTTTAAACAAATTTCTGTTCTTTCTCATCCCCGATTTTTATAAGCTTTGTTTGCAAAAACTTTTGGTTGTTTCTGTTTTGAAGAATATTTAAGGTTTAATCGTTTTATTGGACGGTTCTAGTCAAAAAAACAGGTGGTAAAACTGTGAGCACCAAGTTGAAGCTTTTTAATATGACCTCAAATCCGCAACCATGGAGACACTTGTTTAATAGTTTATCCCCAAGTACACGTTTGACAGTTCTCCGGTGCAT